>NW_028234403.1:31420499-31427999 GCF_977035675.1 Penaeus japonicus | reverse complement strand
GGGTTATTACTGCTATTTGTTTTATAATCATTATCTCTATCACCATTATCATTGTCATGATGATGATAATGATAATGGTGATAACAATACTGATATTATCACTATTAATATTATTGTAATTTTGATCATTATCATCATTATTATTGTTATGATATTATTAATATGATTACTGTTATCACTAAAATTATTGTTTTCATTATCATTATTATCATTTACATCATTATTATTATCATCAGCATTACTAATATAATTATTATTCTCATCATTGTTATTACGATTATCATCATTACGATCATTATCAACAGCAGCAGCATCCTTAACATTAACATCAACCTATCTTTATTATCATTGTCATTATCATTAATACCATGATTATGATTATCATCACTATTTTTACTATTATCATTAACATTGTTAGTGTTATCATTATATTACCTTTGTTGTAATTATTATCATTGTTTTCTTCATTATTGATCTTATCATTTTAATCATTGTTGTTATTATCAGCATGACTTAGTTGTTCGTTTCTTTAGTTTTGTTATCAGTGACATTATCATTACTTTTGTCATTATTATTATCATCTTATTGTTTTCTTTATCATCATTATTATTCCTATTATCATTGTTATCATCGTTATTATCTATCATTGCCATTATTACTGTTATCAAATTTATTGACATTGTTATCACTATTAATATCATTATCATTATCATCATTGGTTATTATTGTTATTACTAGCATCACTATCAATATCATTATTTTGTTTTTAATCCTACTACTATTACCATTGTTATTGTTATCATTATCGTTAATATCAGTTATCATAGTCCTTCCTATTACCATTATCACAATTACTTTCATCATTATGGTGATGATAACTACAATCATGATAATAATTTCTACCATTATTGCTATCAATATCATTTTTTTCACTCATCACTATTAGCAATATTACCAGTATGTTTTATTAACTTTGATATGTAATTATTATCATTGGTGTTATCATTATTTTTCTTTTATTCTTAAAAGCGTTATTATCATTATCATTATTACCACAATCATTACCATTATCATAATTGTTGTTGGTGGTACCTTTTTATTGTTATCCTTATCATCATTATTATCATTACTGATATGAATATTATCATTATTATTACTAATATCAATATTATCATCATTCTCAATTATAATTATTATCATAATTGATATTCTGTTCTTTATCGTTATTAGTATTATTTCCATTATACTTATTATTATCATCATTATCATTATTATCATCATCGTCATCATTATCGTAAAGAAGTATTAATAGTGTCAATATCAGTATCATTATTGGTAATATCATTATAATTTTTCATTGTTATTGTAATTACTCTTATCAGCATTGTTATCATCAAATATTATTTTTAATATTTTCATGACCATCATCATATTCATTATCCTTATAACTGTTAATATCTTTGAGTAATCGCTATACCATTACCGTGTTATTATCATTCTTATCATTCTTATCATCATTATTATTTCCATCATCATTACTAGCATTATATATGTATGCATACACATACCCATAAATTTGAACATGTACATGTGCGTGTAGTATAAAAGTAAGTAGGCAGGATCACAGATACACTTTTTTTTTCTCTCTCTCTCTCCCTATTTTCATCTATTTTCTTTTTTCTTTTCTTTTTTTTTACTTCAAAACCTGTTCTCGAGTCAACTTCCTCCGCCATCCGGTTCGACCAGCAATAAGTCTTGCAGGTAAATATGGATTTTCTTCCATTAGAGTCAGTAACGTCTTGCTCGGGTTAATACGGTGTTCCTTCCTGTTTCTGCGCTCTCTCTCTCTCTCTCGCTCTCTCGCGTTCTCTCTCTCTCGCTCTCTCGCGTTATCTCTCTCTCGCTCTCCTGCTCTCGCTCTCTCTCTCTCTCTCGCTCTCACTCTCTCTCTCTCTCTATCATTCTGTCCGTTTTTTTTTTGTTTTTTTGTATATCTATCTGTCTGTCTCTATCTCTGCCTCGCTCTCTCTCTCTCTCTCTCTCTCTCTCTCTCTCTCTCTCTCTCTCTCTCTCTCTCTCTCTCTCTCTCTCTCTCTCTCTCTCTCATTCTGTCGGGTTTTTTTGTATGTCTATCTGTCTGCCTCTCTCTCTCTCTCTCTCTCCCTCTCTCTCTCATTCTGTCCGTTTTTGTTTTTTTTTGTATATCTATCTGTCTGTCTCTATCTCTGCCTCGCTCTCTCTCTCTCTCTCTCTCTCTCTCTCTCTCTCTCTCTCTCTCTCATTCTGTCGGTTTCTTTTGTATGTCTATCTGTCTGTCTCTATCTCTGCCTCTCTCTCTCTCTCTCTCTCTCTCTCTCTCTCTCTCTCTCTCTCTCTCCCTCTCTCTCTCATTCTGTCCGTTTTTTTTTGTATGTCTATCTGTCTGCCTCTATCTCTGTCTCTCTCTCTCTCTCTCTCTCTTTCTTTCTCTCTCTCTCTCATTCTGTCCAGTTTTGTGTATGTCTGTCTGTCTTTCTCTCTCTCTCTCTCTCTTTTAATAATTCACTCGCTCACTCTCTCACTTGTGCTTATCTAGTTAATCGACGCAGAGAGTATGAATGTTCTGTTCCTAAATAGTAACTGTCTCATGCTTTGGATCAGACACTCGTGCAAAATCAACATTGGAAGTGATATCACCTTTAATATTGTTAATTTTTAATACTGATTGATTGGGTGTCGTGTCGTTTTACTGTAACTTGCGATGACAACAATGATTTTTCTTTTTTCTATGAATTCATCATGATTGTCAGGACAATGATTTATGCTTCATGTTTCGCATAATGATAATGATAAAACTAATCTATTGCTTGATCATTCAGAGTATGTCTGTTAACATGATGGTTATCTTTTTATGATACATTTTGTTAAGTGGCATAAGGGGTTCTATAACTTTGCATGCCCCCCCCCCCCCCCAGCTTCATCCCCTTCCGCCCATTCACCAACACACACACACACACTCACACACAGACACACGCACACACGGACACGTCCGCACAGTACTTCAATTCCTGTACTACCACAAAAACCTTCACAAGTCACTTAATCCTCTGTATCATAAGTCGTTTTTTCTTCTCTATTCTACACGCTACTTCATCCCCAGACCAGATGTCTCGAGGACGACCAGATGTCTCGAGGACGACCAGATGTCTCGAGGACGACCAGATGTCTCGAGGACGATCAGAGGACTCGAGGACGACCAGAGGACTCGAGGACGACCAGATGTCTCGAGGACGACCAGAGGACTCGAGGACGACCAAAGTACTCGAGATAGCGACGGCTTCTTGTCCCTTTCTCATTTCCCTCTTCTTCCCTCGCGCGTCGCCCTCCTGACGTAACACTTGAACATCCTGTCTCTTAGATCTTGATTTATGGACTCATTATCTCGAAATTACATTTTTTCTCTTTTTTATCGAAATGAAGAGAGAAAAGAAGAGAAAGAAGAAGAAAAAAAATCTGAACGAATACAAATAGAAATTAAAAGCTTCAAGGCACTGCTGTTAATGGGTCTCCCTTCTCCCTCATTATCATCAGCTGTTACTGTCTAAGAAGGAGAAATAAAGCCACTAATGATGGTGACTATAATGATATTGATGTGTGTAATAACGCTGGCAATGATGATAATGACCATAATTCATATGGTATGGCAACAACATGAATTATCATGATGTAATGACACTGATGATGGCCATAATGCTGCTCCTGATAGATAGGATTATAAGCATTATAATAATTGTTAGTATCATTATTGCAATTATCTTGACCAGCAATATTTCAGTTGCACAGTAATGTCTACAATAAATGATAATCATAATGATAATGACAATATATATATATAAAAAGACAATAATGCTTACATCAATGATATTAATAACAATTCATCATCGTAATGATAAATATGATGATAATAATGTCTTTAATAAGAGCACACACAAATACTAACACTCAAAGAATATTAGTAATAACTTATGTGATCTTACAGCATCTTCAGTAGTAAAATTATCATGAGCAATGATTCTGTAATATTCATATTGTAAAATGTTATTCTTGTTTTCATTTTTTATATCCATTAGTACTATCATAATCATTATTGCTATTTTTTGTCTTCATGATTATAGCACACAAACATATACATACATATGTGTGTATGTCATACGAAACACGATGCATTACAAAAGAAAAACATTCCCAAAACGAATCTGCTCGTCACATAAATCTTTCAAGTAGTTATTAAAACTCTTACCAACTTACCCGTCTACTTCAAAACCACAATCTTCCAAATTTCAAAAAAAAACAAACAAAAAAAAACATACATCTCCATAACTCTAATATTTTCCTTAATGACAAAGGATACGCCTGAAAGAAATATCCTGTAGTATCCTTGGCGTAACTCTGACGTGATGCGACGGGACAGTTCCAAAGGGAAACGTCGGGTTATTATCATCAAAGTAGAGAAAGGACGTTGATTCCTTTGACAAATTTCCTCGCCGGATGGGAAATAAGTTGAAAATTTAATATATTGCACGTTGCCTTTCCTCAAGAAGTCAATTGACTTGTATCCGTTCCTTTTATTTGCTTTTGTTCATTTTAATAAACTTCCTTTAAAAACTAAGAGGGAATGTGTTATATTTATTTTATGATTTTATTGTTCTATTTTATTTTCATTATTCTCGTTATATGCATGGTTATCATTATTGTTATTCTTGTATTCATCATTACTTATATCATTATTATGATGTTATCTCTACTATCGTTATCATAATCATCATCGTTTGTTTAGTAATTGTCATTAGAATAATTATTATTACTATTACTCTTAGTGTTATTATTATGATTATTCTTATTCTAATAATTAATATCTTGTAACTATTATCATCTTTACTATTCTATCCTTATCATGATTATTATTACCATCAGTATCATCATTGTTGTTACTGCTATCATTATTATCGTTGTTATGATAATCATTATTACCATTATCACTATGATCTACTATCATCATCATCATTACAACCTTTATCATTATCATCATTGTTATTACTACGACTATCATCATTATTGTAAGTATGATCGTCAGTTTTATTGGTATTATCATTATCATTTATCTTTATTATAATTACTATCGTTATTATCGTTATCATTGTTGTTATTAGTGGTAGTATCATAATTATTATCATTACTATCATAATGATGATCATCATTATCATCATTAATGATATAACCATGATACATTTTTAGCATTATGATTATTATTGTCATTATCATTATTATCATCTTTATCATTATCATCATTATCATTAGCGTCATCATTATTATTAACGTTATCATTATCATCATCATCAACATTGTTATTATTCATTATTGTTATTTATCATTATTGTCATCACAATTATCATGATTTTACCATAATCATAATCCTCATAATGATTATTTTTCTTATATCGTTGTGATCATCATTAAAATATCATAACCATTAATTTCCGTAGTGGCATTATCAATATCACCACCATTATTACTGCTAATCTAACATTATCATAACGCACATTATTGTCATCACCCTAAATATTTATCCCGATAGATGAAATACGATAAAGATTATGAAATAAAAAAAAGACTAAAATTAACGACTAGAATAATGATAATAATGATATGATCCTAACTTGAATAAACCAAAGCCAAAAGTACCATTGTGATGATAACGATATTAAAACACATAAATATAATTAATTATCATCATGAAAAATAACGAAGGACACTTATTATAATGATGATCACGGTGATAACTATAATAGCAACGATCATAAGATGATAATAATGATTAACATCACTATCATCACAAGGCGCGGTTGTGGTATAATCCACGGGTGATTATAGCTACTGTGATCGTGAACTCTGCAACACCATAATTATTTTATCAGTCAATTATCTGATCGGACACGAAATTCATCGATAATCGCCATCAAAACGCGCGATTAATTCCCCCGTAATTTACACGACTAAAGTAATTAATGTAATAGCCGAATCGATAATAGGGCTAATGACAACCCTTATAATAATCATTAGCGTTGCTATCTCTGGTGTTACGTCGAGTTGCCAGTTCTTCTTTTATTCAGCCTTTTTGGTCACGAGTCCTTCTTCATTGATTTATCCTTTTCCCTTTCGTTTCTTTGATTCTATCTTTATTCTCTTTCTGGATATTTCCTTTTCGCTCTCTCGTGTTCTTCCTCTTTTTCTCTATTTCTGTCTGTCTGTCAGGCTTTCTCTCTCTCTCTCTCTCTCTCTCTCTTATTTTTGTCTTGTATCACTTTCTCTCTCTCTCTGCTTATCTCTCTCTCTCTCTCTCTCTCTCTCTCTCTCTCTCTCTCTCTCTCTCTCTCTCTCTCTCTCTCTCTCTCTCTCTCTCTCTCTCTCTCTCTCTCTCTCTCTCTCTCTCTCTCTCTCTTTCCCTCTCTCCCTCTCTCCCTCTCCCTCCTTCCTTCGCCAGGTGCAAGACGCCAGATGACGTTTCTGTGAGCACGTCAAGACTCCACGATCCCGTCGAACGCTAATTTCCGGCGTGGAGTGAAGAGGTTTTTATGCGTGTTAACATTTAGCGGTTCTGTTTGCGATGACATTTACCACCGCGGAGAGCGTGGCGGACGCGGCGCTGCTCCTTCGCCGGCTTAATTACCAAGGCAACTCCCTGTCAGCGGCGTTGCGTCTTGAGGGCAATGCTTCGGTTTGCTGCTGCTGCCTGTCCTCGCTGTCCGTCTCGGTGCTTATCTGTTTTTTTTTTTTTTTTTTTTTTTTTTTCTCTCTCTCTCACTTTCTTTCTTTCTTGCGGCATCCCCATCTTTCATAATCACACTTTTTTTTACTCTCTTATATCTTTTTTGTCTTTTTTCTATCTCATTGTCACCTGTGTGTGTGTGTGTGAGTGTGTGTGTGTGTGTGTGTGTGTATGTGTGTGTGTAGATATAGATATATAGATAGATAGAAACAATTAAATAAATGAATATATATATACATATATGTATAACTATATATACCTGTCTAGCTATATATCCATCTCTCACTCCTCTATATATCTATCTATCACACACACACACACACGCACGCATGCACATTTTCTCTTTTTTCACTCTCACTCTGTTCCCTCATCATCCTGTCTCTGTCCATCTCTTCACATTTCTTTTCTTATTATTATTATTATTTTTTTTTTGCAATCTATCATTCTTGCTCTCACCCCCCCCCCTCCTCCCCTCCCCACCGTGTGTTCCTTTCGCTAATTGCTTTATTAAGGCCGTGAGCACGTACTCTTCACGTGCCGGCGAGCGCGGTCACTCACAGATGTGATACGAGGACAGGTGTGTTACGCGAGTAGATGTAGCACGTTGACAGGTGTGATACGTATGGCTGAGTGTCTCGTCGAGTTGATTGCTGCGTGGAGTATCTTAGGAATTATTAATTATTTTATGTCGTTTC
>NW_028234403.1:31412999-31415499 GCF_977035675.1 Penaeus japonicus | reverse complement strand
ATGTTCGTATACATACATGTATGTACTCACACACACACACACACGTACACGTTCACACAACGGGTGAAGATAGGCTTATGTACCTAAACATATCGCTAGCATGATTAGTATCATTATAAACATTATCATACCATTATAACGTTATCATTATTAGCATATCAATATTGTCAATGTTGCAGGGATATGTCGTGTTAGTGTTGATAAGACGTTGCATGCACAGAACATGCACAGAACAAGTAGAAGAAATTTATAGTAAGGTGGGTAACTGCTTTATGATGTTGGAAACGACAGTTAGAAATTATAATTAGTTTTAAGTGTGATACTGATGTTATTAATGATAGTAAAGATGATACTGGTAACATCAAAATGATACTTATTTTGGAGTAGACCTAACCGTGATATCATCATCATTAATATTCAATAGCATCAGTGGCATTAATAGACTACCAGTAATAATTATTGAGACTTATAATAATGCTAATAATAGGGTGATGATAAAAATAATCGCAATGATAACAGTTATAATAATGATCAGTATGATGATGATGATGATAATAAATGCAATCATTATCATCATCATCACCATCACACTATTATCATTACCGCTGTTGTTATTATCATTGGGAGTAGGCCTATCAGTAAGATCATTCTTATCAGTATTGTTATCATTATCAATATCATTAGCAACATTGATATCATGATAATATTGCTAATAACTACATCATTATTAACAATTAATGATTACAATTATTATAGTGATGATAAAGATACTGGTAATAACCATCACCATTATTATCATCATCATTGCTATTAGGGTTATCATTAGCATTCATATTGTCATTTCCATTAGTTTCATTGCTAGCGTTTGTCATTAACTTTATAGTCATCATCATCACAGTTATTTTGTTCCTAGAATCATGATCATAAATGACACCTTTTCATTATCATCATTATTGTTGACATTAGAATAAGTATTGATATATCTATCATAATGATAATCATTATCATCATCATGTTACCTTTTTTTGTTGTTATTGTAATTGCTGCTGCTTTTAATGGTAGTATCATCATCAATATCAATATCACTATCATCATTATCATCATTATCATACACTTCTAGAAGGAAAATAATGAACGAAGGAAAAGCGAAAGTAGTAATATCCGAAATAAAAAAGTTATCGAATCGAATATCTCAGTATCCCCGAGCAGGAAAACATAAATATTCATGGGTGTGTTGTTCTGTTAATGAAGATTAAGTGAAGGTAGCAAGCGACAGTGGAGAAGCGGGGGAGGGGGGGGATGGGGGATTTAAGAGGATATGGGGGGGGGAGAGGGGGGGGAGGACGAGAGAGGGGGAGAGGAGAAGAAGAAGAAGATGGGGGACAGGGAGGGGGATGGGGGAGGAGAGGTAGGGAGGAGAAGGACGAGGGGGATTGAGAGAGGGGAGGAGGAGGAGGAGGAGGACGAGGAGGAAGAGAAGGAGAAGGAGAAAGAGGGAAGTAGGGGGATGGACACAGAGATGTAGAAAAGAGAAAGAGAGAGAGGAGGGGGGGGGATCGAGGAGAGGGCTAAACCAGTCTCTTTCCGGATCATAAAAAAAAAAAAAAAGTTTCGCTTTGCATATATATCCGCCTTCAAACGCCGCAGCGGAATGGATAATTAGTCCCTAACGTAGCTCCAACGACGTGTTAAGCTCACGAGATTAAAGCTGCGAGGAGGAAACCAAGCCGGCCGTCGAGCGGTTGCACCGATAGCAGATTACCGGGGCGGTTTTACGGCGAAGCTTTCGTGGCGATGATGATATGCATCTGTGAGTCTGTGCAGTACGCAGGTGTGCAGACATCCGTGTAGTGCTGTATGCAATGATCTATGTAGCATTGCAGATAATGATTCTCTCGCTCTCAATATCTATATCTATATTTATTTATCTTTCTTTAATATATATATATACATATATATGTATATATATATATATATATATATATATATATATATATATAGAGAGAGAGAGAGAGAGAGAGAGAGAGAGACCCACATACAATAGCTGAGCGCACGTCACACACACATATAAAACAAAAATAAATCGGTCGTTCCACATCCGAAGTTTTGGCTTCCCTTTCCCTCGCTCCCTCGTTCGCCTGTGCGCCCTCGAGCCGCCATGTCGCCGGCCTCCATCAAGTGTGTTGCGTGCGTTCTTTATCGCTTCCGATAAGCAATGGCGGAAGCAAGCCGAGGGGAAAACGGCGGCCGCCTTCGCTCGGGAGAGGCTTTCGAGCAAGGCTCTTTCTGTCGGGCGGTGGGTGCTTGGGGGGGGGACTTGAGTAAAAGGTGGAGAAGAGACAGAGAGACAGAGAGAGAGAGAGAGAGAGAGAGAGAGAGAGAGACTGAGGAAAATAAGGAAAAAGAGAGTGAGAGAGTAATTAGAGACAGAAAGAGAACCACACACACACGGAAAGAGAAATAATTGATTACAAAATGAGAAAATATGATAAAGAGACGA
>NW_028234403.1:31382999-31387999 GCF_977035675.1 Penaeus japonicus | reverse complement strand
ATAATAATAATGATAGTAATAATAATAAAATAACAATACTAATAATGATAATAATAATGATAATAATAATAATAATAACAATGATAATAATGATAATAATAATGATAATGATATATTAGTAATAAAGATGAGTTTCTTAATAATGATAATAAAAATAATAAGCTTTAAGTATAATAAATGACAAGGAAATATAAATAATGGTAATAAAGATAATAATAATGATGGTAAGGGTAAGAATGACAAAAAATGACAATGATAACAAAAGTTATAGAATAATATCAATAAGGATGATGGATAATATGATGATAATAATGATAACAAAACAACAGTAATAATGATGATGATAGAAACAACAAACCTAATAAAGACAATGATATCAGTAATAACGATGATAAAATGATAATAGTAATTTTGATGATACTGATGACAATGATGATAATACCAACAGTAATAGTGATAATGATAATTGCAATAATGATATGTGTAATGAAATGTATAATAATTACAGTAATAATGTTATTAATATCAATAATACTGATAGTGATAATAGTGATGATAATGATAATGGTAATGATGATAATAGTTGTGGTTATGATAATGATGATGATAATGATGATAATAACAAAAATTAATGATAATGGCAATGATACTCATTATGATGATAACAATAATAATGGTATTAATAAATATATGGTAATGACAATAAAAACAATGATGATAATAATAATAATGATAATAATGTTAATAATACTAACAACAATAATAATAATAATAATAATAGTAATATTTCTAAAAACAAAAATGATAATAACGATAAAAGTAGCAACGATGACATTGATAATACTAATTAATGGAAAGGATGATGATAAAATGATGATGGTGATCATGATACTAACAATAATAATAAAATGGTAATAATGAAAAAAATGGTAATAATGATAATAATAATAGTAATAATAATGATAATAAAAGTAATAATAATAATAATAATAACAATAATAATAATAATAATAATAATAATAATAATAATATTAATGATAATAATGATAATGATGATAAAAACAATGATAATAATGATAATAATAATGATAATAATAATAATAATGATAATAATAATAATAATAATATCAATAACGATAATGATAAGAATAATAACAATAATGATGATAATTATTATTATATTAATGATAATAATAAATAAATAATAACAATATTATCATTACTATTAGTAATGATAATAATAATAATGATAATAGTAATAAAATGATATAAAAATGATAAAGAAATGATAAACAAATCCAAATAATTACAAATCATAATAATCTTACTCAGATAATAATAATAATGATAATAAAAACAATAATAATAATAATAATAATAATAATAATGATAATGATGATAATAATAATAATAATAATAATAATAATAACAATAATAATAATAATAATTGTCATATTAATAGTAACAATAATGATAATAATAATAACATTAATAATAATAATAATAATGATAATAATAATAATAATAATAATAATAATAATACTAATAATAATAATAATGATAATTACATTGATAAAGATCATGATGATAATAATGGTAATAATGATAATGATAATGATGAAGATAATGGTAATGATAATGGTAATAATGATAATGATAAGAACAATAGAAATGATAGTAATAATAATAACAATAATGAAAATAATGTTAATAATGATGATAGTAATAATCATAATGATAATGATGATAATACCAACAATGATAATGATGATAATACCAACAATGATAATGATGATAATAAAGATGACATAATAATGATAATCACAATCATATAAATAACAATGTTACTAAAATTAACAAGTAATGATAACAATAATAATGATGATAACACTAGCAATGATGATAATAATGTTAATAATACTGATAACAATTTTATGACAATATGATATTGCTAACAATAATAATGACAATATGATTTTGCTAACAATAATAATGATAACAAAAATGATAATGATAACAAAAACAAAAGGGTTGTTTTATCTAAATGAAGTTATTTAAATTTACCGATGTAAAGAATATTCAAACCTAATTATCTATTTACAATAAAAATAAAAAAAACACGAATAAATCAAGATTCAACTTCTAATCATTATTCAAATTAGAAATAGCTTTAATCCATGCTTTTAATCAACGAATATAAATTTATCATTATCCTCGCTTTTCCTATCTTTTATTTATTGCAATTTCAATCATTTGGTTCTCATTGCATCCATCTGTAGTTTTTTATATTCCGGGTTGAAACAAAGGAAATGAGTAAAATTCTTCAACAAAATCAGCTGATTTGTCCTCAGGAAGATAAATTCATCACACTGGTTTTCGAATCATGATCCTTATTATCATTGATATGTAGGCTATTATCATTATCATTATCGTTATCATTGATATGTAAGCTATTATCATTATCATTATCATTATCATTGATATGTAGGCTATTATCATTATCATTATCGTTATCATTGATATGTAAGCTATTATCATTATCATTATCATTATCATTGATATGTAAGCTATTATCATTATCATTATCATTATCATTGATATGTAAGCTATTATCATTATCATTATCATTATCATTAATATGTAAGCTATTATCATTATCATTATCGTTATCATTGATATGTAAGCTATTATCATTATCATTATCATTATCATTGATATGTAAGCTATTATCTTTATCATTATCATTATCATTGATATGTAAGCTATTATCATTTTCATTATCATTATCATTGATATGTAAGCTATTACCATTATCATTATCATTATCATTGATATGTATTATAATTGATATGTATCGATGTTAGCGCCAGACGTGTGTGTACTCATGGTATTAAACGAATGAAGAAAAAGGTTTGAATTTTATGATATTCGAACGTCGGTTTAGACTAACAGTAATATCTTAATACTGATATTGATGATAATGAGGATTATGATGATATTGATGATTATTATCATTATAGTATTGATTATGATTATCATAATGATATCAATGATGATGATTATAATAATAATGATAATGATAATAATAATGATAGATATTAATGATGATAATAATAACAATAATAATATTAGTGATATTAATAATTGTAAAAGTAATAAAAATTATAACAAATATAATAATGATGACATTAATGATAATAAGGATAATGATAATAAGGATAATAATAATAATCTAATGATGATAATTATGATAATAATAACAGTCATCATCATCATTATCATAATAATAATGATAACAAACACAATGTTGATAACAATAACGATAATGACAACGATAATGGTAATTATGAAAACAGAAATATTGATTTCTTGGGCATTAGTTGGGCAGGATGGTGCACGCTAGTATGTAGTATCTGAGAGAGATTATCACGTACATGCAGCATTTTGTTGGCAGTAGATCCAAACGCACGCACGCACGCACATACGCACATTCTCCAACATATCTGGATCTGTTTATAGAAAGAGACCAGCGCGTTACGTCATGTCAATTCATTTTTTTTTTTTTTTTTTTTTTTTACATGTAACTGATAATTGCTGCGCATGCCACGTGTGAAACAACAGTAATAATAATGATATAATAGTGCGTGTATATATATATATATATATATATATATATATATATATATATATATATATATATATATACACGTGAGAGAAAGAAATACAAAATACAAAATCTTAACTTAATTCGTTGTTAAGAAACAGTTCCGATTTATGATGATGATTAATGATGATAATGATAGTGACAATAATATTAGTGATAATAATGATAATAATGACGATAACAAAAATCATAATAGTGATAACAATGATAAATAATAATGATAATGACAGCAATAGCAATGGTGATAATGATAAGGACAACAAAGACAATAATAATCAGAGTAATTATAGTAATATCAATGATAATGATGGTAATAATTATAATGATAACGATTTTGATACTAATGATAATAATAGTAACGATAACGCTGATGATGATGACATTGATGATGATAATTGCAAAAAAAACGGGGGGGGGGGGAGGGGTGGGGGGGGGGGGGGGAGGGTGGGGGGGGGGTTGGGTGGGGGGGGGGGGGGGGTGGGGGGGGGGGGAGGGGGGGGGGGGGCTATAATGATAATGAGGATAGTAATGATAACAATAAGGGTGATAACAGAAGTGATAATAATCATAATGATGATAATAATGATAATCATATCAATAATGATAATGATAATAAAAATAATAATAATAATGATAACGATGACAATAGTAATGGTAGTAAACAATAATGATACTGATACTGATAATGATAACAGTATTAATAATAACAATGACAATAACAAAGATTGCAGTGATAATAACGATAACCATAATGAGGATGATAATGATAATGATAATCAATGATAATGAAAATAATAATAACCAAAACAATATGGATAACATATATAAAAAAAAATAACTGAACAATGCGACGTGTCTTGCCGGCATCTCTGGTCAAGGTAACGAAACACTTTTTGTAAATCACAGGTGTGTAGGCGTTAATTATCTGCCTTGTTGAGTCATCGCATCATCTTGTGTTGCGTTGGTTAGTGACTCTGAGTGTGAAGAGAAGTGGAAGCAGATAGCGTGATAATTGTATGCGTTTTTTATATGAAGTCTTATTAGGTGTGTTAGTGTAATTGCTTTTAATTTGTTTTTCGGTTGCTTTGATGTTATTCTATCTCCTGTCTTTTTTTCATTTATATTTAGGTGTATAAAAAAAAGATAAAAATATGTGCATATATATATATATGTACATGTAAAAGTTCGTACATATTTAGGTATGCATTGGCGCACACGCTAATACATACACAGTCACTTACGTATTATTGCGCTGTTGTACATCCGTACACGCAGACACACACACATATATATGCACACTGTGTGTATATATATATATAAATATATATATAATATA
>NW_028234403.1:31376603-31379103 GCF_977035675.1 Penaeus japonicus | reverse complement strand
GGTTGTTAGCGCTTGCTTCCATGGCTGCGGGTGTCTCAGAAAAGCATGGGCGTGTAGAGTGTATGTGTGTGTGTGTGTTCTATTATTTTACGCCTTTTCTTTCTTTCTCTTGGCTCTTGTGGCTATATCTATGCCTCTGTCTGTATCTTTTTATCGATCTACCTTTCGATTTTTCTATCTATCTGTGTGTGTGTGTGTTTGTTTGAGTGTGTACATACATACATACATACATACATACATACATACATACATACATACATACATACATACATACATACATACATACATACATACATTCATACCTGCATACATACATACATATATGTATTTGTATATGTGCGCGTGTATGCCTGCGCATATTTGCATGTGTTTAGACTCGTGAAAGTTTGCACTTATACAACACAAATTTACAGCCTATGTACACACACACACATACACACACACACACACACAGTTATGTATACGAATATATATACTTGCTTTTATGGCCGGCTGAACACAGCACGTCGACATAAAGCAGGTGGTCTCACGTTCATCAGAGGCGTTATGGCGCTGCAACCGACGACCCTCGCTGTGTGGCTGCATGAGGGACCGAGGGCTAGTTCCTGCGGACGCTGTGTGCTGTGTGTGTTGTGTGTGCTGGAGCTGAGTGCTGTTCGGGGCGTGAAAGGCGTCGTCGGATGGAGTCGTTCCCCAGACGCGGAAACAATGGTCGTTCTGTGTCGTACTCACGCCGTTGTGTCTGGAGATCTGTCAGGTTCACGACCCCTTTTCGTTCTGGTGTCGGTCGTAAGTCGTTTTCCATTACGAGGGTCGTCGCTCTGCTACAAGGGGGAGACGGCTGTGTGTGGAAAGGATTTTCATTCTTAGCGATGGTTCTTCTTGTTTAGTCTATAACGGAGAGGGAGAGATAGAAAGGGGAAGAAGTGGGGGAGGGGAAGAGAAAGAGAGATGAAGAGAAAGAAAAATAGAGAAAGAGAGAAGGATCACGCATATACACACAGACATACACACACACACACACACACACACACACACACACACACACACATACACACACACACACTCCGAGGACCCGTCAAGGTGCAAGACGCAGAACAATGCAATCCCTCAGCATCTCTGACATTTATTGCATTTTAAGAGCGGCAGAAACAGTCGGCGTGTTATGGCCACATCGCTTTTGGACATAACCGCAGTTTAAGACTTTGTTTCATAGAGTGAGGCTCTCCCTAAGGGCCTCTTGCTTCTTTGATGATGAGGAGGATGATAATGATTATGATGGTTAAGGTTGAGAGAGAGTGGGGAGGGGGGTTACGAGAGAAAGAGAGAGAGAGAGAGACGAGAGAGAGAGAGAGAGGGGGGGGGGGGAGGAAGACTGAGAGAGAAAGAGGAGGGAGAGAGAGAGACTATCATGTATAGAGATATGTAAAGAGGGAGAAAGATTAAAAAAAAAATGAGTTCGTGAGTGAGAGAGAGAAAGAAAGAGAGAGAAAGAGAGACAGAGATGAAAAAGGCTCACAGCATCCCTGCCGTGAAGGTTTGCCGCCTTGTGTCAACTTTTCGGGCGGAGTTGAGTCACCGCCCACTTTGGAGCAACCCTCTCCCCATCCCATCGCCCCCCCCCTCCTCCTCCTCCTCTTCTCTCTCTCTCATTCACCTCCTCATCTCCATCTACCCCCTCTCTCCCCTCTCCTCCACCTCAGGGCACACTCCCTCTCCAACCCCTACACCCCCTTTACCCCCCCCCCTTTCACCCCTTAACCCCTACCCTTTCCAATATATTCATGTGGTTTAAGTGTAAATGGGAGAAGGAAAAAATGAAAAATCTGTTATCATCTTTGTTTCTGTTTGCCTATCCTTGTCATTATTGTCATTGTCATTATGATTATCCTTATTGTTATCATTAATATCCACATCATCATTATTGTTATTATTATTATCATTATTACTATTGTTATTATTATTACTACTACTACCATTAGCATCATTATTACCATCATTACTATCATTGTTATACTACACAATATTATCATTATCATACTTATCACATGTCATTCTTGTTATGATTAGGATTTTCATAATAACCATTATTATCATCATTATCATCATCATGAAAAAGTGATGTCATCATTATCATCACAATCATCATTATTGTTTCTGGCTACTTTTGTTGTGGTCTTCATCTTCCTCATCATCATCATATTTCCTAAAATGATCGCTATGTGAATGAATATTATAATTCTATTATTATCATGATTATTATCATTACTGTTATTATCATTGTTATTATAAATATTTATATGTTATTGTTATTACAACTATATCTTAGTATTTCATTACTATTACTATCATCATTCTCAATGTTACTGTTCTCATGATTATAATCATTTTTATCATAATCATTATCATCATCAATATAATCATTGTTATTTTTGTTATAAGTTTCATAATTAATGTTATTATTTTTACAATTATTATCATCATGAATGTTTTTGTAATT
>NW_028234403.1:31369103-31371603 GCF_977035675.1 Penaeus japonicus | reverse complement strand
CTCTCGAACTAGATCTTCGCTCCTCCGGCTTTCAAGAATTTGTCTTATTTCAATCCTTTATGTTTTAGTGCTCGCGATTATAGCATTCCCTTGCCTTCGTTTCCTTTGGGAAAAAAAGCCGGGCATGCTTCTCAGAGGAGTTAGTTCGAGGCGAGTAAATATATTAAGCAGTCCCCCCTCGCGCTCACCTTTCCCCGGAGGAGCGACCACCAAGAGGACGCTCTCCATGGCGTCCTCGGCCCCCTGCCGGGAAGCAGACGAACTACAGCGCCCTCCACACCCACGAACATTGTGCTCTCCACCATTTCTCTTGCATTCATTTTACGCTCAAGAATTTGAATGCCTGTTAATGTCCCAGCAGAACCGAAATTAATGCGAAGAAGACATGAATATAAAAGATTCCTCCGGGCGCAGGACCCTCACTCCGATGTGTTGCCGAGTTATCGCGGGATCGGTGTTCCTCTCCAGCTTGGGTTACCGCTGATAACAAACACTAAAATATATTTTTGATCCGAGACAATAGCGAGCGGAGAAATAAAACCTCCCGTGCCTAAAAGAAGCGTAATATAAGTCTAGAATTTCACTTTATACCCATTTCTCCTGACCGTTAAATATTTATGTGCCTATTTTTGCACCAATGAAGTTCGTATCACCAATGCGGACGGTTGGAGACACAATGTACGAGATGGGAACGGCTAGTTAGGCCTGCGACGATCGTTCACATATGGTAGCGGCGGGAGACGCGCTTATCCGCAAGAACGGACATAAAACAACACAAAGGACAATATTACTCTCCTTTTTTCTTCCTCTCTCTCTCTCTCTCTCTCTCTCTCTCTCTCTCTCTCTCTCTCTCTCTCTCTCTCTCTCTTCTCTTTTTTTTCTCTTTCATCCCCAACCTTCCCACTCTCTCTTTCTTTCCAGCGACTAAACATTCTGACGATTCCAAGTCGAAAAAAACAAAACAACATCATCAACAAAAGAAAAAAAAGAAAGAAAAAAGAAAAAAAAAAGAAAAAAAAACAAGCAACGCCATCTTTAGTCGCGCGGGAAGTATAAGTTCCACAAAAGAAGTACACGTTCTTGGCGCTCTCACGTTGCACCGATTAAATACTTGGCGATTCGATCCTACGATAACAGGATGACTTGGTTAATCTGATCCCACATGTGTACGAAAAGGAGGAGAAGGAGGACCAGATACACCTCTGTTGAGCCGGTGCCAGGGTCCAGCACGTGTGGTTGCTAATGGTATGATTAGGTGTGCGTTTTTTTGTTGTTGCTTCAATTATTTTCAAAATCTGTATATATTTTTTCCGTTATAACATTTTCATATTTTTTAGTTTTGTTTTGACATTTTTCGTGTTGAGATTATTTTCTTTCATTATTTTTTTTATGTTATTTTAATCTATCACTGTATAGATTTTAACTTTTTAGAAAGTGTTCTTATTCTTAAAAGGAAAGATACAAAAGAACGCAAACCGTGTAATAATTTCTCGATAATTATGTTGCCAATATACTCAAATATTCAGAAACGAAAACAATGATGGTGATGTTAATGATAATGATAATAATCCTCATGAGAATGATAATTATTGTATTAATTATGATGTTGATGATAATAATAAATATGATTATAGTTATAGTAACAGTAGTAATGTAATTATAACAATGATAATAATGATGATAATAGTAATGATAATATTGATAATAAAATGTTGATACATATAGTGATAATTATAACAATAATAATAACACCAGTGATAATGATTATAATAATCACAGTAACGATTACAATATTAATGATAACAATGATGATGATAGTGATTAGTATTCATATTTATGATATCAAGAATGATGATAATGACAATGGTAGTTGGCATTTCAATTAGTATTTTTATACTTTTCTTCCTAGCGTATTATCATTATCATTATTATAATTTATTTTATCATTACTATTATCATTATCATTACTACTACTATCATCATCATTATTATCACTATCACTTAGTTATTGTCATTATTGGTATTATTATTCATTATCATTATTCATCATCATCATTACTTGTTTTCTCTAATCTCCTAGTCCATGCATACATTTATTCATATCACTGAGTTTTTCCCATCAACATGGATTCCAGTTTCCACGATATTCCAAGATAATCAAACAACAGATATTACTCCTCGCTCGTTGTTGCTAAGGAACCTGCAACACATGCATGATGTATCGGATGATCTTAGCTAATCATTAGATTCACTGAATAATTTTTTTTTCTTTCTTTATTCTTTTTTTTTCTTTATTCACTAAAAACATTTAAATCGGTAATTTCAATTTGTATATTAGTAAGGTTTGGATCTTCCACTATGTCATTTATATGAATTCTTGAGATTATTGAGTATGTAAGGATCAAACAAATATATACAAATATAAAGGATACGCGGGGATAGGATTTCTTGACTTGATTGCATTTCAATTTGCAACTCTGTTTGATATAAAGAGGCGAGG
>NW_028234403.1:31356603-31359103 GCF_977035675.1 Penaeus japonicus | reverse complement strand
TAGGGAAACAAACAGTGACAGAGATAAAAGCAGAAAGATATTGACAGAGACGGAGAGAAAGAGAAAGAGATGAAAATGAGAGAGAGGAAGGAGAGAAAAAGAAAAGGGAGAGCCAGAAGACCACATTCATAATGGAACCGAGGAGGCCAAATGGCAGTCGTGATGCGTGGCAAAACAAGAGTGTCACGCCTTGCGCACAACTCGTAAACAAAAGAGCAGCGCTAACTTGCCGGCGCTTATTAAGGGATCCGCATTGTTCTTCCTTGTGATGAATTCTCCACAAATCCGTAGAATGTATCTGAAAAACGAACGTAAGTTGAAAGGGAAATGTATAGGGAGGGAAAAGGGAGCCGTTAATGCCATCAATTCCCGAGAAACGTTGTGCTTACGAGAGGGAGACTTAGCATGGGCGGAGGAGGAACGAGGGAGGAGCCAAATGAGTGAACATAAAATATAAACAAACAATGAACAGCCAAGACAATAAAAGAAAGAAAAAAATCTGTGCATCTGGTAGCAAACGCCATCTCCGGTAGAGTCATAACATAATGAACAATAGGCGGGTTCAGTAAGAGGATGGAGATGAGGGGTGAGGATGAGGGGGGAGGCTGGGAAGGAAGGGGGTTGGGGGGGGTAGGGTATATGGGAGGTGGTGGTTGGGGATGGGTGGGGGAGGAGGAGACCACCAAACCCAATTGAGGGAAAATGGGAATTTCACGGAGCTCCAGCCGGCGGTCGCTGGGGACAAAATGGGCAGACTTGATGGTTGTCAACTTGGTGCCTCATTATGTTCCTGATGGGGGATTGGGAGGGGATGAAATGAAGGGGCGGGGGGTGGGGGGGTAGAGGCATGGAAGGAGGTTGAGGGGGAATGGTGAAAGGAGGGGAGAAGGATAGGGCCAGGAGAGGGAGGTGAAAGAAGAGGGAAGAAGGTTGGGGAAGGGAGGGTGTTGAGATAGATGGGGAGTGGAAGGAAGGAGGTTGAAGTAGGTGAAAGGGTGTTGGGGAGGACGGAAAGGGGTTGATGAGGGTGGAAGGGAGAATATAAGTGTGGAGGGAGAATGAAAAGGAGACTGGAAGGAAAGGGAAAGGGGATGACGGAAGATAAGTGAAGGAAAAATGGTGGCAGAAGGTTGGGAGTGGTCGGAGGGGGGAGGGGGGGAGAGGGAAAGAAGAAGAGAGGAGAAAAAAAAGAAAGATGCGGTTTCTGACTGACTGCTTCTGACAGGAGGAGAAGCGAGCTGTTTAGAAATGTCTCTGAGTTTATGAAAGAAGTAGAAGAGGGTGACAAAGAAAAAGAAGATGTCAAAGAAGGAAATCAAAATCTCTAAACATACGTATGATTCTAAAGAAGAAAGAAAGGAAGAAAGAAAGGAAAAACACGATGACAGAAAACTCACATTATTGACAGAGACAAACACCAAAGAATTTTTACAGTATATGTATGATAAAGGAGAAGGAAGAAAGAGAGTAAGGAGGGAGAAAAAAGATGGAGAAGGGAAGGAGGAGAAAAGAGAATTGGGGAAGGGATAGAAAAGGACAGGGGAAAAGACATGAGGGTAGGAGAAGGAGGAGTAGGGGGAAAGATTAAGGAAAAGCAAGAAGATAAATGAAATGGAAGAAAGTGGAGAGGAATCAGGAAAGGGAGGGAGACGAAGAAAGGAAAAGAAACGAATAAAAGAAAGGAGAACGAGAAAAAATGTCGAAAGACGATAGAAAAACGAAGCAAAAAGAAGCGAAAGGGAAAAGGGAAGAAGAGAGAGAGGGAGAAAAAGCAAAAGAGGAGAGAGAGAGAGAAGAAGTGACCAGGGCGAGGGACAGACAGAGGCACACGCCACGCCTCTGAGTGACGTGATGGCAGGTACAGTGTCCCTCGTGGTACAATGCAGTCCCCTGTGTAATGTACTGCGCGCCGTTCTCTGTGTCAGCGCCACTGGAACGAAAAGCAATCTGTCGAGGAATTTTATCGTGTGGTCGCTGGGCTGTTCATGATTGGTGCGTGTCTTGTCTGGCTTGGGGTTGGGGTTGGTGCTGTCTTTGTTGTGGGGTTTTGTCTCTATTATTTTTGTTTTGTTATTATCATTATCATTATTGTTATTATTAATGAAATTATCATTATTTTTATTATTATTATTATTATTATTATTATTGCTGTTGTTGTTATTAATGTTATCATCATAATTACAATTATCATTATTATTATCATTATTAATATCATTATCATTATCATTTTTATTCGTACCATCATCATTATTATTATTATGATCATTATCATAATTTTTATTATCACTATCATTATTGATAGTATCTTTGTTATTGTTACTATTATTATTGTTATTATCATTATTATAATTATCATTATTATTATCATAATTGTATTGATTATAGATACAATCAATATTGTTAATGTTATCATTATCTTTATTATCATTTTTCAAATTATTATTATCATTATCATTGCTGATGATATAAACTAGTATTATTATCATTATCATTACCATCA
>NW_028234403.1:31321603-31326603 GCF_977035675.1 Penaeus japonicus | reverse complement strand
TCATCACCATCTCTCAACACTCTAAATTCACACTGTATCTGCGGTCTGGCTTTCATTGTGTGTGTTACTGGCGTGAAGAACTTGATACCGAGATATAACAAGGCTGAGACATGCGCCCTTTGCACAGGGGAGCCTTCTGCTGTTATGCTGCATTTGATATGAATACGATATGTGGGAGTGTTTGTGTTTGTGTGTATATGTGTGAGTGGGTGTATGTGGGTGTTTGGGTGTGTGTGTGTGTGTGTGTATTTATGTGTGCCTGTTGAGAGAGTGAGAAATATGTCGATGAGATATGTGTTTTTCACCTAAATTATCTTTCTCTCGCCTTCTCTCTTTCCCTCCATTTCTCTCCCACTTTCACTCCCTTCCTCCCTCTCTCTCGCCTTCTCTCTTTCCCTCCATTTCTCTCCCTCTCTCATTCCCTTCCTCTCTCTCTCTCTCTCTCTCTCTCTCTCTCTCTCTCTCTCTCTCTCTCGACGTCCTCTCTCTCTCATCTCTCTCTCTCATCTCTTTCGCGCTCTCTCTCTCTCTCCTATCTCTCTCTCTCTCTCTTTTCTCGTCATGATACAAGGCTCGGAGCTTTCTTTCTCTCTCTCTCTCGCTCTCTCTCCTCCTCTCTCTCGTCTCTCTCTCTCTCATCTCTCTGCTCTCTCTCCCTCTCTCTTTCTCTCTCTCTCTCCTCATGCTCATCCTCTCTCTCTCTTTCTCTCTCTCCGTCCCTTTCTCCTCTCTCTCTCCTCTCTCTCTCTCGTCTCTCGCCTCGTCGTCTCTCTCTCGCGCTCTCTCTCTGTCCGGACTCTCTCCTCTCTCTCGTTTCTCTCTCTCTCTCTCAGTCTTCTCTTCGTTCGTCTCTCAACTCTCTCTCTCTCTCTCTCTCTCTCTCTCTCTCTCTCTCTCTCTCTCTCTCTCTCTCTCTCCTCTCTCTCTCTTTTCTCTCTCTCTCTCACTCTCCCACTCACCCACTGTAGGAAATACAAACATACCCATCAAACTTTCAAGTACAATATATCAGTCACATTATCATAAACTCATGACTGATCACAGCGGCCACATCTTGGCACAAACACATTTGTCTTCACTCATGATCTTGCCTATTAGAGCTCTTCTGCTGTGTCATCTTCTCACTCATTTTCTTATCATTATTCTATTCGTATCATCTTCTAGGTCTTTTCTTTTTCTCCTCTTCTTCCCTTTATTCGCTATATTCTTATTATTTATTTTTGATGTTGTTTTTGTTTTATGTTTATTGTTATTTTTGTTGTTGTTGTTGTCATTATCATTATTGTTCATTGATATTGATGTTATTATTATTACTATTATTATCATTATCATTATTATTATTGTCATTATCATTTTCATTGATATTATCACCGTTATCATCATTATCATTACCATTATTATTATCATTATCATTATCAAAATTATTGTTGTTATCATTATTATTATGATGATAATCTTCCTTATTATCATTAATATTTTTATTATTATTGTTCCTGTTATCATTATCATCATCATCATCAATATCCTCATTACCATCATCATCACAATAATCATTATTGCTACCATTATCATCATCATCATCATCATCATCATAATGATCATAATCATTACTATCTCTACTCCTGCTATTTCCTAAGTTCTTCCTCCTCCTCCTCCTCTTGGCCATCCTCCTCTTGCCACCCTCCCCCCTCCTCACCTCCTCCCTCCCCTCTCCTCACCTCCCCCGCTCCCCCCTCCCCTCTCCTCACCTCCCCCGCCCCCCCCTCCCTCCTCCCCTCTCCTCACCTCCCCCGCTCCCCCCCCTCCCACCTCCCCTCTCTTCACCTCCCCTCTCCTCACCTCCCCCGCTCCCCCCCTCCCACCTCCCCCCTTCCTCCCTCCCTCCCCCCTTCCTCCCTCCCTCCTACCTCCCTCCCTAGCAATCATCAGTCCCGACTATAAACGGAAATAGACGGTGATAAAGACCCGCACAGAACAGAGCAGCCGATAGCATAGCATTAATCTCCCCGATCTTCAAAAAGGAGTTAAGAAAAGAGAAAAAAACGAAAAGAAAAAAAAAGAAAAAAAAAGAGAAAAAAAAGAAAGCCAACATATATTCCCTTATATTTATTTTAATGCAAAAGTTGATGTTTATGTGTTTAGAAGGAGTCAAGCATCTGCCCTTGAAACGAGGCACCGTCTGAGATACGCCACTTGACGGGGTACTTACTAAGTCCCGGAATGCGTGAAACACAATCTCAAAAAAAGCCATGGCACCACGCCTTAATGTTACTCTCTCGCTCTCTCTCGCTCTCGCTTTCTCTCTCTCTCTCTCGCTCTCGCTTTCTCTCTCTCTCTCTCGCTCTCTCTCTCTCTCGGCTCTCGTCTCTCCTCTCTCCTCCGCTCTCTCGTCTCTCTCTCTCTATCTCGTCTCCTCGCTCTCTCTCCATCTCTCTCTCTCTCTCGCTCGCTCGCTCTCTCGTCTCACTCTCTCTCGGCTTTCCGTCTCTCTCTCTCTAGTCTCTCCTCAGTCTCGTCGTCTCTCTCTCTCTCTATCGCACTCGCTCTCTCTCTCTCTCCACTTCTCTCTCATCTCTCGTCTCTCTCTCTCTCTCTCTCTCGTCGTCTCTCGTTCTCTCCTCTCTCTCTCTCTTCTCTCTCATCGTCGTCTCCTCTCTCTCGTCTCTCTCTCTCGCTCCACATTTCACTTCTCTCTCTCTCTCGTCTCTCGTCTCTCTCAGGCTTTCTGCTCTCTCGCTCTCTCGTCTCCCTCTCCTCTCTACTCTCTCGTCTCTATCTCCTCTCTCCTCAATCTCCTCTCTCTCTCTCTCGCTCTCTCGCTCTAATTCGCTCTCGCTCTCTCTCTCTTCCCGTCTCGTCTCTCTCTCTCTCCTCTCCTCCATCCAGTCGCTCGTCTCCTCTTCCTTGCTCACTCATCTCTCCTCGTCTCTCTCGTCTCTGCTCTCTCTCTCTTCGTCTCGTCTCATTCTCTCTCTCCTCTCGCTTGCTCGTCCTCTCTGCTCTCGTCCTATTCTCTCTCAATACTCTCTCCATTCTCCTCTCTCTCTCTCATCTCTCCTCCTCTCTCCGTCTCTTCTAAACCTCTCTCTCTCTCTCCTCTTCCCTCTTCCTCATCATCTCATCCTCACATCCTTCTACCACTCTCCTCATCCTCTCATCCCCACACGTCTCTCCTTCTCTCATCTCTCGTTCCATCTCTCTCTCTCACTCTCTCTCTCTCTCTGCTGTCCTCTCTCTTCATCTCTCGTTTCCTCTCCCCCCGCTCTACCTCCTCTCCTCTCTCCCTCGCCTCCTCTCTCCCTCTCTCTCTCACTCTCTCTGCTCCCCTCTCTTCTCGGTCGCATCTCTCTCTCTCCTCTCGAGTCTATCTCCTCTCCTCTCTCTGGTCTCTCTCTCTCTCTCCTCCACTCTCTCCTCTCTCGTCTGTCTCTCGTCTCTCTTCCACATCTCTCTCTCTCAAGCACTCTCTCTCTCTCTCTCTTTCTCTCTCTCCTCTCTCTCTCTCTCCGTCGCTCTCTCTCTCTCGCTCTCTCTGTCTCTCTCTCATATATAGTCTCTCTCTCTCTCTCTCTCTCCTCTCTCTCTCTCTCTCTCCCCTCTCTCTCTCTCTCTCTCTCTCTCTGCTCTCTCTGCTCTCTCTCTCTCTCGTGGCGCTCACCACTGTCTCTCTCGCTCTCGCTTCTCTTCTCTCTCTCTCTCTCTCTCTATTTACTCTCTCTCTTCTCTCTCTCTCTCTCGCTCTCTCCTCTCTCTCGCCTTTCTCGGCTCTTCTCTCTCTCCTCTCTCCTCTCTCTCTCTCTCCTCTCTCTTCTCTCTCTCTCTCTCTCTCTCTCTCTCTCTCTCTCTCTCTCCTCTCTCTCGCTCTCTCTCTCTCACTCTCTCTCTCTCTCTCGATGGGATCGAGCGGTTAGGTGCTGAGGGGGGGGGGGGGGGGGGGGGGGGGGGGGGAGTGGGCCGCTCGCGGGCTCTCTCTCTCTCTCACAGTGGTCTCTCTCTCTCTCTCTCTTTTTCCTCTCTCTCTCTCTCTCTTTCTCTCTCTCTCTCTCTCTCTCTCTGTCTCTCTCTCTCTCGTTCTATCTCTCTCTCTTTCTCTTTTTTTTTTTTTTTTTTTTTTTAAACATTTATTTAGATATAAATATGTTACATAGGTAAGAACCATTTGTGGTTAATTAAAACTGTCAGGTTCCTTTTGCGGGTTAAAAGCCGCTTAACTAAAAGAACTTATTTAAAAACCCAACCTATCTTTCTTTAATTTAAAGATGAACAGAGGTTAGTATCTTAAAAATTATAATAGGTAAAATCTTCTAATGTTAATGCATAGTACAGGTGATGGAGTGGTGCATCACGTGGTACCATGAGTGTACAGCAGGTTTAGGGGCGTTGGTTTCGTTGACCGCCAGTGATGTGCCGCCCTCTTCGCCTGCTGTGTGTTCATTTCGGCTACATCGATGGTGGAGGTGAATAAGTTCCACAGGCGGGCTGCTCTAGCAGAGAAGGTGCGCTGATGCTGGCTAGACCGGGACCTCGGAACATCCACCAGCAGTCGACTAGATTGTACCGTTCTCGTACTTCTCTCTCGAACGATTGGTGGAAGACGGAGGCTAAATAGATGAGGCATCTGCTGCACCTGAGCCTTGTGGAGCACTGTTAGAGCCCCGACATCGCGACGATGTTCCAGCGAGTCTGTGTAAGAGGGATTGGTAGCGTCTTGGATAAGCCCGAGGGCCCTATTTTCTATTTTGTCCAGCCTACTGAGGTTGGTGGGCGCAGCGGAGGACCATGCCAGTGAAGCATACTCGAGATGAGGTCTGCTCTGGAACTTGTATAGTGTGAGAATTCCCTGAGGATCCAACAGGTGTAATATGCGTCGGAAGGATGTCACTTTCAGAGAGGCTGTCCTGCAGATCCGGCTGATGTGCTTATCAAATCTTAGACTATTGTCCATGTCCACGCCAAGAACTGAAATAGAATCCTCTAGTGGAAGCGCAATACTATTCAAT
>NW_028234403.1:31199183-31204183 GCF_977035675.1 Penaeus japonicus | reverse complement strand
GTTTAAAAATGATAATGATAACCAAAGATAATAATCATAATTTTGTCAAAAAGGGGAAAATATGATGAAAAACCAAATTTCAATGAAATGAAAATAATAAAATTGTAATAATACAAATTTATAAATAATAAAAATAGTGTTTGAATTGGAAATGATAGTGATGAGGGATAACAATAGCAATGAAGATAAAAATAAAAAAAAGGGAGCAGGGGGTTAAGAAAAAAAAAATGATAAAAAGAAATAATAACAATGAAATTTATGATAATGATAAATTTTTAAGGGTTTTAAGGGGTTGAAAGGGAAAATAAAAATAAACAATTTTCATTTTCAATTAATAATGATAATAAAATGATTTATAAAACCCCGGATAATACAAAAGTATAATTAAAAATTTTAAAATAATGAATTTGGATAAAAGATGAAAATCCCTGCAATATAATTACTAAAAAAAAAATGATAATATAATTAAAATAATTGTAAAATAATACAAAAATGTTAATAAATGATTTTAAGAAAACAATAAAAAAAACCAAAGGGATGAGGGGATGAAAATTTAAAATGAAATATTTTATAATAAATAAATTTTAAATAAATTATATAATATTAAAAATAATAATATAATATTGATATATATAAAATTTTAAATATTAAATATTTTTTTGTATATATATTATATTATAAAATTTGTGTGTGTTTTGGTGTGTGTAATTATTTATTATAAAATATATAATAATAAATAAATAAAAAAAATAAAAAAAAAAAACAAAAAAAAAAAAAAAATATAATATATATAAATATATATATATAAATAATATAATATATAAAAATATATATTATAAATATATATAACATAATTGGTATAGGGATTTTTCTATATACCTAAAAAAAGGGAAATTTTCATTTATTTATCTATCTATAAATTTACCTATCTATCTATCTTTTTTAAAATTTTAAAATATATATAGAAAATATATATAAAATTTTATATATATAAAAGTTTTTTTGTGTTTTGTGTGTGTTTGTGTGTGTGTGGGGTTGTGTGGTTGTGTGTGTGTGTGGGGGTTTGTGTGTGGGTGTTGGTGTGTGTGTGTGTGGTAGTTGTGGGTGTGGGTTTTGTGTGGGGGGGTGTGTTGGTGAGTGGTGGCGTTGGCCGTGGTGGGAGAGCAAACAAACCCAAAAGGCCAGAAAACCAAAAAGGGGGGGAAAATGGGGGAAGGTAGAAAAACAGAAGTTACAGGGGTAAACGGGAAAAGCGAGGAAAGGGAGAAAGCAAAAAGGAAAAAGATGGGGGGTTAAATGAAAACCCCAAAATCCCCCAAAAAAAAAAAAAAAAAAAAGATAGAGGGGGAAAATAGGGGGAACCGGGGGAACCCCAAATTTCCAAAGGGGGCTTTGTTTTTCCCTTGTTACCTTTCCGGCCTACACAACTGCCCACTTTTCTTAAAGGGTAATAAAACCAAAGGCCTAAACGGGGGGATCTTTATTGCCCCTTGTAATTTTTAAAATAACTCTCATAATCCCCAGTAAATCGCGATAAATTTAAAATTTATAATTTTCAAATTTCCCGCCAAAAAGGGCCGCCTGATTTCCCGTAAAACCGTCCGCCGTTTTTTTTCCCCCCTTTACTTTTCTTTTCTTTTTTTAAACAAAAATTCCCAAAAATTCTGGGGACAACAACCTCCACTTTTTAAACTTTTTCGCTATATTGCCTCACGTGGAAAATAATTTTTCCCATAAAAACCCCGCCGATTGAGGGCTTATTTACCCAAGGGTTTGTAAAGGTCATTATGGGGTTTGTTGTTCGCTATTAAGGCCGGCTCCGTGGTTGTCATCCGCATGCCGGGGGATTAAACCTTGGGTTTATAAAGGTATTGGGTTTAAGATACATTATGTTTACCTTTTGGCCCCCCCTGTAATCTTTCTCCGGGGGGAAAATACGACCGCCGGCGATTACATAAAGTACAGAGCTAGGAAAGTAAAAAAATCGTGCGGTGAAAAAGAGGACAAAGAAAAACCATATTCCCCCGTACAAAACATCGGGTTTGCGCGTAGACGGGGAGGAAAACAGGGGGCTCGCATCACTTTTCCAAAAGAACGCGTCGGAAATCCTCAGTCT
This sequence comes from Penaeus japonicus, assembly GCF_977035675.1. Taxonomy (NCBI): domain Eukaryota; kingdom Metazoa; phylum Arthropoda; class Malacostraca; order Decapoda; family Penaeidae; genus Penaeus; species Penaeus japonicus. The sequence continues at coordinate 31,202,067 of NW_028234403.1, read as the reverse complement.
CTGGCTCGAAATCGTTTTGAAAGGCATCATGTTTTTTTTTTTTGGGGAATGTGGCTTTTAAACTGTAATGTTCTCGGTCTTTTCCCTTGATCGAGCTAAGGGTCTTAATACGAGGAATGCATAATATTAATCATGATTAATCTCAATGACATCTGATGGGTTTTCCAAGAAATGGTATCCCATCCCTCATTTTCTTTAACTATCTTTCGTATCTAAAACTTTTTAATAAAACATTTTGTGTATTTTGGAAAAAGGGTTACTTTCACTTTTTTAAAAACCCCGAGAAAATTTCACAAACCGCAATAATTTTTAAAGTTTTTCTCAAATTAAGGGGGAAAATTTCCGCGTTTTTAATTCCCTTTTAAAAAAAACACCCTTTATAAACCCGACACCTAAATTTTGAAAATTTAAAAACATTTGCAACAATCCGGGATCTATTTTTACCCTTTTATTTCGTTTTTTTAATTTCCAATCATTATCATCATTTCCTCTTTTTATTTGACTGATTAAAATGAGCGTCCGGAAACGATTTTAATTTAAAGCCTTTAAATTTTGTAATTAGAGAGAGGGTTTTTCGTGACGGGGTGCAAAGGGAAAAAACACACGAAGCTCGAAGGCCAAACACAGGGAAAAGGCCTTCCCTGAATAATGTTAACGGAATTTCCCTTTATGAAATACGTAATTCTAAGGGGGTGATGTGTGGGGGGGTGTGTGTGTGTGTGTGTGTGTGTGTGTATATATAATATATATATATAACATATATATATATATATATATTATCTTTATATATATTATAAACTTTTATACTATATATATATATATATTTATATATATCGTATATATAGATATATATATATCATATATATATCTATATCTATATATGTATATATATATATATTATACTATATACCATATATACATATATATAAAATATATTATTAAATATATATATATTTATATTATATATTATATATATATATATATATATATATATATATATATATATATATATATATATATATATATATGTATATGTGTGTGTGTGTGTGTGTGTGTGTGTGTGTGGTGTGTGTGCTGTGGTGTGTGTGTGTATGTGTTGAGTAGTGTGTGTGTGTGTGTGTGTGTGGGTGTGTTTAGGGAGATGTGTCTGAGTGTGTGTGTGTGTGTGTGTGTGTGTGTGTTTTGTGTATGAATATATGTATATGTACACTATGAAAGAAGTTCATAGCGGGTTAAATGTGTATAAAACATGAATATAAACAACGCAAGACATGTTTCACGCGTTCAGATGGTCTTCTCGAAAATACATGCATTTATGTATTTTCGAGTAAGACCTCGTCGAAACGCGTCACATACATCTCTTGCGTTATTTAGATATAATCATTCTCCTTCATATTTTCATGCTCATGTATATATTCATCCATAACGCATCATACATTCAACAAATAAAAAAAAAAAAATATTTAAATGAATAAAATTTAAGACAGAAAATTTAAAATCAACTTCCAACCCCTGAATACGTTTTTAATACCCTGAAAATTGGCGCACCTATCTAATGTCATGACTCATCTGAAATTAGAGCCATTTCTAAAAGGCAGTATGATCGTTAAAACGGCGGATTTATGACAAATCACCACCGCTCCGAAGCTTATCTTTTATGACGGATTTTTTTTTAACTGTCTAGTTATCCTGATATTCATATTAAGCCGTATGTTTTGATATTCCTCTGAATAAATTGAATTATGCAGGTTGAGGAGGACGGTCATGATTATGGTGGCGTTAGGCATGAGAATGTTAATGAGGGAGAGAAGCGTTCGAATCATGATGATGCTACTACTATTACTACTACTATTACTACTACTACTATTACTACTACTACTATTACTACCACTAGTATTATTACTACTACTACTACTACTATTACTACTACTACTATTACTACTACTACTATTACTACTACTACTATTACTACTATTACTACTACTACTATTACTACTACTATTACTACTACTATTACTACTACTATTACTACTACTATTACTACTACTATTACTACTACTATTACTACTACTACTATTACTACTACTACTATTACTACTACTACTATTACTACTACTACTATTACTACTACTATTACTACTACTATTACTACTACTACTATTACTACTATTACTACTATTACTACTACTATTACTACTTTTACTACTATTACTACTATTACTACTACTATTACTACTACTACTATTACTACTACTACTATTACTACTACTATTATTACTACTACTATTACTACTACTATTACTACTACTATTACTACTATTACTATTACTACTATTACTACTACTACTATTATTACTTTTACTACTACTATTACTGCTACTACTACTTTTACTACTACTACTATTACTACTAATTATACTACTACTATTACTACTACTTTTATTACTACTACTATTACTGCTACTACTACTTTTACTACTACTACTATTACTACTAATTATACTACTACTATTACTACTACTTTTATTACTACTACAATTACTACTAATTATACTACTACTACTATTTACTACTACTACTATTACTACTTACTACTATTACTTTTTTTTGTTGGGCTACCTACTATTTTTTTACTACTACTACTACTACTATTACTACTACTACCGTTATTACTATTACTATTACTACTACTACTATTACTACTACTACTATTACTGCTATTACTACTATCACTATTACTGCTACTACTATTACTACTACTATTACTAATACTACTATTACTACTATCACTATTACTACTACTACTATTACTAATACTACTATTATTACTACTACTATTACTACTACTACTATTACTACTATTACTATTACTGCTACTACTATT
>NW_028234403.1:31189183-31191683 GCF_977035675.1 Penaeus japonicus | reverse complement strand
AGAGAAACAGACAGGTAGAGAAATAAACAGACAAGAGAGAGAGAGAAACAGACATTCAAAAGAAAGAAAGAGAGAGAGAGCCTATGGGTACGATATAAGACCCCTTCCAAGGCTCCATTTAAGTATGGAACGACCCCTCTCCCCTCTCTCCCTCCCTCCCTTCCTCCCCCACCCACAAAGTCCCTCCTTCTGACCGTATGGGCAAATCATCCTGAAATTGGTTTTATCGTTAGACAAACAAGCTGTCTCGGGCAATTTGAAACCAACCTCATCTCTCGGTCGACTTGAGTACGTGTGCTAAGTCTAAGATTCTGGAGGGACGCTTTCTGAGAAAATATAAGATGGAGGGGGGGGGGTACGTTTTTTCTTGGGTTTTGTTCAAGGTTTGTATGACGTTCTTGTGGCTTTTGTTTTTCTTTTCTTTCTTTTTTCTTTCTTCTTTCCCTATCAATCTCTCTCTATATCTATCTATTTATCTGTGTATCTATCTAGTTATCTACCTTTCTCTTTTTCTTTTGTTAAAGCCTCTCTCGCTTTTTGTGTCTCTATCCATCTGCCTATCTTTCTAGCTAGCTAGCTGGCTATCTATCTGTCTCAAAATAGTTGTTTGAGGTTTAGCGGATTTCTGTTCATGTAATGATATTATGATTATCATTATTATTATTTTCATCTTTATTATTGTTATCATTATTATTGTTATCATTATTATTGTTGTTATTATTATTATTATTATCATTATTATTATTATTATTATCAGTATCAATATCATCATTATTGATGAACGAATTTCATTGCGACAAATATAGATAAAAGATATAAATGAATCTTGTATATCTTAGCAACGCGAGGCATGTATTTGTTCCGATGGTAGTTAGTCTCCTTTAGATTTACATGTATTTATGATACATCTCTTACGTTGTTAATAAATTCAGTCTCGTTCATATTTAGGTAAATAATTTATCATCATTATTACTTTTAATATTAATAGCATCCTCATTAAAGAAGATAAAATTGTTTATATCTGTTTCCGTTCTTTATCAGTTTCAAACAATCTATTTTGTACTACCCTAAACACTCTTCAATATATTTCAAAAGCTTAGAAAACAAACTGTCAAGGAGTTTCCAAATTATTATATTTCTTATAGCTATTTCTTCTTCGAGAAACAGCGGAAACGGTAAACTTAAATTTTTATATAAGCTATTTTCCATCAAGAAGACTAAAGTGATTCCCCTGTCTATGTCGACAGGGCTTGTCTAGTATACTCGTCTCAGTATACCCAGTGGTGATATGCGAGGAGGATTTCATATAAAGTATTAATATAAAGTTTCCGTTAAAAAAAGGAAAAAGGACGGCGTGAGTGGTTAAAATCACCGTTGTATTGTTTGCGCTTCACTGTATTATACGGCTTGTCTGCGCAGAACTGAAAGGCGTGTGTGTGTTTGTGTGAATTGATGGGTCCCTTCACTATGTTCCCTTATCTTGGGGGCCGTTTCTTTGCACTTCCTCTGGAGCATTGTAACGACAAAAATAAATGAATAAATCAAAGGTGGTAGGGGAAAGGGGAGGTAAACAAGTATTACGTATCCGTCCATTCGGGGAAATAGCATGCATGTACTTTTGCGCACTCTTACACGTGCATGTGCGCACTAACACAAACATATATTCATAGACAAAATCAAGCACACCCAAGCATAGTACACATCCGCACATAAACACACACATCTAAACAGAGACGCTCACACATATATAAATCTACACATAACGAAACGCACACAGATAAACACACACACACACACACACAAACAAACACACACACACACACAAACACACACACACACACACACTCACACACACACACACACACGCTCACAGACACGTACCTACGATCTGAAGAGGTGATCATTCTCCTTACTATAGCCATTGTAATCACTGTTCGAATATCCTCCTGTAATTCTATCCTCGAAAAGTGGACCACTTGCTTGTGTCACTTTAAATCAGCCGCGTAAGTATTGACGCTCCAAGAGACCCTCGAGTACCAAAAGAGAAAGAGGGACAGAGGGAAAACAAAGACAACAAAAAAGGAGGGGGAAAGAAGAGGAAGAGAAGAAAAGGTAAGAGATTGGGAAAGAGAATGGTGGTTGGGGGGAGGGGGAGAGGGAGGCAAACATATACAGTAGATATAAATATATATATATATATATATATATATATATATATATATATATATATTTTATCTATATTTATATGTATATATCTATATATATGTATGTCTATATCTATCTATCTAACTATATATATATATATCTATATATATATATATATATATATTTATATATATATATATATATATATGTATATATATGTATACATACATACATATATACATATAATATATATATATATAATATATATATATATATATAGTTAGATAGATAGATATATACATACATATATATAGATATATAAATATAAATATAAATATATATATATATATTTATA
>NW_028234403.1:31139183-31146683 GCF_977035675.1 Penaeus japonicus | reverse complement strand
CGTTATCATTCATCTTTTTATTATTGTAGCTCTCATCAACTTATCATTATTATAATTATCATTATCATTATTGCTATGATTATTATCTGTAGTAGAGCACTATTTTTATCATTACTATCCTTTTTATCATCATTTTCATTTTTGTTATTATCGTCATCATTATTGCCATACGTATTATTATCGTTATCATTATTATTGTCAATATGAATATTATTATCATTATTCTTTATCATTACCATGATTATTGTTATTACTATTGCAATACTGTTGGATTCTACCATTACCCTTTATCGTTATCATTAATGTTATGATTAAAATTGAAATAATCATAATGTCATTAGTTATGGTTTTCTTTATGTGCATCTGTCGCATTATAAAACGTGCTATCAACCGATTTATTCATTCAACTTTAAGTATCTCCTTATCTATCTAAGTCTAAATCTAACATCTAATCATATAGACGGACCTAAAGACAGACAGACAGACAGACAGATTCCCTCAAATTCTATTTTCTCATCCCTTTATCACCTTTCTTTTCCTTCGCTTCCACTTTCACCAAATCTTATTTCATCACGTGTAGTCCCCTATGCAATTGGATATCGCCTCTATGCCAACGAGACATAAAGTTCTCATTCCCCTGGCACTCCCTCCTGGAGGCAGCGAGAGTGAATTTTCAGTGGCGGAGGAATACCTTTCCATGAATATGCATTCCTTAGCGCAAATATATTGAGTAACGTTATCCCTTAAGTAGAATATGCTAATGAGTTATATGTTAATGTTAACATCCGGTTTAGGAATTAGTAAAAAAAAAAAAAAAAAAAAAATCGCCGGTTTTGAATTTCCAGGCTTTAATCCCGTTTGGAATTGTGTGTATGTAAATCCCATGAGTTCTGCGGTTCATGAGGGGGATTACATGGAACATGGGGGAGGGGGAGGGGGAGGAGGAAGTATAGCTATTTGTTTGTTTGTTTAGTTATATATTTACTTATCTGTCTGTCTAGTTATCTATTCATGTTTTTTTTTTGTTTTTGTTTTTTTAATTCATTCATTAATTCATGTATATATTCAGTTACTTGATATGCATATAGATATGTAGGAATTTACATGCAAACACATCATTTTATCATTTATCGGTCTCTCTCCCTTTCTCTCTCTCTCTCTCTCTCTCTCTCTCTCTCTCTCTCTCTCTCTCTCTCTCTCTCTCTCTCTCTCTCTCTCTCCTCCCCCCCCCTTCTCTTTCTTATTCTTTCTCTCTCTTTACTATAATAACCCGCACACACAGACACACAAGTATGATCCAGTGATTTCTTTCTATGATTATGATAACATTTTGTTAAGATTATTTACTTAGTAAAAATATATTTTCTTATCCTATAGCATTTACATATGTTCGTATAAACTTCTGCGCGCGCGCGCGTGTGTGTTTGTGTGTATGTATGTGTGTGTGTGTGTATGTGTGAGAGAGAGAGAGAGAGAGAGAGAGAGAGAGAGAGAGAGAGAGAGAGAGAGAGAGAGAGAGAGAGAGAGAGAGAGAGAGAGAGAGAGATACTCGCACCCCCATACACACAAACACACACAATTAATTTGCATAATAAACAGTTGGTTCAAACTCTATATCAATCTGTCCCTTCGCTGATCTCCAGTTTTGTATAGAGGAGGAAAAATAGTCATAATTGAATAGGGCTGACTCGTAATAATGATAATAATGGTAATGATAATGACAATGATAATGTTAGCTATAAGGATGATGATAATGATAATGATAATTGCAATGATATGAGAACAATGATAATAATGATAATGATAATAATAATGATAATGATGATAATGATAATAATAATGATAATGAATGATAACAGTCATATGATGTTTATAACAACGATAATATTAATGATAATTATGATGATAATGATAACAATAATAATGATAATGATGATGATTTGTTTTCTTTTCAACAACAACAAAAATCATGCGCTCAGCTAAATGAAGCCTTGTATGAAAAGGCTTCGCTTAAAAGAAAACAATGACAATGAAATTAACATGAACAAAAAGGCAAAGAACTACAACTAAAGATGATGATGACCCACATAAACAAAATGGACATTCATTTATCAAAACAAACCGCAAAAAAAACAACAACACCGCAATCCTCTCTCCAGGAAGAATCGAACACCAAAATAAAAACGATTTAAACCCACAACCGGGCTGGCGAGCGCTTCGTTTTTGTTTGCCGACATAATAGGTTCCTCATCACATTCCGATATATACAGAAAGCCCTTTTGTTGGAAGCACAAAACCGCTCGCTCGTTCCATCAGCCTGCCCATCTCTCTTTCTCTCTCTCTCTCTCTCTCTCTCTCTCTCTCTCTCTCTCTCTCTCTCTCTCTCTCTCTCTCTCTCTCTCTCTCTCTCTCTCTCTCTCTCTCTCTCTCTCTCTCTCTCTCTCTCTCTCTCTCTCTCTCTCTCTCTCTCTCTCTCTCTCTCTTCGGCCTCATTATCGTTTGTTTTCGTCTACCTCTTTCTTGTTATCTGTCTCTTATTATACGTCTGTATGTTTACATTTCTGTCTGTGTGTTTTTGCGCGTTTCTGCCTCGGTCTTTCTCTCTCTTCTTCCTTCTTCCGTCTCAATCTTTTCCTCGAAAAAATAAAAAAAACGATTTTTTTTTCTTCTCTCTCTATTTGTCTTTCCATCTATTACGGACACTTTTTTTTACTCCTATTCTCTCATACTATCCACCTCTACCCTCCCACCTCAACCCCCCCCCCCTTCTCCCACCCGCGGATACACACGCCCTCTGCCTCTGTCTGCCTGTCTCTCTCTCTCTTTTCACCTTTTCTCTTTCTCTCTCTACCTCCCACCCTTGGTTGATGCTCCTTTGACTGCGCAAGAATCATTCTCTCTCTCTCTCTCTCTCTCTTTGTTTCTCTCTCTCTCTCTCTCTCTCTCTCTCTCTCTCTCTCTCTCTCTCTCTCTCTCTCTCTCTCACTTTCTCTCTCTTCCTGTACCCCCACTTCCCCCTCTCTCTCTCTCTCTTTTCCTATCCCTCTCCTTTCCTCTCCCTCTTTCTCATATATACTTTTTCGCTCCATCTCCACCTTTTCTTTCTGCTCCCTCCCCCCTCTTTCTTTCTCTCTCTCTTCCTTTCACCTTTCCTCTTTCTCCCTCCCTCCCCCCACCCCACCTTCCCTCTTTCGGCCGATGTTCATTTGGCTGCACACAAATCGGGTTTAGATGTCTATTCTCTGCCTTCGGTTCCGAGATGGCTAACGATAGTGTGACCGGAGCAAAGCGGAAATTATAAACAGTTAGTGAAGAGATAAGTAGGCATTTAGTTTCTACTTCGATAACTATTTTGTTTCTAGAGAGATAGGTAGATGTGTGCGGGTGGATTATTTGGTCGTTGCAAGATGTGGAGGTAGTTAGGTAGGTGGGTTGGTATTAGATATATAGATGATTTGTTGATTGATGGGTAGTTACAGGCTAGATAGTTAGATGTATATATGGAGGGTTAGACATTGGTTTCATCTGTCCATGTCTATATGTATGAATGTTTTTGTGTGTATAGGGAATATATATATATATATATATATATATATATATATATATATATATATATATATGTATATAAATAAATAAATAAATATATATATATTTATATATATGTATATAAATATATATATATATATATATATACATATTTATATATATGTATATAAATAAATAAATATATATATATATATTATATATATATATATATATATATATGTATATAAATAAATCAATATATATATATATATATATATATATATATATATATATATGTATGTATGTATGTATATTATATATACACCCACCCACCCACAAGTATGTGTGTGTGTTTGTGCATATCTATCTATCTATCTATACATAAACACATATACATATACATACACATATAAAAGGTCTCGTTCCCTAGACTTTCCCTGCCCTCTCCTCCGGCCGGACTTGGCCTCCGTATCATATTCATTGCAGCAAAGTCGCTCTCTATTTGCAATGGTTGTTGTTTGTGGTAGTAGCGTGCACCGGTTTTATTTATCTTTGGGTAATTTTAGCATCAAGTTATTTTACGACGAGAGAGCTAATGTTCATTTCCTGCCGTTCATAATGGTCTTGGTAATATCTGTTATTAGTTTATTGGTGTTGTTATTGTCTATGTCATTGCGAGAACGCGCCGGTTGCCGACGTTGTTATTTTCTCATTATTCTCTGCTTTGCGTTTATACTAGCATTGTTGATGTTGAAAATAGCCATGATGACTGTGTATTATTTTTGTTGGTTTGTTTATTTGTTTTCTCTTCCATCCTCCTTATGTTTATTCTCTCTCATTATGTATCATCACGTGATCTTGTTGTTGATGTTCTTAAATAGAGTCTTTGCGCGCGGGTAACAAGTACAGGGAGCCGCACGTGTTCCAGTTCTCTTGTTACGGAAAGCCATATTAGTTTGTTTATGCCGTCGCTGATCATCATGATATGTTGTTGTTGTTGATGATGATGATGTTGTTGTTGTTGTTGTTGTTGTTGTCGTTGTTTTTGTTCTTGTTGATGATGATGTTGTTGTTGTTGTTGTTTATGTTGCTGAAGAAGATGAGGAAGATGTCGAGTTGATGTTGGCGAGGATAATTGTACTTTGATGTTGAATTTATGTTAGTGATGATAATGTTTGATATCTGATGTTGATATGATGATGATGATGATGATGGTGATAATGGTGATGACGACGACGTTGAAGTTGCTCCTAATGATGATGTAGATATGATGATGACGCCTATGATGACGGTGTTGATGGGATGATGTTGACGATAATGATATTGATGACGGTGTTGTCCAAAGTTTTATTTAAGTCCATTTCCGTAAAGTATGCCTTCCACATTTTGACAGATCCATACTATTAGATAAAGATTTAGAGAGAAAGAGAGACAGGAGTAAGATCAAACAATAGAGATAGACAGAAAAGAAAATAAGCAAATAGACAGAGAATTAGATAGAGGTATTAGAGGGGAAGGAGGTAAAGGGATGGAGGAGAGAAAGAGGGAGAAGGAGAAGGAGGAAGAAGGAGAGGAGGAGCAGGAAGATAGAAGAGAGAGGAATGCAAAAGAAAGAAGAGGAAAGGTGGAAAGGAAAAAAAATAGAAAGAAAGAAGGAGGAAGGGAATGGAAAGAACAAAAAGAAGGAAGGACAGAAGAAGGCAGAGGGAGAGGAAAAGAAAAAAAAAAGGAAGTGGGTGAGAAGGAGAGAGAAAATAAGAAGTAAAGGAAAAATAAGATCTAGGTGGAAGGGAAGGAGCGGCAAAAGAAAAAGGGGGAGAAGAAGAATGAAGAGAGAAAGAAGTCAAAAAGAATAAGGCGAGAAAGGGGGAAAAAAAGAGAAGGAGAGAGAAAGAAAGAAAGAAAGAGAGAGAGAGAGAGAGAGAGAGAGAGAGAGGGGGGGGGGGTGGCACCCAGAGACAAGCTCGTCGAGGGCGAGGCCGAGCAGGTGACTGGCACTGGTGACGCAATTATAAATGCACTTTATGAAGACAGCGAGAGTGTGTCGGGAAGAGAGAGAGAGAGAGAAAAGTAATGGCCGAATGATGCTATTATTTCGGGTGTTTTTCTTCCTTAGAACTCCCCCCCCTCCCCTCTTTTTATTTTTTCTCAAACTTCGTCTCTCTCTCATCCTTTTCTTTCTTTCTTTCTCTTTCTTTCTCTCTCTCTCTCTCTATCTATCTATCTCTCTATGTATGTATATATATATATATATTATATATATACATATATATCATATATATATAATATATATATTCTATATATATATATAATATATATATCATATATAATATATATGTATATATATATATATATATATATATATATATATATTATATATATATATATGTGTGTGTGTGTGTGTGTGTGTGTGTGTGTGTGTGTGTGTGTGTGTGTTGTGTGTGTGTGTGTGTTGTGGTGTGTGTGTGAATGTATATGAACATGTATATATATGTATATACATGCATACATATAATTATATATATATATATATATATTATATATATATATATATATACATATATATACATGCATACATACATTATATATATATATATATATATATATATATATATATATATATTTATTTATTATATATATACATATGTATATACATATGTACATATGCACATATATATATATATATATATATATATATATATATATATATATATATATATATATATATATATATATATATATATATATATATATATATATTTGTATATACATATATACACACACATACATATTTATATATTCACACACTCCCTTCTCTCTATTCCTCCCCCTCCTCCTTTCCCAACCCTTCCCTTCCCCCTCTTAAGTTGCTGCTGCACTTTGACCATAAATATTTTTCGGTTGCGAATGCAGGTAGGTTGTGGTGGGTGGAGTATGGCAAGGGGGAGGGAGGAAGAGGGGGGTGGGAAGGAGTAAAGGGAGGGGGAGAGGGTAAAGGGGAAGAAAGGGGTGGTGGGTTGGGGGGGGGAAAGGGATGGTGGTGGGAGGTAAATGAGTACACGGTATCTTGATAGACAAATTTATAATCCCCTTTTTTTCTCTCTTTTTCTTTGAGTGAGGGGGGGGGGAGGCGTAAGAAAGATGATTTTATACGGATCTCCGCAGCTCTGAGGACGTGAGCCATATTTCTTTCATTCTCTTTTTTCAGAGGTGGGGGAGGGGGGGGTGAAAACGGAGGTGGTGTTCATTTCTCGTCGCTGCGATAAGTCGGATACATATTACTTTCTTCTGGCATTTATACCCCTTATCAGGCGCCGTATCTTATCCTTGATGAATAATTACGTCTATAATTTCTCTCCGTGTCTCTCTTGCTCTCTTGAACAATCACTCTTGCACTTTGGCCTTGCCTCTCTCTCTCTCTTTCTTTCTCTCTCTTTCTTTCTTTCTTTCTCTCTCTCTCTGTATATATACATACATACATATATATATATATATATATATATATATATATATATATATATATATATATATATATATGCATATATATATATCCATTTATCTGCCTAACTGTTTATCTCTATCTAGCAATCTATCTATCTCTCTTTCTTTCGCTCATTCGGTACCTTAAATTATTTTGCGTTTCTTATATTTCAGTGCATATAGTCTTGTACATCAATGTGGCATCAGTTCACCCATCTATCCTTCTCATTCCACCCCCACCCCCCTCCACCTCCCACACCCACCAGTCCATTCCTTCCTTATTCCCTTCCTCCCGCCACTTTCCTCGCTCTTTCTCTCTTGTCTCTTTCTCTTCCCCTCCCTCCCCCCCCTACTCCCTGCATGTACTCTACCCTCCGTACCCCTTCATTGCTTTCAACAAGCTCCCTCCATCTATATCTCCTCCCTCCTCCCCCTCTCTTCTTCCCTCTATCTACCCTTCCCTTCTCCCTCCCTTTTCCACCCATTCACCCTCCT
>NW_028234403.1:31094183-31096683 GCF_977035675.1 Penaeus japonicus | reverse complement strand
TTGCGTGTGTACAAGGAGGGAGTAGGGGGTGGGAGGGAGACAGGAAGGATAGGGGGATGGGGAGGGGAGGGGGAAGAGAGAAAGGGGAGAGGAAGGGTAGGAGAGAGAGGGGAGAGGAAGGGTAGAAAGAGGGAGAGAGGATGGAGGGTAGAAAGGAGGGGGGGGGAAGGAGAAGAGAAAGGGGTAAATGAAGGGTAGGAAAAGGGAAGAAGGATAGAGGGAGCTGGGAAAGCACAGAGGAAGGGTAGGAGGAAAGGGGGATGGGGAGGGAAGAAGAGAAGGAAAAAGATATATGGAAACGGTATAAATATAAGAGGAAACGGTTTTGGGTGCTGGAATGGTATAAAAGGTAAAGGAGTAGGGGTAGGAAGGATGAAAAAAGGGGGGGGGGAGAAGGATGGAGCGGGGAGGAGAGATGAAATAAGTAGGTATCAAACGAGGGAAAAATTTCGGATACTTTCTATATTCTGCAATCTATTTTCTCCACGTATTGCGTACTCCCTAACACACGAAGCACTAGAGCTCCAATCTGTACAAGCATTTTTTAAGCAACAGGGATGGTGCTCGGAAACCCTTTGAAGGCGTGTCTAGCCTGGCTTCAATTTTTTTTTTTTTTTTTTTTTTTTTTTTTTTTTTTGGTGGAAAATATACATGATTCGGGTGACGCTGTGGGGCAAATGAAAGCCGTTGATATTATTGTTTATTGTAATATTGATAATACTTTGAAAAGCTCTACATGCTTGGACTTGTCCTGTCATGAAAGATATATATTCTAGTAAACAACAAAACCTTTTTTTCTCTCTCTCTTGTCTTGTTATCTATGACTAGATATATATTTAGTAAACAACAAAACCATATGACTTTTGCAGAGATTACAGGCTGAATGGGTCTCGAGACATTCCATTTGAAAAAAGTACACGGTAGGCTTCTCGACTGTAAAAACTACACGAAGTTTTGCCCTCACATAATAGTCGCTGAAATGGGCAGAATGATAAGGCATTTTTAGAGGCTTCCGTTTCCGATATTCCATGTCACTTAAAGAATATTTTTGAGAGAGAGAGGGGGAGAGAGAGAGAGAAAGGAAGAAGGATAGGAAAAGAGAGGGAGAGGGAGAGAGAGAGAGAGAGAGAGAGAGAGAGAGAGAGAGAGAGAGAGAGAGAGAGAGAGAGAGAGAGAGAGAGAGAGAGAGAGAGAGAGAGAGAGAGAGAGAGAAGGAGAGAGAGAGAAGGAGAGAGAGAGAGAAAGAGAAAGAGAAAGAGAGAGAGAAAGAGAAAGATACAGGAGAAAGAAGCCAAGAAAGAGAAGAGTGAATGCAGAAAGAGAGGCAAATAGCTCCCCAAAATAAAGATAAAAATAAAAGTAAAAAAAAAACAAAAAAATCTCCCCAATGTCTCTATTACACCCCACTAACACGAAGAACTTGGCAGGGCAGAACGTAACACACACACACTCATTTTGCCTTTACCTTTCTCGTACTCACTCTCGTCCCTGCATTTCATGTCGTGCATTACGCCAATGGCCGCACTCTATAAAAGACATCAATTTCTCGTATTTGTGATACAAGAGGGGAAGTAATAAGATAATCTAAGAGAGAGAGAGATAGGAAGAGAGAGAGAGAGGGGGGGGGGCAGTGATGGGGGAGACAGGTAGATAGACAGAGATGGAGATAGATATAAATAGAAATAGAGATATATACATAGATAGATAGAGATAGATAGATAGATAGATAGAGAGAGAGAGAGAGAGAGAATCTGAGACAGACAGAGACAGAAACAGAGACAGAGAGACCGAGAAGAATGAGAGCACCAAAGCAAGGCGGAGCACTCAAAAGAAAAAAACAAAAGTATCTCGCAAATTCTCCGTCACCTTCTTGTGCAAGCAAAAGATTAACGCAAGCAAGGAAGATCTTGGCCTCTTGAAGACGCGAGCTTTTGGTGAAGGAGGAAAATCTGGCGGTATGCAAATGGGGAAAGAGCGATTACAATGGCGGGCTGTAAGGGGGGAGGGGGATAGGGAGGGGAGGGGGAGAAGAAATGGAAGATGGGGAAGGGGAGAGGATGGGAGGGAGGCGGAGGAGAGGAAGGGGGGGGGGGGGAATCGGCTGACTTGCAACAGATTCGGTCGTTAAGGTGACGTTGATGGGGCCAAGATGGGGCGGTGTGATAGTAACATGGAGTGAGAGAGGGAGGAGGAAGGGAGGAGGGGGGGTGAAGGGGAGGGAGGGAGTGGGGAAAACGAGGAGGAGGAGGGTAGAGGTGGGAAGAAGGTGGAGAGGCGGGAGAGAGAAGGAAAGGGGGGGGTAAAAGAGAGGAAAAGGGAAAGAGGGGAAAGGAGAGAGAAAGAGGGGGAAGAGGTAGACAGACGGGAGAGAGAGCACGGAGGGGAGAAAGAGAGAAAGAGTAAAAGGGGAAAGCATAGAAAGGATAGAGAATGAAAGGGAGGAGATGGAAAGAAAGAAACAGGAAGAAGGGGAGGAGAGAAGGAAAAGGATGGAGGGAGA
>NW_028234403.1:31086683-31091683 GCF_977035675.1 Penaeus japonicus | reverse complement strand
ACACACTTCCATATCTGGTTTTGCTATTATGAAAAAAAGTTTGTGCAAATCTGGTTCTCTAAGAAAGGTAGAAAAAAATATTATTACACAAGAAAAAAATTCCTGTTAGCATCTCCACTGTTAATTTCATTTGTTTTTTTTAATGACACATTAGTCTAACTTTCATCTAACAAATTCACTTTTATCCTAGAAAAAGTGAACGATAACCAAATTATACAAATACTGACAGGAGAAGAAACCCCCTAGTTTTTAAGCCTTGATTTTCTTGAAATTAAAGTTGTTGTTTTTTATAAAAGTCGATATTTCTGGTAACTGCTGGACAAAGCCGGCGTCGCCATATAATCCGAACGACAGAACTGCGCTTAGAAAAATGTCCTTTTATTTTTTTCCTGAATTTCTCTGATTTTTGTAGTTTACAATCCTTTTACTTCGATTGTTTCATTGGATTTCGTTGGGATTGTATATCAACTACGGCATTTATTTGGTATCTCTGATAAAATGTACATATAGGAGTATGAAAAAAAAAGAATTATACCGAAGCACAGGTTTCAGGCAGTGTTCGGTCCGACGCGGCCGTGGCTTAGGCTTCCTCCTAAACGAGAACTCAACAAAGAAAAAAAATCACATACAATTAATTCATTTACAATTTTTCCTTTTCTCTGCTAGGATTCAAGCCAAGTGCTACAGGGCATCGCATTATATTTTTATTCTTATTTTCGCCAAATGCTGCATGTGCTTCGGCATCACAAAAAAGATCATTCAGGAAACATGGAATGCAATGCTCCACAACTTTGCTAAACACGCGTCTGGAATTCGAACGACAGAGCCGAATCTGAAAACTCTAAACCATTCTGCTCTAGGAAGGAGTATTCTTTTTCTTTTTTTATTTTGTTTATACAGCTTAACATTTCTATAACATTACTTGAAATAATCTAATTCCTATCAGAGGCATTTCTATCATACAAAGGTGCACCCTTCTATACAAAAAAGTGTTCCATCATTGATCTATACAAACACCATCATACAGAGAGACAGAGGCTTGAATTCCATACTCAAACTCCTATGTGGAGAGAGATTATTATCGTTTATAATCCTAAGACTCGATACCTATCCGCTGATTGGCTGCACTATCTCTAACAAAAAGTCCAGCAGCCAATCAGTGATAATCACATATCTATCCGCTGATTGGCTGGTGCTATCTCTAACAAAAGTCCGTTGGCCAATCAGTGATCACATATCTATCCTCAAAGAGCCAATCACCTCTCTTCTCCGGGTCGACGCCTCAGGCCTGCAGCGCGGCAGGCGAAACGTCTGTACAAATCTTCTTATTATTTCAAGAGATTCAGACAATGGGCCCGGCCTATACAGAAATTAGGCTGGGTATTAAAAAAAATACATATCTATAAGACAAAATAATAATGATAAGAATAATCGGTGATAAAATCAATAGATCTACACGCCAGGAATTCCACAAGATTTTTTCTTTGTTTATTTAAGTAGACAATTTGCTTCACCATTCTTCACAGGGAATCCCCGTGTGCATGGAAGAGGGATATATATATATATATATATATATATATAATATATATATATATATATATATATATATATACATATATATACATACATACATACATATATATATATATATATATATATATATATATATATATATATATATATATATATATATATAATAAAAACAGATTCCTGGTTAGGATCCAAAGAGATGACTTGGCCAGTTCACTCCCCAGGTTCTGCTTCGGTCCTTGAGATTTAGTTTTATAAATAGAAAGCGAATACAAAAAGCCTTCATTCCAAAAGAGAGGGAGAGAAAGCAAGGGATTCCTTGTTATTCCATTTCTTTCTCTTTCTTTCCTTCCTTCTTTCTTTCTTTCTCTTTCTCAGGCAGAAGGACCAAGCAGAACCTGGTAGATAATACACAGGGTTAGAGGAGCTGTAGAGGGAGGGCGCGGAGAAGAGGAAAAAAGGAAGAGGTGGAAGCTATTTCTAACAAAAATGGAAGAAGAAAAAGTAACAATCGGTATCATTCCCAATTTTTTTTTTTTTTTTAGAGATGGGTCAGTCATCATCGAAATTTCGAAAGTCCGACTCTTTTCTTTCCTTTCTCCTCTTCTCCGTCTCGTTACCTTTTCTCAGCCTTATTCCTTCCCTTAGAATGTGTTGATGACGTCACACTCAGGATACTACACAAACTCCTCCTTCTCCTGTGTGTTTTTTTAAAGCTCAGGTATTCTGTGGGTGGACAGTTCCCCTTTCTGTTATTTTTGTTCTATTTTTTTTCTTCTTGATTAAGTAGATTCGAGATATAGGCTATGTGTTTTTATAGCAACACGGCTACCGCCTCTTTCTCTCTATTTTTTTCTCTCCCTCATTATCTTCCTCTTCCTCTTGTTCGTTCTCCGTCTCCTCTTCTTCGTTGCACTGACGGTCTTGGAGCCAATGCCGGGGGATATTCTCAGTGTAGGAGAGTGGAAGGTTCAACACCGCAAGCTGCAACACCCACAGCTCCGTGCAAGGCTGCCACAGCACAACACTAGTGGTAGCAGTGACATTGTAGGTCTATCGTTGTTTAAAAAAAATAAAATAAAAAAAGAAAAAAGAAAAAAAAGAAATCTTGCGTTTCTTGTTTTATCACAAATGGGCGGTGTGTTGACACTAACACTTCGGGGGCTAGCACTACAACCACCACATAATAAAGAATATGCTAAAGATCCAGAAAAAAAGAGAAAAAAAGTAACACTAATGATAAGAAGAGCCCTTCATGTTCCGAAAAAAGCAATCACTCAGTCTGGTTTCACGTTAGGGTTTCTCAGCCATTCCGTTGCGTTTGAGAATCGTCCTTCTTGACCAGACAGACACACGGGGCTTCTTGCTGAGGGGATTCGGGGAGATGTGTACCAACTGCCCTTCGAATATATGTATATGTAATATATACATACATATATATATATATATATATATATATATATATATATATATATATGTATGTATGTATATGTGTATAATTATATACACATACATAAAACACACACGCCCATAGAATCGCGCACGCCTATTGAATCTGCCAGAGAAAGGGCGGAGAGATATGTCACTGGGAATCGAGAAGAAAGATATTCTGAGACAGCTTTGGGGGATTTCTGTGTGTAGGGGGGGGGTGTTGCCAGAGGGACCGATTCCGTGTTCATTTGTTTTTGTTTGTTTGTTTGTTTTCTGTTACATGTTTCTGTTGATATCGTTCCTTGGTTCGTTTTCTTTCGTTTTTTTTCTCTCTTTCTTTCTTGTTTTCCTCTCCGCGGTTCCTTCCTGGCGGCCATGTTGGAGAGACTCCCTTCGCGGGAACCTGAGCTTTTCGCGCGCTCTCCTCTCCTCACAGATGGGCGGCGGCGGTGGGCGGTGGGCGTCCC
Organism: Penaeus japonicus; assembly: GCF_977035675.1. Classification (NCBI taxonomy): domain Eukaryota; kingdom Metazoa; phylum Arthropoda; class Malacostraca; order Decapoda; family Penaeidae; genus Penaeus; species Penaeus japonicus. Next base: position 31,088,255 of record NW_028234403.1, on the reverse strand, counting down.
GCTTGTCATCCCGTAGGCCGTGGGCGTGGTGGGCGTCCTGCTAGTCATCGGCGGTGGGCGGTGGTGTTGTGGCTCGTGGCAGCGGCAGCAGCGGCATCGTGGGCGGCGGCCGTCACGTCTCCTCGGGGCTCGGGCGTGGGCGGGGGCGAGGGAGGGCGCAGGGGGGACAGACTCTATAGGCCGCTGTGTCACAACGAGTGGTAGTCGTGGAGGATGTCGTGGTGGGAGGGAGGGGCCATGGGCGCGCCGCCGTGCTCGCCGCCCACGGTGTTGTGTCTGGCCGCCACCGCCGCCGCCGCCGCCAGGCTCAGTTGCGTTTGGTAGGCGGCGGCGATGGCGGACGCCGAGCTCACGGACGCCGGCACGGGCGCCACCGACGACATGCCGTTGGCGCCGCCGCCCACCTTGCTCAGCTCGCTGTACAGGTCGGTGTGGCCCACGGGGTCCTGGGGGGGGGAGGGCACTCGTGTTAGCTGCGTCTCGGATATCATATTATCATTTGCTTATCATTGTAATTATTATTATTATTATTATTATTATTATTACTATTATTATATCACCATGATGATGATTATTATTATTACTATTATCATCATCATCATTATGATTAAGATCATATTTTATTACTATTATAGAAAGCATTATTTCTAATATCATCATCATTACTATTATTATTATTACGATTATCATTTTTTTTATTAATATACTTATTAATATCGTTTTCTTATTACCATTATACTATTATTGTAATTAGTTTTATCATTCTTTATTTGTTAATTATAAAACCCTCACTTTATTTACGTAACAATGGTACATCAATAAAAATATAGAATCAAACATTACACTTCTAAAAATAACTCTTATGTTTCTAATGCCATATGAAAAGGTTTCCCACGTTCTAGCCGATAGGATTTTTTTTTTTTTGTAAACATAAATGTATAGACGAAGCAAACATGTTTATCCCAAAGCGTTTATACTTGGAGACGAAAAAGGGACAACATATTGGTGTTCCAAACAAAGTTCATTTCTTTGGGGTCATGACCTCGATTTATTGACACAGCTTGGGGATTTTCTTTTGAAGATAGGTCATTCGTAGTTTATATTAACTGAATTATTTTGATTCGCCGTGGCTGGGTTGATTGATTGATTTCATTTATATATATCTTTTTATCCTTTGTATTAATTTGTGGTGACTGAATGGTTGGAAAATGTCTTGCAAGGGAATAATCTGGCCTGACCTGACTTGACCTCTCTTACACAGGGACAGGAAGTAAAAGTTTGTGTTTTGGGAGAGTAGAAAAAGGGGCTATATGGACTAACGGCAAGTTGTGGAAGGTAAACACAAACAAACATATTCAAAATGAAAGTATGTAGATATACCGTATGCGTAAACAAACACACACGAACAGGAACAGACACTTAGGCAAACACACACACACACACACACACAGTTACTATCATAAATATAAGTAAAAGTATGTTTAAATAATAATAAATAAGACTGTGTATGTGAGTTCTGGCCCCTATCTTTATGCTCCATGTCAGTGTGTGCTCTCGCCTCCGTGTGTACAT
>NW_028234403.1:31076683-31081683 GCF_977035675.1 Penaeus japonicus | reverse complement strand
CTGAACACAAACAGACATAAACACTAACACACATATGGAATATATATGAACACACACACACACATACACACACACTGTTACTATATATATGCACATCCATATTTATATATATGTGTGTGTGTGCGTAGATACGTATGTATACACAAACACACACATTTGGCTTCTGAAAGTATTTCCTTCTGCTGTGGCTCCCGCTCGATTCCATTACCGTCTTCATTACCTCCCACTTCCGGGGGCCCCCTTCTCCCTCAACTTCTCACCCACCCATCCGCCCTCCCACCCTCTCTCTCTCCCTTCCCCTTACAAATTATTCCCCTCCTTCCTTGACACCGGTAATAGCCGATGACACTTAATTAGCGGTCCGTTAATTGGTCAGGTGTGGGCAGTGATCGCTTTCAGCAAGTTTCACGAGAGCGCTAATGACGGCCGCCATTTGTTTCAAGTATGTAATTGGTGTTATTATTACTTGACCCTCATGACCCTTCCCCTCTACCCCCTTCCCCCTCCCTTATCCCTTCCCCTGGCTAGGGAGTGGGGAGGGGAGGAGAAAAGAGGAAAGAAAATGGTACGTGTATATACGCTGGCGTCCCTAAGGGTGAGAATCCCATGGTATTATGATGGGAGGATGGTATCTATTGGGGGATTTTTGTGCCTCTGAGGTTTTCCCTGGAGGCGATTGGTCTCCTGTTGAGATGATGACGGAGATGGTCGCTGTTGTCTTGTTCCTGTTTTTTATATCTGGTTGCTGCATCGGGAAATGTAAACAACATGGTGTCTGATTACGAGACAGTGCTTTGAAGGTAAACAGGGAAATGGAATAAAACTAAACACATACACACAACGTCCAATGTACATACACACACACACACACACGTCCAACGTACACTACTCATAAAAAACATACTCACAATGTACACAAAAACATACAACGTGTAAACACACACACACAACACCTACCCCCTACCTAGCCACACTTCCGGTACGACCACCTCCATAAAACAAACACAACAAAGAAACCCACACCAACGAACAAGGGGAGGGGAGGAGAGAGGGGGAAAGGGGAGAGGATAGATAAATGACACTTATCACCTCACTTTCTTCCTCTCTTTAATCTTTATAATTTCTTCTGATTTGTGTCATCGCCGCGCAGGAAGACAGGAGGGGGTAGGGGGCTGGGGGAGAGGAGGGGGAGGCGCGGCAACTGGACTGGAATTACGAACGATAAACCGCGCGTAAGACATGCACAGGCTTTTTAAGGAGGGCAGGAAGCCAAGGGGCTAAGGTCTGTGTGTGTGTGTGTATGTGTGTGTGTGTGTGTGCGTGTGCGTGTGCGTGCGTGTGTGTGTGTTTATTTGCTATTAATGAAATAGATATGTCTCTTATCCAAGTATATAAATCTGTTTTATGCCCATACACTCAACTCACCAATCACTCCCTTACATCATTTCTTTCTTTTTCTCTTTCTCTTCCTCTTTATCAACCACTACATCATCCCCTTCTTCCTGTCACCTTATTTCCCTTCCTCCTATCCTCGTCTGCTTGCCTCCTCTATCTCTATCTTCTTTTTCTTATACCCATCTTCTTTCTCTTCCCTTCTTACTCTACTTCTCCATATCTTTTCCCCTTTCCTTCTCTTTCGTTTACTTTCTTTTCCTCTTCTTCCCTTTCTTCATTCATTCTTTCCTTCCATCCTACCCCCCTCTCTCCCTCCCCCTTCCCCCCTCCCTCCCTCCCTGCCAGACCTGTGTTGCACGGGTGGGTTGCAAACGACCTCAAGGTTAATAAAGGTATATGTGACGATAATACCAGTTTATTGCAGAGTTTCTTCCGTTGCAAACGCTGGGCGGCAAAGGGAAAATAAGGGGGAGGGGAGGGGCTGTGGGGAGGGGGACGGAAGAAAGAAAGAAGGGAGTGAAGGAAGAGATAGAGCGGGATAATTGGAAATGAAGTAGGTGGGAAGAGCTGAAGGGAGGGATAAAGGAGGGAGGAGGAGAAGGGCAAGAGAAAGGAAAGGGGATGGGAGAACGGAGGAAAGGGGGAAAGAGAGAGATGAAAGAGGGGAAGTGGAAGGCTCAAAAATACAATCTAAGGGTTACATGATATCATACTGGTTTGCATTTGTGAGTTTTCTCTCGTGTTTATGCTTGCGTTTGCCATAAGTAAAATAAATAAAAAGAGAAAGAGAGAGAAGGAGAAGGAGAGATGAAAAAAAAATACAGCATAAAAAGACAAGATAAATTCAGATACGCCTCTTCATTCGATACAACAACCAATCTCATGACGTTCTGCCCATGTTATCTCACCATAAAATAAATGCATAAGATCAACAAGACGACACAAATCTTATCAGCAATAATAAAAAAAAAAAAGAAAAAAAAGACAGTAAACAAACTAGCAAGATACAGACTTTGTATGTATCCGATATTAATACAGTTGTAATACTAAGATATTAATCGCGATCAATCAAAGGAAAAACTACCCTTCATAACTAGGGTTTGTGACATGATAGTCTTAAACAACTATAATCTGTAAGGTTGATGCTCCTATCTATTCGCAGATAACGATCGATAAATTGTTCTTCAACTTAATGAGATGTTGGTTTTATAAGGGAGGCAGAAGGGCGGGGTTTGTGGGCGTGGGACCAGGGTTAATAGGGTAGAAAATTATATAAATATACATGGGAGTTTGGACTTATCCGTCTACCTGTCAGTTGTTGCTGTCCATCTGCTTGTCTCTGCTTGATTCCTGTTTCGTTGGCAATGCTTGTGTCTATCGGTTTTGCTTGCGTGTCTGTCTGTGTTATTATGTTTATTTGAGTTCTTGTTTATTTTTATTATTTTTTCTATCAATCTCTGTTTAAGCTTCAAGACACGTGTTGGAGTACATATTCTAGAATACATATTATAATTATCTATCTGTCCATCTATCTGTCTATCTATCTATCAACCAAGCTATTCATCCATCTATCAATCTATACATACATATGTATACATGCCTCTAATTATGTATGTACGTATGTATGTGTATATATACGCCTATATACTCAAACATGCTGACACACACAAATACTGAATTACCACTCGCGCGAACACCAAAACACAACAGCCAATTTTTTAATGAAGCCATAAATGTCCGCCATTACGTAATTTAGTGAACAGGTCGCTATAAACCATCGGCGAGGTATGGTGTAATTTTACGGCCGGTCCGTCTACACTCGTTTGCGGGGAGGGGGTGATTTCGGGGTGAAGGGGCTATGGGGGATAAGAGGGAGGGGAGGGGATAAGAGGGGGGGGTGATCGTCTCTGATCTTCCGTTTATTCAGTTCTCCCCTCTTCGCCCCTTCCCTCTCACCCTTCCCCCTTCCCCCTTCCCCTAACCTCTCTTTTAATGCATGCTTCCTTCCTTTTAAGCTCTTTTGCACGCGTGTGAGAGAAAGGAAGAGAAAGGAAGAGAGAGAGAGAGAGAGAGAGAGAGAGAGAGAGAGAGAGAGAGAGAGAGAGGGAGGGAGAGAGGGGGGGAGAGAGAGAGAGAGAGAGAGAGAGAGAGAGAGAGAGAGAGAGAGAGAGGGAGAGAGAGAGAGAGAGAGAGAGAGAGAGAGAGAGAGAGAGAGAGAGAGAGAGAGAGAGAGAGAGAGAGAGAGAGAGAGAGAGAGAGAGTGTGTAAGGGGTATAGACAAACAGACAAACGGAAATGAGAATATGAAATGTGAAAAAAGATAAAGTGGAGAAAACACGGTTGGACATAGATACCTCTTCAAACATAAAAACATACAAACAATTATAGAAAATATAACTGTGTTAAAGAAAAAAAAAATCATCTAAATTCCCCAGCCGAAACATAAGCCCGCAATGCAATAAAGCCTAAAACGCCCTTAATAGTCAACGTAATCTGACCTCAACCGCCACAACGGAGAGTCATTAGAGGCTTCAATTAGCATCTGAACAGTCGTAGAAATGAAAAAAATAGAAACTAAAAAAGGAAGAGAGAGAGAGATAAAAGAAAGAGCTAAGAACACTATTGACAAATGATGATCTGCACCTTCGACAGAATATCTTGAGTAAATAACATCTGGAGTTCGCGTGTAAACAACTCCGCCATTTTTATTTCGGTGAGAGAGAAAAGAATAGGTTAGTCGTTGCGTTGTCAAAGGCCTCTCTCTCTCTCTATTTGTCTGTCTGTCTGTCTGTCTGTCTGTCTGTCTGTCTGTCTCTCTTTCTCTCTCTCTCTCTCTCTCTCTCTCTCTCTCTCTCTCTCTCTCTCTCTCTCTCTCTCTCTCTCTCTCTCTCTCTCTCTCTCTCTCTCTCTCTCTCTCTCTCTCCTCTCTCTCTCTCTCTTCTCTCTCTGTCTCTCTCTCTCTCTCTCTCTCTCTCTCTCTCTCTCTCTCTCTCTCTCTCTCTCTCTCTCTCTCTCTCTCTCTCTCTCTCTCTCTCTCTCTCTCTCTCTCTCTCTCCCATTGTATTCCTTGATTCGCTGAACAAATGTTTGCTTGGGTTGGATGACACTATTATTTCTCACACGAAGAAAAAAGGCGAGTGAGAGAGAATGCAATGGACTGCTACATTAGTGTTCGCTTGATTGTGCAAGGGATACATTTTGAATTGCCAATTCTTTGTTATATCTTTATAAAATCTATATAAAGGTTGTAAAAAAATAATGTTTGGGCTGAGGCTATCATGACACAGCCCAGATAAAAAATGAGATAGTTAAAGAACGGAAAAGAAAAAAAAGAGTCAAAATGAACACGCACACACAAACACAGGCACTGACAAACGGTCACACTCACACACAAGCTCCCTCGCTCGTATCACTGTCTCTTTTATATTTAGACAAGTCCACTAGGCTAAATAGAAGTAAATGGGGGAAGACATTAGCCACGAGATGTAACCAGAGCATCGTATAAATAAACCAATGTCTTTTGAGCTGGTATCAGAGCCAACCCCCCCTCCCCCCTCCCCTCCCCCTACCTTCCTTCCCCCTTTCTACCTTTTCCTGCCTAATCT
>NW_028234403.1:31069183-31071683 GCF_977035675.1 Penaeus japonicus | reverse complement strand
TCCTTTATGAACAGAATGGTAATTATAGTCATTTTAACATCTTTATCATAATTATTGCCATCAGTATCACCATTATCACCATCAGTATCATTATCTTCGCCATCATTATCATCGACTCCGTATATTACGCAATAAATAATTTGGATAGTGAAGCATGAATCAATCCCTATTGAAATATCGACCTTATCATTAGAAGCCGCTTTGTATGCCGTCGATACAGCGGAAGTAGTAAGCCTTTGAGATTTTTTTTTTTTTTTTTTTTTTGTGAGTGGACATACCAGATGCTGTTCTGAGTTCCTTTCCTTTGTAACTAATAGAAAGTTGGAGGGAGAGGGAGGGAGGGAGGGAGGGAGGGAGGGAGGGAGGGAGGGAGGGAGGGAGGGAAGGAGGGAGGGAGGGAGGGAGGGAGGGAGGAGGGAGGGAGGGAGGGAAGGAGGAAGGAATGGAGAGAGAGAGAGAGAGAGAGAGAGAGAGAGAGAGAGAGAGAGAGAGAGAGAGAGAGGGGAGAGAAGGGGAGAGAGAGAGAGAGAGAGAGAGAGAGAGAGAGAGAGAGAGAGAGAGAGAGAGAGAGAGAGAGCGGTAGGGACACCACTAAAAAGAATAGAGGTAGAAAAAGAAGAAAGAAGAAAATAAAACAAAACAGAGCCAAAGAAAATGGTGAAAGAAAAACGAAACAAAAATGTTCGAACGAGAGAAGACGCGAGAGCGTGCGCGTCCGCCGACCGCCGGGCGACCGTTGCCGCCGCACAGCCGCAGGACGCAGTGCACAGAATCTATCATTATCATATTGCAATCTCGGCCATTATCGCAGGTTCTCGCTTCTGCCGAGACGGAGGGGTGGGGATGGGGATGGGGGTGGGGGAGGAGGGTGCAGGGGGAAGGGAGGGGAGGAGACTAAGTCGATGGGAATGGAAGGAAAGGGGAATGGGAAAGGGAAGAGGTAGGGGGAAGGGGGGAGGGATGAGGAGTAGTGAGAGGGATGGAGTACAGGGAAGAGGGTATGGGTATGGGAGGAGGGAAAAGGAAAGAGAATGGGGAAAGGAAGGGGGAAGGGTCAGAGAGGATGAGGGGGGGGAGGGGGAGGAAAGGAGTACCTCACGAAGTCCTTCTGGAGAAAGAGTTCAAGAAGGATCTTGACGTGTGCGCTGACTGTGTGATTATGTGTAACTGACTGTTTGTGCGTGTGTGCGTGCATATGTATGTGTGTGTGTTTGTGTGTCTGTGTGTGTGTGTGTGTGTGTGTGTGTGTGTGTGTGTACTTGCTTGTGTGCGTGTTTGTGTGTGTGGTAATATGTATGTGTGTCTACCTACTTGCATGTGTACAAACATACCTACTTGCATCCTCAACATGCAATACACACAAACACACGCACACGCACGCACAATCACACCGGAAAGCCTAGAGCGCTGTGCAACTGCGGGTGTAAATAGCAAATACAACTACCCGGCTCTGTGTTTATCGTAATTCGCTTTTTTTTCATTTCTTTTCATTCTTTTTTTCATATACATACCTAACGATAGCCCATCCGCGTGTTCCCATCGGAGCGGAAATCAATGGCAATTCTAATACAAATAGACACTCACCAGTATCAAATATCCGACTGCCCGAGGGGATCAGTTGGACCGATAAAAAAAGAAAGAAAACGAAAAAAAAGGGAAACGAAAAAGACCGACTCTTCGGGACAAACTTGAAGCCAAAGAGGGAAATGGCTATCGGGTGCTTGAGGGAGGGAGGGAGGAACGGAGGGAGGAAGGGAGGGAGGGAGGGAGGGAGGGACAGACAGAGGGAGGGAGGGAGGGAGAGAGGGACGAAGGGAGGGAGGGACAGACAGAGGGAGGAAGGGAGGGAAGGAGGGAGGGATAGCGAGAAGGGAAGGAGATGGGGAAGAAGGAAAGGAGGATGGGAGAGAAAGGGAGGGAGAGAGGGAGGAGTAGAAATAGGGAAGGAGGGAAGGAAGATGAAAGAGAAACGGAGAGAAAGAGAGGGAGGGAGAGGAGAGGGTGAGGAGAAGGGAAAGAGAATGGGAGAGAGAGGGACGGATGAAAGAATAGGAGGAAGAAGGATGAGAGAGTTAGAAGAATGGAGGAAGAGAAAGAGGGTGGGGAGAGAGAAGGAAGGAAGCAGTGAGAGAGGGAGGAGGAAGGTGAAGAAGAGGAACCAGGGAGAGGTTCTTCCTAATCTTTTAAAATAGGGTTTTTTCCTTCTATTTCCTCTTTTAATTTCCCTATTTTCATTTTTCTTTGTAATCTTCGTCTTTTCCTTTTTTCTTCCGCTTCTATCTTGTTTCGTTTCCTTTTTTTTATTCTTCGTGTTGTTCATACTTTCATCGATGCACGTTTTGTCATGTTTATTTTCATTATATTTTTTTTTACCGTATTGGTATTAAAAATCTCTCTCTCTCTCTCTCTCTCTCTCTCTCTCTCTCTCTCTCTCTCTCTCTCTCTCTCTCTATCTCTCTCTCCCTCTCTCTCTCCCTCCCCACCCTCTCTCAGTCTCTCC
>NW_028234403.1:31051683-31054183 GCF_977035675.1 Penaeus japonicus | reverse complement strand
CTAAAGCTTTCGAGGGGGAACTTAAAACACGCTATCTATCTACCTATCTACCTATCACCTGCTTGGGCGGATGGCTGGATGGGTCGATCGGTGGGCTAGCTGGATGGTTGTGGGGTGGGTTAGTGGGTTGGTGGGTTACTTTGCTAATGAGTTGGTAAGAGGGCAGCTGTCGGACCGCCGGAACGTTCGGGTTGGTAGAAAGGAGGGAAAGAAAAGATAAAAATGTCTGGATAAAAACGAAGTATAAGAATGATAAACTAAAATAAAAAATCGAGTAAGTAAAATTTAACTAAGGAAAAGGGATCACGGTGGTCATAACTGAATAACAATTTTAACAGAAACATCAATCAATATGCATCACTATGGTCACTATTATCATAACTGACGCAATCACCATCAACCATGTTACTTTCACCATCACGAGGGGAAAAAAATACAAAACTTTTATCCATAACTAACCTCCTCCATCAAGGCCGCACGCTCTTAAACCTCACGAACAAAAAATCAAACACAAAAGACAAACAAGACAAAACAAAAGAAATCGAGGAACGAAATACGGAACCTAAAAATAGAAAACTAAAGAGAATCTACAGCAACGACGGGACGAGAGGAATGCCGTTGGGCGGAGGGGGAGAGGGGGGGGGGCAGCCACGTTAGCAGCGGTGGGTGGGTGTGGCAAGCAAATATTGACCAATGGGCAAACCTGAGTGCCCGCCCTTGGGGGGAGGGGGAGGGTGGGAGAGGCGGATGATGGGAGGGGGGGAGGGTGAGTTGGAGGCTGAGAGAGGCTGGAAGGGGGGGAGGGATGCTCTAAGGATGGTACAGAGAGAGAGAGAGAGAGAGAGAGAGAGAGAGAGAGAGAGAGAGAGAGAGAGAGAGAGAGAGAGAGAGAGAGAGAGAGAGAGAGAGAGAGAGAGAGAGAGAGAGAGAGAGAGAGAGAGAGAAATCATACTTTAAACCCCAATCATGATTACAGCATCCCGGCAACATACCAACCGTAACATTAGCCATAACCCCCACAAACAACCTAATCCTAACAGCCACACCTCCCGTCGCAACAACCACAACAGCCCCAACAACAGCCATAACCCAATAAGAGTTTTACCACGACGGCCCCGAAGGCCCCGAAGACCCGAAGACCCGAAGGCCCCTGCATCTAGGCCGGCAACAAGCCTACGGAAGAGAGCCAATGGAACACAAGCAGAATCGAGAAACAGGAGACATTAGCAAATATTGACCTTCGAACGGATGTTATTGGCCACTGTGCGCGGCAAGGGATGTCAGGGGAGGAGGGCACGTGGAGGGGAAACAGGACAGGGAAACAGGGGACGAGAGGAGGGACTGGAGGAGAGGAGGGATTGGAGGAGAGGAGGGGAGGGAAAGGGGGGGGGGATGAAGAAAGGACAGAGGTGGGAGAGAGGGTGGTGGGTGGGAAAAGGTGGGAGGGAGAATGTAAGGGAGATGGAGAGGGAGAGGTAAAGGGAGATGAAAAGGAAAAAATGACGGGAGAGGGTAGGAGGGAGGGAAGGAGAATAGAAACGGGAAGGTAAAACGATAGTAAGAGACAGAGAGAGAACCGGACAGATCTAGAAACGCACACTTATCTATGAAACAAAATGATAGGCTCAATAGCGATGCAAAGAAAACGGTTTTAGTGTGACAAGAAAAACAACAACAACAACAAAAGTCATAAAAAAAACAGAAAATAATCCCCCAAGTTACTAAAGACAGCCTCCGAAAAAAAGGAAACTTCCAGCAGGTCAAACCAACATCTAGAAAGACTCACAGCAAGTTTAAACAAGAGACAAGAACATTCCCCGACGTTCATCTAACACAACAGACACCCCTCCCCTCGCCACCCCACCCCACCACCTACCCCCACCCCCTTCCCTCCGCCGTGTATCCAGTGTGAACTCCCAGAAGATCGACCGAGTCACACACCTTTTGACTTCCCATCCCCCCCACCCCCCCACCCCACCTCTAAATCTCCCTTCTTTCTCAGGGGGAGGGAGGGGAATGGAGGAGGAGGGGGCGTAAGAGGGAAAATATGCAAATAAAGAGACCTTCCTCTCCCGTGAAGACAAGGCTCGAGCAGAAGAAAGAAAAGAAGAAAGAGGAAGAAGAAGAAGAGTCTGAGATACGAAGAGGAGAAATGAGATTCCACGAGAACCAACAACGGATAGGAACTGACACGGGAAAGTCATGTTATCCCCCTCCCCCTCTCCCTCCCCTTTCACCCCCTCACCTCCTCCTTACTCCCACCCCTCACCCCCTTCCCCCTCCACATTCCCTCCCCCACGAGTTCGAAGTCCAGAACAAGACGGCTTTGTTCATTGATTCGCTCAAGTGGCGAACGAAGCCTCACCGCCCATTCATGTGATCAAATGTACACTGCAAATATTGACACACATTGGCCGAGCCTCGTGCCCGCTGGACCCCCCCACTCCCCCCCACCGTGCTCCTACCTCTGCCCCTTCCCTCCTCCTGTCTCTCTCACTTC
>NW_028234403.1:31041683-31046683 GCF_977035675.1 Penaeus japonicus | reverse complement strand
GAGGGAGGGAGGGAGGGAAGAAGAGGAGAGAGAGAGAGAAAGAGAGAGAGAGAGAGAGAGAGAGAGAGAGAGAGAGAGAGAGAGAGAGAGAGAGAGAGAGAGAGAGAGAGAGAGAGAGAGAGAGAGAGAGAGAGAGAGAGAGAGAGAGAGAGAGACAGAGAGAGACTGAAACAGTGCCAGTCACAGTCCAAAACAGAGGATGACTACCCCATTCTCTCCCTCATAAGGCAAGTATAACAAACACCCAGTGACAAAACGAAAACGAAAGAAAGAACTTCAAAAAAGAAAGAAAAGGAAACAACCTCGATGAAAGCCGTCGCACACCCAACCACCCGAGCCCGGACTCCTCCCTGCAGCAGAGAGACCGCAGGTACAAAACACAATTGTCTCCGGCGGCCGCTAGAGGGCAGCGCTGCGCCAATGTAAACAAGCAACGTGTCGGCGCATAACTCCAGGTCCAGCCTTTATTAGCTCACTTCTGCACAAATTGACAGTCGGTAACGCCCTCTGTTTAGTCGTGATGAAGACCAGCTTTGTTGGTGTCTCCATCCTGCCGCGCCTTCCATCCTACGTGGCTCGATCCCTCACTCCACTCGCCTCCGCCTCGTAGCCATCCTTTGCTCTGGGATGACGAAGAGGATAGCGGGGATGGGGGGATGGGGGAGGCAGAGGGAAGGGGAGGAGTAGGATTGGGAGGAAGGAAGGAGGACTGGGGAGAGGGAAGGATAGAGAGAAGGAGAGGAAGAGATGGAATGAAGGAGAGGAAGAGAGGGAGAGAGAGACGAGTGCAAGCAAATACACACCGAGTAAAGGAATGAAATAAACCATGATTTATCTTAGCGAACCTATACCAGACTACCAAACACAAAATAATAATAATGAAAATAATACTAAGAACAATAATAATGATATTATTATCATTATTATCATTATCATTATTATCATTTAGTTAATGATAATAATTACACGCGATGCTGATGATCATGATAAACCCAATAACAAATAAGGGCAAAAAAGGTAAACAAACAGACACCAGACTCCACCAGCAACATCACTACAACCCCCCCCCCCCTCCCAATCCCCCAACCACCTACCCCAAAAAAGAAAGAAAAAATCCGCAGCACCGATACACACGATACCAATAATTTGAATACCAATTTGCCAAAGCTGTTATCACGACCGTCCCAAACCCGACGCGACGCTCCTCGCTATCGCCCAGTTTCGCTTGGCTGGACTTATGATGCCTTGGCTGCCCCTTACGAGTTAATGGACTCGCGGCGAAGTACGGCGAATTGTGCAAATTGGGTAAGAATGTTCGCTAATGGGGTCCTTTGGCCATTTGATTTGGGTATTAGAGAGAAGAGGAAAGGGAGGGGGAAGGAGGTAGACAGAAATGAGGAAAGAGATGGAGAAAGACAGGGTGAGGGAGTGAGGGAGGGAAAAGGAGAGAGAGAGAATTATAAATATATATATATATATATATATATATATATATATATATATATATATAGAGAGAGAGAGAGAGAGAGAGAGAGAGAGAGAGAGAGAGAGAGAGAGAGAGAGAGAGAGGGAGGGAGGGAGAGAGAGAAAAAGAGAGAGAGAGAGAGAGACAGAGACAGAGAGAGAGGGAGAGAGAAAAAGAGAGAGAGAGAGAGAAACAGACAGATAGACTAAAAGAGAAAGAGAGACAGAGACTGGAAAAGAGAGAGATGAGTCAGAGAAAGAAAGAGACACCCGAAAACAAAAACGAAAGAAAACGATAAAGTCCAATAAGAAAAAAAGGAAGCCAAGAGAGCAAAGACGAGCAAGAGGACAAAAGGCGCGTGTGGGGAGGAGGAGGTGGAGGGAGGGGGGGGGTGCTAGTGGAGGAGGAGGTAGTGGAGGGGGGTTGAGGAAGCCAGTCTGTTGGAGAGCCAGGGTGATGTCAATATTTGGAGAGCCACAGTTTGTCTTAACGCGGATGGAACCTACGACAGCCGCGGCCGCCCCTGTTCGTTTACTGCCGTCCGGCGCTGATACTGCCGATCTCGCCGAACCGAACGTGGCTATCGGTAGAAGCAGGGCTGATGTTTCATCCCGTTTTGTGGCTTTTATTGATCCATCTAACACATCCTCCAAGTATTCGTTTGTTAATATACTCCTCACCACACTCGAGCACAAAAACAAACAAACGAACAAAAACACACCCTCACTCCCGACGTAACAGAATCACAAACTCCCTCCAGCAGCGACTATCGTGTCAGTATCCTCAATCATCTTCATCTGCTGCCTCAATTGCTACCCTAATCCAGCTCAACCTACTGCAATCGCTTCTTACATTCAATCTCGTCTACCACGACCTCGCATCATCGGCAAAAATACTCCTAAACGACCCTCTTCTTTACGACCTCACCACAAGCCTTCTACCGCACGACCATCAATGTCTTTATAAGTAAATCACAGCTGTTATCCGCGCTGCAACTACCGGCGGCAGATTCATGTATGGCTTTTCACGGTATGTTACACTAAACCGAATGTTTCTGTGTGTATCTAAACGTATCAGCGGGATTTATGTTATATCAGTGGGATCTGCTCCCTTCCCTCCCTACCCTAGCCTGCCCGATCGTGCAGTGAAATCCCTTTGTGTACAGGTTCGGATTCTCTATAGGCGTTCCAACCCGGCACTTACGTGATCCAGTTCGTACCTTATTGTCTCGTAACTCGCTGTCTCGAGCACCTCCATCAACCCAAATTGAATCTAATTCGCGCCCCGGCTTGTCCATGGCCGGGGGACGTCCCAAACAGCGGTGTTTCGGGACTATGCCATCACCCTGCTCTATAATCTCCGCCGGAAATATATGCGGAATCTTGCCCGCTCAGAGGGAATTTATAAACGCCATCGAGACAGGTATGGCGATGAATTCACAAGCATGATATCGAGGAACCGATGTTGCAAAATCCCCGCCCGTTGCGCGGCCTCATAAGTGAGAATAATAAACATATGCCACAGTCGGCACTCATTGATCTTTTTTTATCATTTTTACACCTACGCTTACACACAGACACACACACACGCACACACCAACACACACATATATCTATCTATCTATCTATCTATCTATCTATCTATCTATCTATCTATATATATATATATATATATATATATATATATATATATATATATATATATATATATATACACACACACACATGGCCGTGGTGTGCCGTGGGACTCTTAGCCTGAGGGGATCTGGCAGTAATAATTTCTGGTTTACGAGTCCTGATTATTCATAATAGAGAGAGCACTGCCCTGGGACCGACATTGTTGCTCCGAGATAGGAGGTTTGGTCTCGCTGTCGTGGTGTTGCTACCTGTCTTCTGGGGGAGGGGGAGGGGGGGCGGGGGAGAGGGGTAGAGAACCCTTGTAGCAGTTTGCATTGTGACAAATGATCACATTTACTGGATGTTCCGTACGTTTATATTTGTGACTGCAAGTTGCGCAAGGTTGAAAGAGCATCGACTGCAACACGGTATAGCACAAGCGAACTTGGCAAAATGTGTGTTCTACCGACCGAGTTTTTTTCGAGGGAGGAAAAAAATAAATATGTATGAATGAAATCCAATTTGCGTTTTACTGCTGTCCTCACATTTTTTAGGCTAGTCAAAAAATACAGTACCTAAAAACAAATGGAAAGATGGAAGTGAACAGAACTAACTCAAAATAAAAAGATAAAGAAAAACACACCATATCCAGAAAACCAGAAAAGCCCCAATCCATCGCAGGAAACCGTTGAAAACTGGATCCATTGTAGACACTCGGAAACTGCCGCCGTGAAACCGCCCATCCAGGCCCATCAGCTTTTAGAAACACATAAAACTTATTTATTATTCGATCTAATCTTTATCTCTCGGGGAATTACTTTGCAAAATCGTCTTTGAAAAAAAAAAATCCCTTTATCTTAGTGGTTGTTAGATCATCCCTATGTTCACACACACACACACACACACACACACACACACACACACACACACACACACACACACACACACACACACACACACACACACACACACACACACAATGTTCACTGATAAAGACATTTACGCACCGCGCCCCTAGAGACACGAGGCAACAAAAGAATCCAATGATTTCCAACAGGAAAAAGTGATTAATCAACCCATAAAAATCTCCCCTTCTCTCCCTCCTCCCCTTTTCCTCTTTCCCCTCACCCCCCCCCCCCTCCTCCTCTTCAACCGCCGCCAACACGATTCATAAATAAGAAAAACCGTAATAACAACATGTTCCATATGTCGCCAGTCACATATCATCATCATCATCTCTTCCCTTCCTTCCATCCGTCCCTCTTTCCCTCTACCCTCCCCTCAGCCACCACCATATTTCCCCCTTTTTCTCCCCGTCCAATAAAAGCCAGTCCACACGCCCCCTAACTCCCCTATAATCGCAAACAATAGTCCCTAACGAGCGTACGCCTCCCGTGGGAGTA
Organism: Penaeus japonicus; assembly: GCF_977035675.1. Lineage (NCBI taxonomy): Eukaryota > Metazoa > Arthropoda > Malacostraca > Decapoda > Penaeidae > Penaeus > Penaeus japonicus. The sequence goes on along the minus strand of NW_028234403.1, from coordinate 31,042,199 downwards.
CCCGGGAGAGCGGTGGGTGGAGCTTACCTCCTGGACGCGCTGTAGCTCCGCCCCCCGTCCTGGCTTAGCTCCTCCCACCCAGACCGCAGAGAGAGGGAGGGATATTTGATATGTGTATTTTAAAACTCGCGGTATTTTTTGTTTTTCTTGCCTGTTGTTTTTCTGTTTTGTTCCTTTATTGTTTTTCTCTTCGTCGTCCTCTTTTTGTTTTGTTAAGTCTCTTTGATTTTTTTTCCTTTGTTTCCAGGATCGGGAAATTAATGTGATTTTGACGTTCGATGTCGACACTATATAGTGAGGGGAAGTGTTTCATTGGATTTGATCAATTGGCAGTAACGATGGCTGAAAGGTGACAACATCCATTACGATCTTGTATCCCCTAATAACCCTCCTCTCCCCCCTTCTCCCCAATATATTCTCCGCCCGCTTCCCCCCTCACCCCCCACTAAGACATGTCATATCTGGACGCAATACCACAACATCCCACGGTGAGACATTTCGAACGGAAACATTGAA
>NW_028234403.1:31029183-31036683 GCF_977035675.1 Penaeus japonicus | reverse complement strand
GATGTGAATGATAGGATGGTAGGGGGAGGGGGAAAGGATAATGGAGGGGTGTAGGATTGAAATGTTATATCACATCTGTGATCAGAGGGTTGATGTCGATTTAGTCAATTCATTTCAAAGTAATAATGTGCATATGTATGTATATATGTATATATATATGTATATATATATATATATATATATATATATATATATATATATATATATATATACACACACACACAATAATGATAATAGTAATAATAATAATAGCAACAATAACAATGATAATATATAAGTGTAATATACAAAATGATGCATCGAACAAGCGGCGGTCTGTCCCCTCCGGTCGGCGCTCCAGCCATGGCGCTCCCCAGGCCGGTCACACTGAGCGAGCGAGTGTCACGGAGTGCCGGTGCAGCGCGCAGGAGGCGGTGCCAGACACAAGAGCACCTGCTGCGCGGGAGGAATGGATTGCGAGGCTGTATCGCATCGCAACGGACCACGTTAGAGAAAGAACACATTCCTCGCAATCGCCTCTTGATACTTACAACTACTTACACGGAGTTACTTAAAGGAATCCTAGCAAGTGTAAGTGTAAGCCGAGACAGAGACAAAGAGAGGGAGAGAGAGAGAGAGAGAGAGAGAGAGAGAGAGAGAGAGAGAGAGAGAGAGAGAGAGAGAGAGAGAGAGAGAGAGAGAGAGAGAGAGAATTACACATGGAAGAAATGCGAGCAACACAAAACGAAAACAATGAAAGGCTTCTGGCGAAGGGTGAACAAAAAATGTAGTCACTCTGTTGGGATTTACAGTTTGTTGTGATTGCGTTCCTCGAGAGTTTAGTTCTGGTTTTGGCCACCAGAGGGCCGTTAACATGCCACTACCCACCTGTCCTTTATTTAGGACATCGAGGATTTATGTAATTTTTCTCCAATAGCATCACAAGTAAAAATGGTCTGTTAAAAAATGTACCTCCCCCACACTCTCACCACTACCTCCCCCACACTCTCTTTTTTCCAATTTAGAAAATCGTTACTCTCAAAACATTCCGCCTAAACCACGAGACAGAAGAATCTACTTGGCCAAAGTAGTCTCAGCAATCAAACGCACTTCCTCAGCGCCAATCCGAGAATCAAACGGACCGAAATAGTCACATCCTTTGCGAAAGCTTTCCAAAATAGCGGAAGACCTGGCTCGGCCAATCTCCGTGCTTCCATAAGATACACATAACCTAAATACTTTGTTTCCTGACCTTCCGCAACATTCATCTCAATTAACTTTCTTCCTCTTCGTTTTTATTTTTGCAACGATGGAAAGTTCAATTACGAACGCACCGAAATGAAGGCATTCATAATTTCGCAAAGCCTCACATGCTCACGGATCTTTCTAGAATATTTACATTTTCTTTTCTTCGAGAAACATACAACGTTAATAGAGAGAGAGATGGTACAGAGAGAAAGAGAGAAAGAGAGAAAGAGAGAGAGAGAGAGAGAGAGAGAGAGAGAGAGAGAGAGAGAGAGAGAGAGAGAGAGAGAGAGAGAGAGAGAGAGAGAGAGAGACAAAGAGAGAGAGAGAGAAACAAAATAAAAGTAAAATAAAAGCGAACCGAGCTGTGGCGGCCGATCACGCAGATTACGGAAGCGAAATTCTGGCCGTGACCGTTTTGTCGTATCCGATGGCTGACACACCGACGCCGTGGTTGGTATTCATTAGCTTAGAGAGTTTGGATAGATGTATGGAGCGTTGGAAGGATGGAGGGTCAGATGGTAGGATGGAGAGATGGAGGGATATGGAGTTGATGGGATGGAAGGATAGATGGATGGAGGAGGTATGGGGAATAGATGGACGGAGGAATGTATGGCTAGAAAGAGAGGGGGCAGACTAAGAGAAGAGTGAAAGTGTAAGCCCAAAAAGCAAGAAAGGGAAAAAAAATCCTTTCAATAATACCAGTTTTGAGCTGTGCATATCTCTCATCTCGTCTCGTCGATCGTTTAAATTGCTGGAAGCCTTGAAAATGCCATTAGCACAGAGAGTCGGGCGGATGGATGACCAGACGAGAGTCAAAATAAGAACAAAAACTAGACGCACAGGAGCCGAAGGCCGTTCATGAGCATCGTCTTTCAAGAGGTCTCAAGATGCCTTTCTTACAGATGTTTAGTTCGGCGGGAATCTTGTCCGATCGCTACGTTGGTGGCGGCATTTTATTCGCTCTCTTTTTGCCTTCTTCGACTTCCTCCCTTCCCCCCCCTCCTCCCTCTCGTCCCCTCCCTCCTACCCCCTTCCCCCGATGCTATGCCTGGCACTCTGGAGCTTCTCGTAGGTGGGAGAAAGGGGGAGGGGGAGGGGGAGAAGTGGGAGGGGGGAGAGGAGGAATGAAGGCATCTGTGTCTCGTCTTGCTTGCTTGCTTGCTTGCCTGGTTCGGTTGTTTTGCTTGCTTGGTTCGGTTCCCAGTTATGCATGAACTGCCTTCCCGTTGTTTGGATACTTCGGTTTTATTTTTGTTTTTACGTGCGTGTGCGTGCGTGTGTGGCCTGCGTGGATTATATCCATGGATATTCTTATAGTTTTATGTATTATTGCACTAGTATGTATGTAAGCTAAATGTTTATATGTAAGAATATCCTTCTTTCCTCCACATACACCTCAATGTGGACATCTTACGTATGTTTATTTTCATTATTTTTATGTATGGGCAAACTACCTTCCCCGTATACCAGCAAAACGACCACAGCAGAACGACCGTTGAAAAATCGAGGAGAACGAGCACCCGATCATGGCCGTCGGAAAGCGAAGCAAGAGGCACGGACGCACGAACACAGGCGCCGAGGGCAGGCCGGACGGAGTCAGTGGCTCGGGCAACCAACCGGTGGAGGCAGAGGCCGAGTCTCCCTCTCATTAGGGCTGTGACATACTCGTTAAGGAATCTCAGACAACGCGTGTTGCATCCCTGGCGGCCGAGCGACTGTGATCAGAATACACACACAAAGGCTCGTATACAGAGGAGGTTTGCACGTACACAAGAGAAGCACGCAAATAAGTGCGGGCACACGCAGATATACTCGCACACACGTAACCTCACTCACAGGCAGATTCAACACGCTGGCACATACTGACAAACATACACACGCGCTAAGTGACAAACATATACAAACACAGGCACACATTCTCGCGGACACATCCCCTTCCCTCTCTTTCGTTGTAAAAAGAAAGAGCTGAGTCACACAGGCATTAACAAGAACATACAAACAAACACACACAAACAATCGAACAATCACAGCCACATACACATACGCGCAATCAAACACACACACAAACAAACTTCCCTTAAACTCCCTGCCCTAAACAAAAACAAAGAAAATGACATGAAGAACAAAACAAAAACACGAGAATAATGTCAAACTTCTCCACTAGCTTCCTCCGGCTTTTCCGGAAGGCCACAAGAGCGCAGGAGACGGTACCTCGAAGTGAAGATGGTCTTTCGATGTCTTTTGGGGCCAGGCGATTAAGGAAATCACGCCCCCCCCCCATGCCTCCCACCTTATTTTTCCTTCGATACCCCTTGGGAAATTGGGAGGGGGTTGGACGCTGCGAGAAAGCGAGCGAGAGAGAGAGGGAGAGAGAGGGAGAGAGAGAGAGAAAGAGAGAGAAAGAAAGAGAGAGAGAGAGAAAGAGAGAGAGAGAGAGAGAGAGAGAGAGAGAGAGAGAGAGAGAGAGAGAGAGAGAGAGAGAGAGAGAGAGAGGAGACCGGATGATGATATAATAATTACGTTTTCGACTACTAAAATAACCAGTTAATTACACCGCCATGACTTCACTTCTCACATTAATCACACTCCCTCCCCCCCCCTTCCCCGCATTCTCATCCCTCCCCAAAAGACACAAACACAAACACACACACAACCCAAACAAATAAAACCTAAACCGAAAAAATCACCGCTTATCCAGCCCTGTTATCCGCCATTTTGTGCGATCAACCGCCGGTCGTTATGACAAGCGAGCGCCAATTATTCGCCAATTAAATCGCATGGGAGGGTTAGCTCGCTCGATGGCTCCCTCCCGCTTAAGCATTCATATTTCGCCTTCGTTCTAGGGTCTCCGCAGGGTTTTTCTCTCTTTGTTTAGCTATTATTATAGACATGTAAAGGTGATGTGTAATCTACTTTGCCTTCTTCGAGAATGTTCGGTGGTCTTTTTTCAATGTAGTATTTTTTGTTCTTGTTTTTGTTTCCTTTGTTATGCTGTGAGGTTGTGTTAATATTCTTTCTGCTATCACCACCACCTCCTCCTCCACACTTTCTTTCTACTTTCCTATTGTTCCTCCTCCACCATCTCTTCATTCTCCACCTCCACCACCTTTCCCTCACCTCCTCCACCTCCCTTCACCTCCATCACCACCATCCCCCATCCAACCCCCACCCCCACCCCCCTATTATGGCAGCATAGAAGGCCGATCAGTCATCGCTTTCGAACACGTGGGTTTGTCGGGACAGGACAATCTTGGAAGGGTGTTGATGCCTCGTGATTGGTGGCGCTCTCACTGGCTGGCGGGGCTGCCTCTGTTTGCGCGGGAGTGTTAAGTGTTTATTGGGAAATGAGATGCATGTGTATTTGTGTGAGTGTATTTGTGTTTGTGTGTATGTGTGTGTGTGTGTGTGTGTGTGTGTGTGTGTGTGTGTGTGTGTGTGTGTGTGTGTGTGTGTGTGTGTGTGTGTGTGTGTGTGTGTGTGTGTATACTATATTACATCGCGTTCAATACTCAATAACCTAACTCCCTCCCCCCCTCCTCGCCACACACACACACAAAAGAAATGCTACTCGCTTGTGCAATAGCCACCTCACGCCTCTGAAAAAGGAACTATTTTGACCACTTTCAAGGAACCTAATTTTGACCGGCACTCTTCCTAAGCCGGTACCACAGGAGGAAAGCCAAAGTAAACAGGGACATTTTTCAAGTACAGCAAGTTGAACCGTTGCAATGCTTGTAAGGAGACAGAGACAGAGGCAAAGTTTAGGCGCGGGGATGTATGTTGTTCGTGTTTACTTTCTCTTCCTCATTATTCTTCTTATTATTCTTTTTCTTTTGTTTGGACTTGTTTTAGTTTATTTCTGTTTTGTTTTGTTTTTCTGAGTCTTTTTTTGTTTTCCTTCTTCTAATTCTTCTTCGTTGTCTAGATCATCGTATTCTTAAATACCTTTTTTGTTCGCCTTCCGATATACTTCTTATTATCATAATCTTTATCATTTTTATCACTATCATTATTATCATTACCATTACGATCATTATCATTATCACTATTATCATTACCATCAGCTGTATTCTACCATTCTTGCTACTCAAAAAAGACAAAATAATTCCTTTCTTTATCTATCTATCTATCTATCTATCTACCTATTTGCATATCCAGTTGTCCTATCATTGTTTCACTCTACACGATGAGCCCAGAGAAAAAACATGCATAGACTTCGCTAATCCAGGGATAGATTCTTCAAAGAGATCTTTAGAGAATGTGAGACTATTCCTTGATCTCGACTTGGGACCGGAATGGCGAACTGGGATCTTTTGCGGCATTCTTGTCTCTTTTTTTCTTTCTTTTTCATCTTTCTTCCATTGTCTTCTTCTTCGACTGCTCTTTTTTTCCTTTCCTATCATCTTCGTTCTTCTTTGTATCGTTTTTTTGTTTGTTTGTTTGTTTCCTTTTTTTCTGTTTCTTCCTCTTTTCTTTTTCTCTCTTCTCCTTCTGCTGTCACAAGTTCCTTCCTTCTTCTCATGTAACTTTTCCATTTTTCTTTTTTCACTTCTTACTTTCTTTATCTGTCCTTCCTATCTCTTTCTCTGTCTCCTTTTGCCAGCCTAATCAGTGCAGATAAAGAGGCCTGGGCGACTGTGTGTATATGTATGTATGTATGTATGTATGTATGCATGTATGTATGTATGTTTACAAGATCTTATCTGACGAGAGGGAAATATGGAGACAGACAGGCGTGGCGGTAGAATCAGGAGACACGAGATAACGACGATCAGCAGAAGAAAAAGAAGAAAATTGGATAACGAACATATCTTAAAAAGAGGAAGATTAAAGGGGACAACTGTCGTTATTCACGCGGGGAGGGGAGGGAGGGGAGGGAGGGGGGATTGTGAAGAAAACCACGACATTAAAAGCCTTTGCAGAAGCGATTGTTTTGTAATCCGTTGTATTACTCGGTCGGCAGAAGACTCGTCTGCGGTCACAGCAGACATGGCTTCTGAGGAAGGAGAAGTTTAGAGCAGATGTCACGATAGAGACTATGAATCTGCTGACGTTCTTAGACAAAGAGAAATAAGGCGAAAAGGCGATGAACTTGGAGAGAGAGAGAAAGAGAGAGAGAGGGGAGGGAAAGTGACACCTGCACGTAAACGCAACACAGAAATCGTAACCAATAGGACCTCATTCGAACAAAAAAAAAAAAAAAAAAAAAAACGAAACCAGATCACATCATGCGTCGTTCACAAGATTTCAAATATCTCTCCCTTTCGACCTGGACGAACGAAGAAGATAAATTTCGAAAATGGCGTCAACAGAGCGACACCGAGAGACAACAACAAACCGCTAGTTAATTGCACTTGAGTTAAGGCCAGGTCAATCCCTTCGCTCGGGCTGACTCAATAGGCTTCGCGGCGTCTAAAGATCGACACAAGAAGGGGATTCGAGACCGCTTCGATCAGAACAACGATCGGATTTTGTTTCTCTTCTTCTTTGGATTTCCTTTCTTCTTCTTCTTCTTCTCTTTAGATAGATGGGAAAGGGGGACTTGGATCTCGAATTATGTCAATGTTTCTTTTCCTTCCTCTGTTTCAATTAGGATAAAAGGGGTCTTGGAATCCCTGATTATGTTAATGTTTTTCTTTAAACTAATCGTTGAGATTCTTTAGACGTTTGGAAGATTCTCACACAGGGGAGTGAGGATTAGTGCTTTAAATAATGTTTTTTGACTTTTTAAAACAATTCTTTTAATTCCGAAAAAAGAGGAAGGAAGGACATTCTAACATTCTAAAGACAATCTAAAAAAAATAAAGGAGAAACATCTTGATTTCCTTTTAAAACCAATCCGTCCAAAAGCCTTTTCCCTCCCTCCAATAACCCCCACCCCACCCCCGCCTTTCCATCAAGATCACCCCCAATTTCCTCCTTCAATTCTCCACAAAAGAAAAAAAAATCAAACCCCCCATTTCCATCCCCTCCCCCGTTACATCACGTCGAGATCCGAAAGAAATTCGTCGTTACGTCAGAAATTTCCCCGCCGGGTCATTGAGACCTCAACGCCACAAGACGTCCGAAGAGGACCTCAAAAGGCGGCAGAGAGAGCGAGAGGGTCTGAAGAGCTCCACCTGCTCTTTGCGTTGACCTTTATAGAGGCTCTGATTAATTATGAGAGAAAGAAGAGAGAGGGAGATGGTGAGAGAGACATGGGGAAGGGGGGAGAGGAGGGGGTGAGGAGGAGGGTGAGAGAAGCAAAAATGCCGAAAGAGTGAGAGAAAATGA
>NW_028234403.1:31024183-31026683 GCF_977035675.1 Penaeus japonicus | reverse complement strand
GAAAGGGGAAAGGGGGGGGGGCGAGGGGAAGGGAGGTTGAAGATCGGGAGGGAGGGAGGTGCAGGATTGAGTTAAGGGGGTTGCTCATTACCCGGTAGTAAGGCACGGCGCCCCCCCCCCTCTTCCACCTTCCTCCTCCCCCCGCCCTCTTCCCCCTGCCATAAATCATGCTAATATTGCTGGGTAGGGTGGGGTGGGGGTGCATAGGAGTGGTAGGGGGCCATGAGAGAGAGGAGGAGGGGGAGAGGAAGACTCTTGCAAAATTGCGAGATAAAAAACGATCAGACAAAAGATAACGAAAATGAGCACAAAACAGAGGAGAAAGATAGATAGATAGATAGAGAGAGAGAGAGAAAGAATCAGAGTCATAGACAGACAGATCCGAAAATCTATCTTTAAAATCCCCATCCCATCCGGTATCCGTTTTCTTTCAGCTCCATTTTCCTATTTCGATTTTTCCTCACTATCCCTTTCCCTACTCCCCCCCCCCTTCCCCTCTCCCCCCCCCTTTTCTTAACATAAACTAAATTAGTAGCTTATGAGAAAGTAGAAAGCTGATATTAACCCCTGATAGATTAGCCTCTTCCAAAGCCTTTTAATGAGGGCTTGACAGTAATTACCTCATGAACCATTTTCTATCGGGTAATTTTGACTGCTAAAGACACTGGCTAATGAAAGGCTCGTTCTAAGTGCGTGGATTGGTTCACGTTTTTTTTTTTTTTTTTTTTTTTTTTTTTTGGGGGGGTAGAGGTGTTAGGACAATAATGACAAGTAGAAGAAGAAAAGTAAAAGAAGAGGATATGGAGAACAAACAGAGGAAGGAAAAGAAGAGGAAGAAGAAGAAATAAAAGAGAGGAAAAAAAATAAGTGGAAGAAAAGAAGAAGGAAAAGAGGATGATGCAAATGACGAAGAAGAAGAAAAGAAGAAGAGGAAGAAAAAAAAGAAACAAGCAGAAGAAGATAAAAACAAACAACAAACCCCACCCCAACGACAATGACACACCTTCCGAACAGTCGTCAGCCTCGCCCCCCCCCTCCCTTCTCTTTCCCCCTCCCTCCCCTCCTCTTTCAAGTTGTCAAGCAAAGTGCGAGAATTTTAGAAATTCAAAAGTCGATCTGTCATGACAAGGAGAAAAGGAAGAAAAGAAGCAGGGGGTGGGGGTGGGAGTGGGGCGGGGGTTGGGGGTTGTAGGATGGGGAAGAAGGGAGGAGAGAAAGGTGGGTTGGGGGGTGGGGATGAGGGAGAAGAGCGAGATAGGAAAGCGGAGGAATAAAAAGAAGAAAAAAAAAACACTGAGAGAAAACATGTGGATGAATTTTATTTTTACCCTTCATATCATTTCAATCTCGTCTCATCTTTTCTTCTCATTAGCTTTATCAAACTCCTTTCTCTTCTTCCTTTCCCCCACCTCGCCGTCTCTACCCCCCCCCCTCCCCTCGCCACCTTCTCCGCTCTTATCCAAAACAAAAATCGCATGAGCACAAAGGTTGCGTCCGTGCTGACTGCCGTATGTATGTTGGAAGAACTGCATACCTGGGGGTCTCATGATGGTTATGAGTCATGCACGAAGCTGCCAAGCAAGCATGCGTGGACTCTGTGCGTGATGTATGGGGGGAGGGGGAGCGGGAGGAGGAGGGGGAGGGGGAGGAGGAGGGGGGAGGGGAAGGGGAGCGGGAGAGGAGGAGGGAATGGCTCTGTGTATGTACACGGGGATGTATGAGAGAAAGAGAAGGAGGGGGAAGGGGAGGAAAAAGAACAGCAACAACACAGTTAAAAACAGAAATGACCAGAGGGAACTTTCTTTCTCTTTCTCTCTCTCTCTCTCTCTCTCTCTCTCTCTCTCTCTCTCTCTCTCTCTCTCTCTCTCTCTCTCTCTCTCTCTCTCGCACTCCCCCATTCCACAAGCCCTCATTCTCTCATTCCCATCCATTAAGTCCCTCACAAGTCATACATCACCGCCGTCAGACAGCAAGTTCAAGGCAAACTCATTATTAGAAGGGGAGACTCATCTTTCTTGACTTACTTTATTATAAAAAAAACGGTCTTGTTTTTTTTTTTTTTTTTTTTTTTTTGTCTGATTCAGATTTGTATTGGTGCTTTTAGTGTGTGTGTGTTTGTGTGTGTGTGTGTATGTGTGTGTCTTCTCTACTTTTTCTTTCTGTGTTTGTCTTTCTGTTTTATTCTCTCCCTTGTTTTTGCTTTCGTTCCCTATATACACTTCAAGCAGACATTTAAAGAGAATGAAACGCGGCGCTTAAAGTCAGGGAGACAATCCCCTTTTACAAGAACCTCACATCCCAATGACAACACGTGCACAAGCCCCCCCCCCCCTACACACACACATAGACACACACAATCCAAATCACACACACATACACACGCACACAGGCACACACGCGCGCATAACCAAGCACGCTAGATGTGCACACGAGCAGTTACGAGGCAGCTGGCCCAGGTTGGCACAGTGCCCGCCTGTCCGCTCCATCCTTTGGTAAATAT
>NW_028234403.1:31009183-31019183 GCF_977035675.1 Penaeus japonicus | reverse complement strand
TCTGTCTGTTTGTCTGTATGTCTCTGTGCGTTTTTTTTTTTTTTTGTGTGTGTGTATGTGTGTGTGTGTGTGTGTGTGTGTGTGTGTGTGTGTGTGTGTGTGTGTGTGTGTGTGTGTGTGTGTGTGTGTGTGTGTGTGTGTGTGTGTGTGTGCGTGTGCGTGCGCGTGTGTGCGTGTTGCACATTCATGGCAAACAATAAATTGAATGTCTCCCTTTCGGTCGGTGACGACACATTCCTGACACGTTCTACCTATCAAGGCATCTCCATAGTCGTTAGCGAAGTGTCAATAGTATCCCAAGTTATCCTCGCTGTGTTGGCATCACCACCAAGCAATGCTACCAACTGCACCATTGCCATGCCATTGACAGAGGTGTGTGTATCACTTTCAAAGCACCGGGGAAGGCGAGCAGAACGGCGAGAGCGCAGCTTGAATGGAAGGGGAATATATGTGCGAATTGGTTATGTGAATAGGTTTTATATATATATATATATATATATATATATATATATATATATATATATAGAGAGAGAGAGAGAGAGAGAGAGAGAGAGAGAGAGAGAGAGAGATTTACATATAAATACACGGGTATCATTTAAAAAAAGCTTTGGTAAAACCCGTTAAAGCTGAAAAGGTATATACATCATATACACCAATCAATAATTCATTAAAAAAAACATATGTATATGAGTGTGTGTGACAGACCCTAAAACCAAGAATGTTATAACACCTCTCCTTTCCGCCCCCCTCCCCTCCCGTCGCCCCACCCCTTCCCCTTCTCCCCCCCCTCCCACCTCCCCCTCTGCGAAGGAGTGTAATGAAAGACGGCCAAGAACTTCCAAACGGACTCTCCCGTAGGCTCTACCTTATTTATCTTGGCCGCGAGCTTATCTGGAGCGGAAATAATTCACTTAATGACAGTTTGTTAAGCAGCTGCCTCCATGGGGTTCCACGACTCGAACTGGTGGTCGAGTTATAACTGTGCTGGTTGTTTGGTAGTTGGCTGATCTCTTTTTTTCTTTTTTTTTCATTTCTCTTTTTTTTCTGTCTTTCGCTTGGTCTCTTTTTTTTTAGCTTGTGTTTCTTTGTATCTTGAATCTGTCTGCATGTCTTTCTCTTTCTCTCTCTCTCTCTCTCTCTCTCTCTCTCTCTCTCTCTCTCTCTCTCTCTCTCTCTCTCTCTCTCTCTCTCTATATATATATATATATATATATATATATATATATATATATATATATTAGAATAAACGAAAAGAGAAAGAAAAAAAAAAGAACACACACGGCATATATCTTTTCCAAATTTCAAAGAGCGTCAGAATTGATTTACTAAACGCTTTTATCCCTAATGAGACGTTTATTTCGCAAAATGTATTCAAATTGCAACTTGTATATGAAAAAAGCAACGGCGTTCAGTGATTAATGACTTAGAAATTCGAAGATAATATCACCTTCTCTGTCATAAACGTTACATATGAAATGCATCTTCTGGCGACTATTAACGTCTCTTGTAATGATAAAGAGGACGCTAATGTGTATCTTTATACATATAGATTGATTTGTTTTAATTTCTCTCTTAATCTTTTTTTTTTCTCCTTTTTTATGCTATATTTTTGTTTTTGTTTTTGTTTTTCTTTTAATATTCTTCTCTTATTTTACTGATACTATTGTGTTAGCGTTCTTGCCACACTTTTGATAATAATTGTCATTACTGATTATATCCATTATATAATTTCTTACTATCATAATTGATATCATTGTAATGTCACTTAATCACTAAAATTGCCCGAATTACCATGACATCAATTCTTGTCATCATAATGCCATTGTAATATAATTCCTCACTATCATTCATAGCACATCGCTGTTATCTTTCTCAATCTGCTTCACTCTCCTTCCATTCGTCCTCCTCCTATTACTCCTCTCCCTATTCCTCCTCCTCCTCCATCTCCATCTCCATCTACATCTACATCTCCACCACCACAATCGCCACCTCCACCTCCACTTCCACTTCCACCTCCACCTCCACCTCCACCTCCACCTCCACCTCCACCTCCACCTCCACCTCCACCTCCACCTCCACCTCCACCTCCACCTCCACCTCCACCTCCACCTCCACCTCCATCTCCACCTCCACCACCCCCTCCATCTCCTCCACCTCCTCCTCCTCCTCCTCTTCTTCTCCCCCTCCTCTTCCACCTTTCGCATTTAATCCGATATTCTTGTTTACTTCTCGTCCACTCTTCCCTAGTGCTTGATTATTTTCACCTGCCATTGTTGTATCATATTAATTATCCGTCTGTTTGTTATTGCCTTTTATATGTCTCTCCTATTTCTTCTCTCTCCTTATCTCTCCTCCATTCTCTATAAGTGAATTGAACCTGAACCTCTCCAGTTCCCCATCCTTGAGTTTAAAAAGGTTCGCTTTGCTCTCGACGTAAGAAATACTTTGATTGAGGTACGGGATTTGTAAAGCGAGAAGCGTGTATTTAGTTCGGATTTCGTCTTTTTTGTGTGTGTGTCTTTGTTTGTTTTTGTTTTGTTTGGGATTTCTTTTTTCTTTTTTTTTGTCTTCTGGATCAGTTGTTGTTGTTTGTGGTTGTTATTGTGCCAATATATAAAGCGTTGTATTTTTTTAAAAGTAGATTGATGAGTAATTTATGAACAAAATAAACATATAACAATGTGGGATATTAATCTTTCCATCTTTCTACCTAAATACCTACCTACCTACCTATCTACCTACCTACCTACCTATCTATCTATCTATCTACCTACCTATCTACCTACCGATCTATCTATCTATCTCCTTCCTTTTCCCACCATTTTTTCTTCTCTTCTTCCGTTCATCCACCCCCCAAAGCAAGCACTCCTTTTCGTGTACTCTTGGCTCCAGCATCAAAAGGCAAAAACAACGCATTTATCGGCACGTGTTAGTATAGCACAGGATACTCTCGTAAACACACACACGCGCCACCCAGCTGATAAACTACACCTTCACCTGTTCTAATGTTCTCCCCTTGGCCTCTGGTTCTCTGCTTTCGCTTTTCTCTTTTATTCTCTCTCTGTCTGTCTATCTGTCTGTCTGTCTGTCTGTCTGTCTCTCTCTGTTAACTGACTTTTTATTTGTGTCGTTGTCACCATCGTCATCGATACCCCTTTTTTCCATTATATATCTACCCTCCTCCTTTTCCTCTTCTTTCTCATCTTTTTCCTTCTCTTCAGCCTCCTCCTCATCCTTTTCCCCCTCCTTCTCTTCCTTCTCCATCTTTTCCTCCTCCCCCCCCCCATCCCCCTCTTCCACCTTCTCCTTCTCCTTTTCCCCCTCCTTCTCTTCCTCCTCCTCCTTCTCTTCCTCCTCCTCCTCCTCCTCCTCACTTTGATCTCCCCCAAGAGTGTGATATTCAAGGCCAATGAATGATCCATCCGATGCCCGTCCGTGCCTCTTAAACCTCCCAGATGTTGGTCTGCGTGTGTGTTTCTGACTGACTGCCCGAGTGACTGTGTTTGTGTCTCTGTCTGCCTCTCTCTCTCTCTCTCTCTCTCTCTCTCTCTCTCTCTCTCTCTCTCTCTCTCTCTCTCTCTCTCTCTTTCTCTCACACTCCCACTCCTTCACCCCGTTTCTCCATCTCCTTCTCCCTTTCTTTCACCCTCTATCTCTCCTTTTCTCTCGTTCCTTTCTCTCTCCATCTCCCCTTTCCTTTCCCTCTCTCCTCCTCGCCTCCCCTTAGTCCCCAGGATCAGCTCAAGAGCCCTCTCTTCCCTCTCTCGAGATCTTGGTGTTGGAGCATCTCTCTCGTTGCATCTCGGTGCCCCGCCCCTTCAAAGTACAAACAGTGGTAACAAGGACAAGAACAAGGAAACAAACACAGCAGGTGCCGCCGTGCGATATCGACACCGCAACCTGACACGAAAAGGAAGAGTGAGGGAAAGAAAGATAAAGAAAAGAAGGGATATGAGAAAGAGGGGAAAAAACTAGGAAAGCTTTCATCGCAACGACAACAAACTGGCGTTCGGCAGAGGGAATTGACGCATGCAAGACTGCTCGCTTTCAAGAACGCATTGTCGCCTCGGATCCTGTCAGCTGATGTTGAACTTCAGCCGCTTGTCTGGGACGGATATCACATATGAGAGATAGATAGATAGATATATAGATAGACAGAGGAAGAGAGAGAGAGAGAGAGAGAGAGAGAGAGAGAGAGAGAGAGAGAGAGAGAGAGAGAGAGAGAGAGAGAGAGAGAGAGAGAGAGAAAGATAGATAGACAGAATGAGAGAGAGATGCAATCAATTTTTCACGTTTTCCCCTCAGTTCCTTTCCCCTCTGCCTACTTTCTTCTGTTCTCCCTTCCCCTCATTCATCCATTCAACCTCCACCTCCCCTTCCTTCCCCTTCCTATCCCAAACATCAACATCATCAACATCATCATCATCATAATCATCACCTCCCCTATCTTCACCCTCCCCTACCCATTCCTTCTCCCCATAACCCCCCCCCCCCCCGACCTTCTTGAGACGTATCAGCTGACCGAGGGAGAAGAGGCTGGCCGGATTAAGTCTTCTTTGTTCCTCGAGATGTTCATTTCGAGACACGCTAGTCAACATGCACCCCCCTCCCTCCCTCACTCCCTCCCCTCCCTTCCCCCACGCCCCAATCCCATCCGCCTCCTCGGGATTTGACTTTGGATAAAAGAGGAAAAATCTGCTGAAGGTGATTCATTCAGATGACGTTTCTTTGTGTGTGTGTGTGTGTGTGTGTGTGTGTGTGTGTGTGTGTGTGTGTGTGTGTGTGTGTGTGTGTGTGTGTGTGTGTGTGTGTGTGTGTGCAAGCACGTACAAGTACAGCTGTCTCCGGTCACTAACATTTTCCAAGATCTTCTTCCTCCTTATCCTCCTCGTCTGGTAAGATCTAGAATTCTCCGCAATAAAATTCTCTTGAACAAATACAACGATTTCCTTTCTCTTTCTGGCTTCTTCTTATACTCTTCCTTTTTACTTTCCTTGCGTTCCTCTTCTGAGCTTGTCTTTCACATTCTGATATCATGCTCTTGTTTTTTTTCCTTTTAATTCTGATAAACCCTCTCTACCAACACACACACACACACACACAAACACACACACAGACACACAGACACACAGACACACACACACACACACACACACACACACACACACACACACACACACACACACACACACACACACACATATACAGACTAACAGAAAGACAGACAGATAGATGTCCACTTCAGAAGGCCACCTCAGTAACCGAACCTGTGCCCTTCTCCCACCCGCCCGCCCACCCGCCCGCTCGCGCCGAAGGGAAGGTGGGCTCGTGTTACGTGGGAAGCGTTTGGGTGGAGGAGGCGGGGCACGGGGGCGCTGTTGTGACGGATGGCTGATGGGAGATGGAGAGGGAAAGGGGAGATGTGGAGAGAGAGGGAGAGAGGGAAAGAGAAAGAGAAAAAGAGCGAAAGAGAGAGAGAGAGAGAGAAAGAGCGAAAGAGAGAGATAAAGAGAAAAAGAGAGAGAGGGGAAGAGAGAGATAAAGAGAGAAAGAGAGAGAGAGATAAAGAGAAAAAGAGAGAGAGGGGAAGAAAGAGATAAGGAGAGAGAGAGAGAGAGAGAGAGAGAGAGAGAGAGAGAGAGAGAGAGAGAGAGAGAGAGAGAGAGAGAGAGAGAGAGAACTATTTATACCACGTTGGTTGTGATGGGGAACGTAGCTACACAGGGATCTTAGCACTCGGGCATGCTAGAGTGTAAGGAGAGAGAGGGAGAGGAAGAGGAAAAGAGAGAGAGAGAGAGAGAGAGAGAGAGAGAGAGAGAGAGAGAGAGAGAGAGAGAGAGAGAGAGAGAGAGAGAGAGAGAGAGAGAGAGAGAGAGAGAGAGAGGACAACGAAACCGTGATCGAAATTAAGAAAAGACAGAAGCGAGAGAAAGAGCGAGAGAGGGAGGGAGAGAAAGAGCGAGCGAGTGAGCGAGCGAGAGCCTTGCCCTTTCCTCCGCAGCGCACAAGGTAAGCACGGCAGGGCAGGCAGAAGAAACCTTTGTTGCTCCCTTAAGAGTCCTCACTTACGGCCAGATGAGAGCTGGCGCCACGTTCATGCTGAAGGGATTTTTTTTTTTTTATAATTGCTGGTCTCCAAATAATCAAAAGGATTCTCATACTTATCTGTAGCATTGTCAGTCGATATAGGAAGAGGTACTGTTGCCAGAATCGGGCTTTGAAATGAGCGAATGGCGGTCGTTGATTGATGGTTGGAGACAGCGGCAAATTATGTGATTCAAGTGGTTGTGTTTATCATTCTTCTTTTTTATCCTAATTTATTCTATTACCCTATTTTTTACGTGGTTATTATCAAATTGCTGTTTACTACACTCCTAGAATTTTGCTCTTAAAAATTGCAGATGAAATGCCTTGACATTCCTTTCTCTCTCTCTCTCTCTCTCTCTCTCTCTCTCTCTCTCTCTCTCTCTCTCTCTCTCTCTCTCTCTCTCTCTCTCTCTCTCTCTCTCTCTCGCTGCCATACCCCTCCCTCCCGCCTCATGTCTCCCTTCCTCTTCTTCAGTCACAGTCCGTCTCCGTCTCTCATCATCAGCGAACCGTGTCTTAAGCTTTCTTGTGAGAAAGTTTAGGGTCATGAGCTAAGGATTGAGAGCATCGGCACCATCAGCTTGGCGTGGAGGGGGGGGGGGGAGAAGGGGCAGTGGGGGAGAAAGGACTGAGGGGAATGGGTGAGTGAGGTTAAGGGGTTAAAGATCTTTCTCTACTTTTTTCCCCGCTCCCCCCCCCCCTCTCTCTCTTCCTCTCTGTCTCTGTCTCTTTTTCTGTCTCTCTCTCTCTCTTTTTTTTCTCTCTCTCTCTCTCTCTCTCTCTCTCTCTCTCTCTCTCTCTCTCTCTCTCTCTCTCTCTCTCTCTCTCTCTCTCTCTCTCTCTCTCTCTCTCTCTCTCTCCCTCTCCCTCCTCTTTCCTCTCTCTCTTATTCTTTCTCCCCTCCCATCGCTCCTCGTGGCCGTAGACAGCAATGTTTACTTTACGAGAACCTCAGGAAATTCTTGCCAGCGACCTCCAGACTGGACACACAAACACACATAAACACTCTCATGCCCACACAAACATTCGGACGCATTCACACGCACATACGCACAAACATAGCTCTCCCTCTACACACACACACACACACACACACACACACACACACACACACACACACACACACACACAGAACCAGCTGGTGCTTCAGCGTTGGCTGTTGATCACACGAAACCTTCCGTTGCATATAAAACTCGACGTGGCCATATAACGTTTACTACCACCAGGCGACTGACAAGAGGCCTTCAAGTGTCTCTTCTTATTCCCTTTCCGAAGACGAGAACTCTGAATTCTCGTCGCCAGAGGGTTTTAAACTGGCCTAATCCATAGGCGGGTTGCGATCCTTGCACGTGGAGTCTGGCGTGTGTTTCGGCGTGTTTTTTTGTGAGTGTGTTTGTGTGTTTTTGTGAGTGTGTTTGTGTATTTGTGTGTGTTTGTGTGTGTTTGATTGCGTGTGTGTATGTGTGTGTGTGTGGGGTGGTGCAAGAGGATGTTTACGTATTTGTGTAAACAAAAAAAAGTTCACACGCATGCAAGAAAGAGCCGACATGCCTATTCAAATGCAAAGAAGTAGCCATTTCAAAAAAATAAAAAAAAATCCCGGGAAGGCCAGCGAAATCCTGCATCCTCTCCCAAAACCACAAAGGCGTCGACGCGAGAATTATTCCGCTGCCGGAGAGACGCGGATGGCATTTTGATCTTCGTCGTGATAATAATAGTTCCGTTCAAATTGCGCGGCGTCGACTGATTCGAGTCGACCTTGATTTGGGGGCGCTGGGTGGAGGAGGGAGAAAGGGAGGGAGAAAGAGACGGAGGGAGAAAGGGAGGGGAGATGCGAGGGAGGAAATGAGGAAAGGGGGGAGGGGAGAGGGAGAAAGAAAAGGAGAACGAGAGAGGGAGAGACTGAGAGAGAGAGAGAGAAAGAGAAAGAGAGAGGGAGAGAGAGAGAGAGAGAGAGAGAGAGAGAGAGAGAGAGAGAGAGAGAGAGAGAGAGAGAGAGAGAGAGAGAGAGAGAGAGAGAGATAGATAGATAGATAGATAGATAGATAGAGATAGATAGATAGATAGAGAGAGAGAGAGAGAGAGAGAGAGAGAGAGAGAGAGAGAGAGAGAGAGAGAGAGAGAGAGAGAGAGAGAGAGAGACCCAGGCACTACTCCGCCTCGCCCCTCGACAGCCTGAGAGCCTGACAACATTCTCGACCATTTCGCTTCGAGCGCCGAATCTCACGTAACGAGGCCACTTGTCACAGCCGCTTTAGGAGCATGATTTGGGAGAGTCTTCAAATTGTATTTTTTTCTCCTGCAATGAATATGCAAATAGGAGTTTTGGTATTGTGCGTTCGCGGTACTGGACTCGACAGCGGCGGCGGCGGCGGCGATGGCGGCGGTGGTGGTGGCCGCGGGGTAAATATAGTGCGGTGTCGGGTGTTGGGGGAGGCGTTCCGAGCGTGCCTGCCTCCACCTGACACCGGCCCTGTGCCAGGTGCCAACATCCTAGCCCTCCCTCCTCCTCCTCCTCCCTCCCTCTTCTCCTACTCCCTCTCCCCCTCCCCTTCTCCGCCTCGCCCCTGCCCTCCTCCCTCTCTACACACCCGCTAGCACGCGGGCGTTCAGAGCCGCATGTTGACACGTACACAGAATGCCAGAGCCGCAGACTTACTCTAGTCACACACATGTACACACATGCTCTACGAGTATATATGTATACATGCATATAATTATGCATATGCACATTCATATGAACCTACACACATAACCCTCAACAAAGAATTCTGAATACACACACATGTACATAAACACACACACAAACATGGACACACGCACCAATAGGACACACTTTCCCGCAATCCATTATGGAAATTCCCGCCCCAACAAGGTGACCAATCATGCTAAACGTCACTGTAAAATCTGGTGAGTAAACTGTCCTAAACGCACCCTTCCCCCACCCTCTCCTACACACCCCTCCTCCTACACTTCCTTTTCTTCTTCTACTTCCTCCTCTCCTGTTTTCATTCCCTTTCCCCTTCCTCGTCTGTTTTCTCTTCTCCCCCCACCCCCCCTCCTCTTCCTCCACCTCATTCTTCTCTTTTTCCTCTCTTCTATTTCTTTTCTTCTCTCTCTCTTCCACTTTTCCACCCCTCCTTCCTTCTCCTCCCCCCCCTCTCCATTTTCTACCTTCTCTCCACCCTCCAGCTCACCTTTTTTTTTTTCTTCTCGTGTCTCCCTGCAACTGCAACTTGAGAAAAAGGCACAACGAACAATACGAAATGTACCTTGAAAAAATATACTAGCTTTTAGATTCTACATTTTATCCAGAATGAAATGAGGGATGATAATTTAGAAATCAAAGATAAAGAAATGCTCTGAAATGTGCAAAATAAGGGTAACAAACAAAAAATTCAAGACCTCTTAACACCTTTAACCCCCTCCCCCTCCCCCTCCCCCTCTCTCCCCACCCTTTTCGCTACCAGAACGACCAGAGTCACAAAAGCGCTATTTTGTCTTACCATGATTTCTCACATTTGTGAATGGAGGTGCGATTAAGGATAGGAAGTTGGATAGAGGAATATAAGAAGGGAGAGAAAGAAAAGCAGTAAGCGAGAGAGGTAGATAGACAAATAGACACAGACAAACAACAAAAAATGGAAAGATAATGAAGTACAAAGAACAGAAAGACACAAAACAAGACCACGAATAAGACATTGTTCCAAACGATGTCGGAAATGTGCAGTCAAAAAAACAAACAAAAAATAAACAAAACACGAAATAATGCAACGTTGTCATCAAGACACATACCAGAGCAACACAGGTGCAACCACAGCCACAATTACTGTGCCTGCAAACAAGGAGACAAAGAAAAGAAAGAACGAAAGAAAGAAGAAAAAAAAACGACAAAAGATGTACAAAAATAGAT
>NW_028234403.1:30996683-31006683 GCF_977035675.1 Penaeus japonicus | reverse complement strand
TTCGAGATATATCTGTCACCTTCTAAAAAAGGACGAGTAAGTGTACGCTGTTTGAGAAGGTGTGAGGGGTAGGGGAGGGGGTAAAGTGGGTGTCAAAAAACAACAACTATTTTTTTTCTAATAGATTAGATTGGCACATCAAAAGGTTTTAGTTTTGAAAAAATATGAAATGTGATTGAGAAATTCAAAGCTGATATTTCAAATAACAGATTCATGAAGTAATATAATATATCCACAAGTGTATATTCGAATTAGAACAGATGCAAAGGACAGGACAGCAGATGTTGAAAAGCCAACCGGAACCAAATTTTTATCAAATAAAATAAACGCAAAATGCACAAAACATAACAATAACAATAAACTAAACCAAAAACATTTGTTGAAAAAATTGATAACAATAACAATTGATAATTCTAAAATAAACACGAATCCAGCATTACCAATCCTAAATAAATGGAATCAAAGTAAGGCCCAATTCCAGCATTACCAATCCTAAATAAATGGACTCAAAGTAAGGCCCAATTCCAGCATTACCAATCCATAAACAAAATCCCTCGTTTACACAGCAAGGAGCAAGGAGTGTAGCACTAAGTAATATAAATCATGCTTCACCTCTCCCTGTTTTCCCCTTTGCTGCTAAACCCTTTAACAGGCCACTAAATCACACGGCAACTGACACTCACGTCAAAATAGTCTTGTCAATTAGTTACAATGACCTAATCCGACCTAACATATTCTTTGACTTCTATTTTTTATCAATGGTTTTCAGTGATTGGGTGTGCTAGATTCGGGGATTGAGAGGAAATGGAGTGGGAGGGAGGGAGGGAAGGAGAGAGGGAGAGAGGGAGGGAGAGAGAGAGAAATAGAGAGAGAGAGAGAGGGAGAGAGAGAGAGAGAGGAAAAAAAGAGGAAAGAGGGGAGTTCGTGGGAGGATGGGGACGGTGGGGGGGTAGGGGGTAGGGGAGTCCGTCTGGCTATTTTGAGGGTATTTGAGTTGGATATTTCTAGGTTTATTTCGGTGTGTTTGAGCTGACAGCAGAGGGTCGGTGGGGAGGGGGCGGTCGGTTCTGCCTTGTGGTTCTACATCAGCGTTCCAGTCAGAAGGTGATCAAAGTCTCCTCTACCCACACCCTCGCCTCCACCTCCCCTACCGGTAGTTAGAGGCACCCACTGATTGACATTCAAATGCTGTGTGTGTGTGTGTGTGTGTGTGTGTGTGTGTGTGTGTGTGTGTGTGTGTGTGTGTGTGTGTGTGTGTGTGTGTGTGTGTGTGTGTGTGTGTGTGTGTGTGTGTGTGTGTTTGATGTGTGTGTGTGTGTGTGCGTGGATTTTTTTTCTTCTTATTTTGACTGTTTTTGGAATATAGAGGAGAGAGAATAAGGAGGAGGAGGAGGAGGCGCAGAAGGGGGAGGAGGAGGGGGGATATGCCACTGATGGACGTCAAATCTCAAATCATCCTTTGCATCTTTCAAAGAAGAAGAAGAAAAAAAAGAGAAGGAAAAAAATATATTTTCTTTTCTTTCGGTAAGATCTCCACCGCACACACCTTAACGACTCTTTAAGCCGATCAAACGAGACTGTAAATCACCTGTATCGTCTTTACACCTGCTCACTCACTTATCTCCCGAGCCACAGACAGGCGGGCTATCTCCGCCAATCTATCATCCATTTCCCCTCCAAAGCCCAGCATCTCTATCGTAATGAACGCGATGGCCGAGACAACTTCACCTGTTCCGTGATCATTCTCTCTATCCTTTAATCCCTCCTCTCCCCTCCCCCTCCTCCCCCTCCTCTATCCTTTCACTTCTCCTTCCTCTCCTCCTATCCCTATCTACCTATTCCTACTCCCGCTCTCCTTCCTTCCTTCCTTTCCTTTTTTTCTATCA
This sequence comes from Penaeus japonicus, assembly GCF_977035675.1. Taxonomy (NCBI): domain Eukaryota; kingdom Metazoa; phylum Arthropoda; class Malacostraca; order Decapoda; family Penaeidae; genus Penaeus; species Penaeus japonicus. The sequence goes on along the minus strand of NW_028234403.1, from coordinate 31,004,797 downwards.
TTCTTAACTACAAACAGTAAGTTAAACCCGTGAGCCAACGGGATATATGAATTGTCCTTGTGTAACACGGCAGCTGCTCTTCGACATTTTATCATTGAGAAAACAAAAATTAGTATTTATATTATATTCTTCTTTCTCGCTTTCTCTCTCTTTATATAATTTCTTCCGGCGATATTTTTCTTTTGTTTGTATCCTTCACAAAACACACTTGCATGCATATATCTTCTCTCACTTTTTTCTGATTTTGTTTTTAATCCAAATACTTCGTTCTTGTAATCTGGTCGACCTCAAACGCCAGGAGCCAATTACACACACACACAAAAGTTTCCACACACACACACACACACCAGCCATCAAGTTCCTGCGTCAGATGTGATAGCGGACACCCATCAACTCACCCCCCTCCTTACCCCACCCCCTCAACCGTGTGTCTTCACACCCCCCCCCCTCCTCCTTTCTTTTAGTCTCCTCCCTTACCCCTCTAGCACTGTATCTTCAACCTCCCCTTTCCCTCCCACCCTCCCTCCCTCCCTCCCTCCCTCCTACCTCCTGTACCCTCACTCCTTTCCCTTCACCATAACCTCTCCCCCCTCCCCCCTCTCCTCCCCCTCCCCCCATCAAGTACACATGACACTTGCATTCCTTCCTTGCATTTTTCTCAGGTCAACACCGTCTCTATGTCTCATTTACATCAAGGCTCTGCTGTGTTTGTAGCTTTTAATGCTCCTCTTTGTCTCTCTTGGCACTGTACTGTCGCTATTTTTTGCTGTCTTGGGAAGAATCTCGTGAGTTTTTTCTTTTAAACCTTCTTTCTCTCCTTGTTTGTTTTTTTCTTGCTTCTTTTTAGGTCATTTAGATGTGGGATCGTTTCTTTTGTTGTGCGTGGGTGAGGGAGTGTCTTGAATATCATTAGGATACACATGCGAGGGCATGAGTGCCTTCGCATGTGTGTGTGTGTGTGTGTGTGTGTGTGTGTGTGTGTGTGTGTGTGTGTGTGTGTGTGTGTGTGTGTGTGTGTGTGTGTGTGTGTGTGTGTGTGAAAGAGAAAGAAGGAGAAAGAGAAAGAGACAGAGTGAGAGAGAGAAAAAATATAGTTATTGTATTTACTCCTTTGCATGTAAAACAGTAACAAAAATGATTCCGCATGAAATTATCACTTACTCAAACATAAACGCTCAACATCAATGAAACGCCACATCCCGTAAATATTTTTAGATATTCAATCCCATTACCCCCCTACCCCCCTCTCTCTCTCTCACTCTCCTACTACTTCTCCCTCTTCTTTTCCTTCTCCTTCTTTCCCTTTTCCTTCTCCCTTCCAAGCACTCTCGCGCCACCAAACACGTTCCTGGGGCATCTCGCGAGACAAAATGTACAACCGTTCCTTTTCTTTCGCGGCTAAAAGCATGTTGAATCACCCCCCCTCCCTCCCCTCCCCCTTCTACTTACTGGTTTGTGTGACACCTGCCTCATTAACAAAGAAAAGTTGGTAGTTGATTTTCTTTAATTTCGTCTTCTTATTTTTTCTCTCTATTCTTTTATTTCGTTTTCCTTCTACAGGAAAGAGGACAAAGCAATCGTTCCCTGACTTGTTTGTATCTGAAGCTCTTTGTGTCAACGGTACTGTGTTTCTGCTCAAAATACTTTTTTTTCTACTTTCTCTCGCTCTAGCTCATCATTTTATTACTACGACCAACACAAAAATAAGAATGAAATATATCTTCGTTTCTCAAATTAGGAAACAGAAACAAGAAGATTTCTCCCTCTCTCTCTCTCTCTCTCTCTCTCTCTCTCTCTCTCTCTCTCTCTCTCTCTCTCTCTCTCTCTCTCTCTCTCTCTCTCTCAGAGCTATCACTCTGTCGTTAACAAGTGCTGACTGATCGTTAGCTATAATCATCTGTGACAAACTTTTCGGGAATGACTTTGCCAACCGTACACTTATGAAAATCTCCCGGAATATTCATACAACAGATGTACTTCCCTGCGACACGACCTTCAAAACCCTCTTATCTCAAGCGATGATGAATAAAGCCATTAAGAGCAAGAGAACGCGTGTAACTGACGCCTCTTTGCTGCCCTCTTCCATTTCGCCCTCTTTGCGCAACGCGAGTGTGTTTTGTTGGGCACGCGCACGGAACCTCGTCTGGGCTGCCACTCCGCCGGCAGACCGCACGCTAGCACCGACTTTCTCACACACGCCTTCGCACCTTACTCTACGGGTGTGCGGGGGCGTGGGGGTCGAGGGGAGAAGGGGAGCAGGGTTGGAGGGGGAGGGATGGGAAGGCGTGTTCCTTGATCCGTTGCTGTCTCATTAGAGCGCCGTAGGACTAAAAGAGAGCGCCACTGATACAACCCGGAGGGCGATGGGGCGCGCGGTGGGGGTACTGTCTCTCCACCTCCTCCTTCTTCCTCTTCTTCTTTTTTACATCTTCCTCTACATCATATTCTTTCTCTTTATCTCCTTCTTCTTAGACTTCTTCCTCCTCTCCTTCTTCTTCCATTATCTTCCTCCTGCTCAACTTCCCTCTTCGTCCTCCTTTTCCCTCTCTCTAACCTTCCCTCCCTCCTTCTCCCTATCCCTCCCTCCCTCCCTCCTACCCTCCCTCTTTCTCCCTCCCTCCCTCAATACGCGCCTTGACTAACACCTACCACGTGGCCGCCCTTCACGCTGAGTCACGTCTAAGAATCCCGGATCCTCCACAGCGTGAGTCTTCGTGTAACATAGTGGGTGTTGGGAGGAAAGATTTCGCGCGGGGACAGTCGGGGATTGATTTACCTTCTGGCTGCGATCAAGGAAGAGGGGGAGGGAGGAATAACACTTGGAATAAATGATGATGGTGATGGTGATGGTGATGGTGATGGTGATGATGATGATGGTGATGATGCTAATGATAATGATAATGATAATGATAATGATAATGATATTGATGATAAATGAATAAATCAAAGGAAGAAAAGTGTCTCAACCATACTATTCACTACGGTCAGACAGCGAAGTGCATGGGGAGGAGGGTGGGTGAAGAGGGAGAAGAGATATGAAGTGAATGAGCACGTATGTGTGTGTTAGGGCGGAGGAGAGGGAAGGGGGGAGGGAGGGGGGGCACGGGTGAAGTTATCTTCCCAGACAGACAGTTCAAGTCGAATGAAAATATAATCTCGGATAGCCAAGGAGAAAAGGGAGATGAGGCGGAGTGATGCAAGGTAGCCTTTGATGCCGTTAAACACTCCTGACGCCATTTGGCACAGGCGGGCGACGTAGGTGCCCCGGCGAGCGGGACTGAGGGGCAGGAGGATCACAAAGAGGGAAGAAAGAGGCCGAGAGTCCGTCAGTGAGAGAAAGGGTATGAGAGAGAGAGAGAGAGAGAGAGAGAGAGAGAGAGAGAGAGAGAGAGAGAGAGAGAGAGAGAGAGAGAGAGAGAGAGGAAGAGAGAGAGAGAGAGAGGAAGAGAGAGAGAGAGAGAGGAAGAGAGAGAGACAGAGACAGAGAGAGTGTATAAACATACGCACTATAGCTAAATAAGGTTTATACCTTATAATCTCTCTCTACACACTAAATACTACTGAAAATATAGTATTAGAGACACACGCCCTGATTTGAACTAGCGCGTGCGCGAGCAGACGTTTGAGGAATCACCGATAAGGACCTGACCGCGGTTATCAACGCCTTGACCATTGTCAACCCTTTTCCTCTGTCTCTTTGTTTGTTTATTTTTTCTCTCCCACTTCTCTCACTTGGTGTATGTAACAGCTCTCGGGGAATCTGCAAGGAGAACTCAGCCTTGGGTGAAATAACACCGTCCAGCCTCCCAGAGTATGCCATACACCCCCTCCTAAAACACCGTACAGCCGAGTTATCTCCCCCCCCCTAGAGCGCCTAATTGCAGCATCGCTCACCTCAACCAACTATCAAAAATGGCCACTGTAGCCCGTTGCTGTGCTTGTACTACACGAAACTGCTCCAATTGCATATGTACAAGAAGTGGAAGGTATTGCACATCGTGCAGAGCTGGGCAACAATGCCAAAACAGATCCCAACCAGCCAGAGTGCGAACAGAAGCAGAGACAGATAGCATAGTAGGATCTCAAATAAATAATACAGGGCACGAATCTCAGCAACCGGTAATCACTCAGGTGGAAGGAAACTCTTCTCTGACCCGATACTGGCGAAATATGTCAATTGAAGATGCAACATTGCTAACGGAAAACATATACAAGAAAATAGTTACTTTCTCCCCAAGCAATCTATTCGACATTCCAAGATGCAACGCAACGAAAGACTTAATTAAGGAAGTCGAATTCTTAATTAAAGAGTACACAAACGGCAGCTTCCTCCAACCGATTGCTCTAAAAATAATCGCTATTCTACCTCATCTCATATGCCAAAGAACACATACAAAATCCAAGACCGCAGATGATGTAAAGGCTATGAAAAGGAGGATGGAGCGATGGAAAGTAGGAGATGTTACTGGACTCCTGAAAGAGGCAAAAAACCTACAGGAAAGACACAGAAAAACAATTGCAACAAGAAAAGAGATGGACAAATCAAGGAAATTTGCCAGTCTAATGAAACAAGGCAAAGTGACAAAGGCAGTAAGGGTCCTAACATCAAATGACACAACTGGGACATTACCCTTAAATGAAAACACCCGTCGCTTGCTCAATGAAAAGCACCCGCCTGCAAAGGAAGCGGCGGCGGGAACGATGTTTCGTGGAGAGTATAATTCCCCACCTCCGGAGATCTTTGAGCGAATTACCGGCGAAAAGATAAGAACACATGCATTGCACACACATGGTGCAGCTGGACCTTCTGGACTCGACGCAAAGGCATGGAAAACCATCCTGAGCAGCAGCAAGTTTGGGACAGCTGCAAATGACCTTTGCAAAGCCATTGCATCTCTTGCTAGAAAACTTGCAACAGAAAACTGCAACGACCTGGATGCCTTCACAGCTTGTCGTTTAATTGCCCTCGACAAGAAGCCCGGATGCCGCCCCATTGGCATTGGAGAAGTCTTGCGACGAATCATCGGCAAGGCAATCATGAACGTTGTCGGAGACGACGTTAGACAAGCCGTGGGAAATTTACAGGTGTGTGCAGGTCAACAGGCAGGGTGTGAGGCAGCAATCCACGCCATGAGAAACATCTATGAAGAGCCGGATTGTCAGGCCGTACTCATGGTGGATGCTACAAATGCCTTCAACAACATCAACCGGAAGGCAACAATCCACAATATAGAAGTCAAATGCCCAAGCCTCGCACAATACACTAAGAACACCTACAACAACCCAGCAGAGCTCCACATATTCGACAATAGAACAAATACCTATGAGATGATAGCTTCAGCCGAGGGCACAACACAAGGTGACCCAATTGCCATGGCGATGTACGCCATCGGTCTCCTCAGGCTACAAACAATAATTGACCACACAACAACAAATATAAAGCAAGTTGCTTATGCCGACGACCTGACCGGAGCAGGGAAAATTGAGAACATAAGGAAGTGGTGGAATCTCATTGAGACACATGGCCCTCCACAAGGATCTTTTCCGAACGCCGCCAAATCGGTTTTAATTGTAAAACCGGAATATCTCGGACAAGCCAGAGAAGCCTTCCGAGAAACAAACGTGATCATAAAGGCCGGCGGTGAAAAACACCTTGGGGCAGTTCTTGGCACAACAGCAGCCAGGGAAGAATACATAACAAGGCAAGTGGATGAATGGAGAAGGGAAGTGATAGAGCTGGCAGAAATCGCAAAGAAGGAACCGCACTCGGCATATACCGCCTTCACCTTCGGTATCAAACACAAGTGGAACTTCTTAATGCGAACTATACCTAACATCGAGCCTTTACTTTCACCACTTGAGGAAGCAATTGTAAAGCACCTGATCCCAGCACTATCAGGTGGAAGAAATCCCACTGCCAACGAGAGAGCCATACTCGAACTTCCGCCAAGGCTTGGGGGACTCGGCATAACAAACCCGTGTAAAATAGCGGACATGGAGTTCCAAAACTCTGTCAAGCTCTCAGCCAGCCTAACTCAAGCCATAATAACGCAAGAAACATATACACAGCCTGATACAACACAACAAAAAACAATCAAAATGGAAATTACAAAAAATAGAGAAACAAAGCAGAGGGCACAACTTCAAGAACTAACCTCTATAATTACTGAGGATATGAAAAGAAGAATGAGTATGGCACGCGAAACCGGCGCTTCTAACTGGTTGACCAGTCTCCCCATCAAAGTCAAAGGGTTTAGTTTAAACAAACAGGAGTTTGTGGACGCACTTGCCCTGAGATATGGTTGGCCAATAGAGGACCTTCACCAACACTGCACATGCGGTTCGGCTTTCGACCCCAACCATGCCATGACGTGCAAGACGGGAGGCTTCGTTTGCATGCGCCACGACGAGGTGAGGGACGTGACTGCACAAATGCTTGGCGAGGTGTGCCGCGACGTGAGGATCGAACCTCCCCTCATCCCCACAGAAGGGCGCAACTTCTCACTCCAATCCACCAACACTGCAGACGACGCCAGATTAGACATCAGTGCCAACAGTTTCTGGGTACGAGGGCAACGGGCCTTCTTCGACATACGAATCTTCAACCCTATGGCCACGAGCAACCGATCCCAGGAACTCCTCTCTGCTCACACCAAGCATGAGAACAACAAAATGAGGGAGTATGGCGAACGCGTCCGAGAAGTAGAGCAAGGTACTTTCACACCACTTGTATTCACGACTTCTGGGGGAATGTCACCGAGAGCGACGATATTCTACTCATCCCTTGCACAACAGCTTGCAGAGAAAAGGCAGCAACAGAAGAGCGCCGTCGTTGCATGGATGAGGTGTCGATTGGCCTTCTCACTACTACGGTCTTCACTGCTCTGTCTACGAGGAACAAGGAACAAACCGGCAATGTACACTAGTCTTAAGGATTTAGATATAGAGGAAACTGTTATAAATAGTAGAATAGAAAGAAATATGTAATTGTAAGCAAAAGTAATAAAGGTTAAAATACATCTCCCTAAAATAAGTTGGATGTCGACCACAGCCATTGGCGAGGACGGGGCCAGTGGACTGTTCTGTGAAATATTATTACATATATATTTCACAACACAGAGACTCGTTTGAAACGAATAGGAGGTCGAATTGAAAAAAAAATTTAACAAAAAAAAAAGACAGAGAGAGAGAGAGAGAGAGAGAGGAAGAGAGAGAGACAGAGAGAGAGAGAGAGGAAGAGAGAGAGACAGAGAGAGAGAGAGAGAGAGACAGACAGAGAGAGAGAGAGGGGGGGGGAGAGGGGGATGGAAAGATAAAGATAAAGAGAGAGCTTAAAGGTAAAAGTAAGAGAGGATAGAACACCACAGAGAAAAGGCGCCAGAGTGAGAGAAAGAGAGAGAGAAGAGTATCACAAAGTAAGAGAGCGAAACAGGGCATTGCAAAGATCCTCGCATGCATCAATGCACACTAAAGCACACTAAACCACACGCATACCCATTCCTGATCGAGAGTAACACCCTGGCACCTGTGCATTCTCGAGCCAAAGTATCTGTATTGCATAATATAAATAGCAATACTATTTCCGGAATGTGAGAGATATCATTCCTGTTTTTCTTCTTCTCGTTTTGTATTTAGTCCACTGCATCTCTTATCATTTTTCTTTTTTTCTTTTTTGCGTGTTGTTTTTGTGTGTTGTCTGCTCCCTATTGTCCATTTACGTTGGCGCTGGGGCATTCAGAGTAGACGAGGTGGCTGGCGGTGTGTCGGTGTTAATACCAAGCTGCCACCAGTGAGAGCGAGCACCAGGCACGCAGCCAAAATGTAACCCGAGCGCCGCTAGTAATCGTTGTTGTCTCTCTCTCTCTCTCTCTCTCTCTCTCTCTCTCTCTCTCTCTCTCTCTCTCTCTCTCTCTCTCTCTCTCTCTCTCTCTCTCTCTCTCTCTGTCTACCTGCCTATCTCTCACTCCATCGGTCTATCTCTCGCTTCCTTTCTTTTCTTACATATCTCTCTATTTCTCTGTTTACCTCTGTCTATCCCTCTTCCCCAGCCTCTCTCTCTCCTACAACCTCTCCCTCTCTCACTCTTACTCTCCCTCTCCCCAGCCTCTCCGCCT
>NW_028234403.1:30974183-30991683 GCF_977035675.1 Penaeus japonicus | reverse complement strand
GATGGATGGAGGGGGGGAGAGGGGGAGGGAGGAGAGAGGGGGAAGGGAGAGAAAGGGGGGGAGAGAGAGGGGGAGGGGGTAGATAGGGGGAGAGGGAGAGGGAGAGAGAAAGAGAGAGAGAGAGAGGGGGGGGGAGGGCTGGGGAAAGGTTCTGTATGAAAGGAGGAGGATGGGAGGTTGGAAGAGAGGGAAGAGAAGAGTGAAGGGGCGGGGCGGGAAGAAAGAGGAAGGAGGGTAAGGGACCTGGGAGGGAAAAGAAGGGAGGGGAGAAGGCGGGGCTGGAGAGGAGGGGAGAGACAGAGGCAGGGGTAGGATTGTGTGTTTAAGAGAACGTGAAGGATAGGAAAAGGGGGAGGAGGGAGGAGAGATGGTGAGGGGGCGGGGGGAGAAAAGGGCTCTTACGTCCTGGGCCCCTTTTTTATTTTTTATTTTTTGTTGTTTACAAGCTTGTTTTTTTCGAAGTTTCTCTCTCTCTCTCTCTCTCTCTCTCTCTCTCTCTCTCTCTCTCTCTCTCTCTCTCTCTCTCTCTCTCTTTATCTTTCTCTCTCTCTCTCTCTCTCTCTCTCTCTCTCTCTCTCTCTCTCTCTCTTCCATTAGCATTCTTTGCCAGGCTACACGATATACGCAATCTAAATATAAGAAAATCAGAAAGCGAACTTCGAACGACCGTCCTAGGAACAGCGAGCAACCAAAGCTGTTCCACCGAGCGCGCTTCCCCCGACTGACCAAGGAAGAGCAAGAGAATCCGGGACGATGACGTCACCAATCGAATGAACGGCCAAGGGTTTGTTTACAAACATTTGCCTCTGCAAGACAACAACAAGGGGAGAAAGAGGGGGGGAAATCTGCAAACAAGTCTCTACACGAAAGAGACGTTGGAGGAAGCGAGGAAAGAGAAGAGCAAGAGGGAGAAGGATAAAAAATGACGGGTTAGAAAGAGGAACCTAATAAGTCGTAAAAGCGATGATGATCATAATGATGGTGACCCTTATGATAATGACGATATAAATATGCAAGAGCAAACAAATCTAGATTTATCAAATACACAATAAATGCGGTGAAATGCCTTACGTAAATACATATCAAGATTAAACAATATAGAGCGATAAAATCCGTCATACATTTCATTATTCCTGTTTTGCATACATCAGGAGTACGAATAAAAGGGAATAATCACGTCTATTTTTTCGAAATAAGCGCGGACTAATAAAATAATCATCATAATATATATATATATATATATATATATATATATATATATATATATATATATATATATATATATATGTATGTATGTATGTATGTATATTTGCACTCACACTTCTAAGTGATGATCGAAAAAACATTATGCATTAACGCTTCTATTAATCATGCTGATGTATGCATTTGCTGATGCGATGATTTTTTATTTTCATTTTAATAATATTTTTTTATCAGCTTATAATCACGTGATAATGTTATGCTTTGGGTTCTCCTAAAACATTCTAGGATTATGTGAATTCAAGAAAGATATGTAAATACTATGTGTGTGATTTCCCCCTTTTTCTACCCAGTCATGCTAAGCTTATTACTAAATCTACATATCAAGCAGAATGCAATAATTGCAAAACTCATTAATACTAATTTTGCTCCAATTCCTAATGTTAAACATCAAGCAGAAATTTTAATCTATTTTTTTATTTATATTACATTTATATTGGTTGGTCAATCGAGAAGCAAATAAAGCTTTAATGATTATATAAATGGTGATAGTAATGATAATAATACTGATAATTATAATTATAATCATATATATATATATATATATATATATATATATATATATATACATATACATATACATACACACACACACACACATCAGCATGATTAATACCAATAGAAAAGAAACATTAAAGAAAACATTAATCTGCGCCTTCGATGTGTCAAACGTTACACGTGCTGATCATCGCCAACCCCCCTCCCTGCCCCCCACCTTGTCATGATGCAACATGCCAGTGTCAGAGGCCGGCCGCCGTCTCCTCATCTGAATGGCGTTCGCGAAATGGTAATGAAGCTATTAAGTGATATGCTAATGTCGGTTTTATGTTTACGAGATCACGGCCGCGTCGCCGAGCAAGCTTGGCTGACAAACAACAAATCTTAAATGCCGTAATTATGTGCTTTAGCGGTTTGCTCGTTAGCGCTGCTTAAGGTTAGCTGTCGCCATTATGTGTTATTCTTATTGTGGCGTCGACGTTTTGGGGAAGACCTGTCGCTGAAGAAACTCCTAAACGACATCATTTGCATGGAAGATGGAAGTAATGCGATATGTTGTTTCGCCCGGCCAATAGATGTCGTTGTGGACGCCATCCTTTATCAAAGGTTTCGAGGTTCTTTCTTTCTTTTAATATTCAATATTATAAAAAGAAACTCAGACTTATCACCTCGACCACGCTAGTACTCAAGGATCTAATTTTAGTTAAGAATGTCAAACAAGACATCAAAGTTCTTCCGTTTTCGTGCAATCTTGCTTTTTTTCCCTTCTTCTTTGCCGTGAGACACTTTGGAATGAAATCGTTCGGTTGAGTTAGTGCGGTGCTTGGCGTGATGGATAGCGAAGTAAAGTACATAGTGTAAAGTCCGTTTGCTCTGTACTTGTGGCTGTGACCGGAATATAAATGTTTTCGTTTTGATATAAGGGAGTATTGGACTCGGGATCCAAGAGAGCTTATACTATATAGAATATGATAGATTGGGGTTTATGTGTCACATTTCTCATTTCTTTTTTCTTTCTCCCCAAATCCAGGTGGCGCGAATATGTCCCGGCACATTTGGCTTGGGCTTCGGCTTGCGCCATGACATGCACTTTCTTTACCCCAAAGCTTTTCATTCCTTTTTTTCAAAGAGACTGAGAGGAAGCAATAACATCACCTTTGTCTTGTATTATTGATCAATATAGGGATGAAAGAGTGTCGAGGTTATATTACTTTAATAAAAGATAAAGCATAGTCATGTAAACCGTCTGAACGTGATAGATAAGCGAACAACAGACGGCGCATGTTGCCTGGTTAGATATCATATTTATCATCCACGGAATTCAATAAAAAGGCGGGTTTTGTAGATGTATGCATGCGTGTCGGATATTGTTTTAAACGATCAATAAAATGCACTTAAGTCTCACTCTGTCTCTCTCTCTCTCTCTCTCTCATTCTTCTACTCTCTCTCTCTCTCTCTCTCTCTCTCTCTCTCTCTCTCTCTCTCTCTCTCTCTCTCTCTTTCTCTATCTATCTATCTATCTATCTATCTACCTATCTCATCCCCCGGATATTAAACACAAAGATAATCAACATGTTTCCCGCTTCGAGAAGATATTTTTAAACTTAGTATGAAATCTATAATTGTATGTGCATCGGTCGCAGCGGTACACTTATCGGCGGTGTGAATATACCTTCAGAGGTATCGGCATTTCCATCATTATTTTTATATCTGACAATATTCTCTATTGATGTCGTAAATTTCACATGAGATTATCAATTATATCTACTTCTTCCGCAGCCAAAAGAGTGAGTGTGCATATTGTACGCGCATACGCACACAGTGGGGGGGGGGGGGTATGAGGACCAGTATCTGTGTGTGTGTGTGTGTATGAATGTGTGTATGTATGTATGTGTGTGATATTTGTGTAATGCGTGATAATGTGCGTGTGCGTGTGCGTGTGCGTGTGCGTGTGCGTGTGCGTGTGCGTGTGCGTGTGCGTGTGCGTGTGTGTGTGTGATATTTTGTAAATGTGATCTTTAATATAGCCTACCATATCTTGACATTCACACTGATGATTTCCGAATATGGAGAGAGAGAGAGAGAGAGATAGAGAGAGAGAGAAGAAAAGAAAGAAAAGGAGACAGAAGGAGAGAGAGACTGATTCCCCCTCCCTTCCTCCTCTATTCCTCCACCCCTTTTTTCTCCTGAGGGGGGAGGGGGAGGAAGGAGGTTGGCGAAAAATACCCTGATGAGAAATAATTAGTGTCGTAATCCATTATTGTTACGTTAAATCGCTCCGTTCATTATCGTCTCTCCCTGCGTGGGTTTCCGAGCTGTAATGATGATGTATCAAAGGTTTTCACACCGGCGCGACCATTACATCTACCTCGCGACCTGCCTGCATGCGGACCTCCCAAGGGGCATCGGGCGTGCGTGTGTGTGTTCGCTCGTTCGTACGTGTGGCGTTTCGTTTTTGCCTTTCTCGTCTCCCCCTTTCCGTATTTTTATCCCTTGTTCCTTCTCGCCCCCTTCCCTTCCCGTCCTTTCCCTCCCCCTTTATCCCTCCTCCCCCTTCCTCCCGCCCGTTTCCCTCGCTTCCTTTTGCTTACCCCCTTGTCCTCAGCCTCCCTCTCCCACCTCCTTTTTTATGAATCTTAACCAGCTCTGTAGTCTCTCTCTCTCTCTCTCTCTCTCTTACTCTCTCTCTCTCTCTCTCTCTCTCTCTCTCTCTCTCTCTCTCTCTCTCTCTCTCTCTCTCTCTCTCTCTCTCTCTTTCTCTCTCTCTCTCTCTTACTCTCTCTCTCTCCCTCTCACTCTCTCTCTCTCTCATTCCCCCCATCTCTCTCTCTCTCTCTCTCTCCCTCTCTCTCTCTCTCTCTCTCTCTCTCTCTCTCTCTCTCTCTCTCTCTCTCTCTCACTATCTCTCTCTCTCTTTGTTATGCTCTACGAAAATGGGTAATGGCGTATTAAGCTCAGCGTTCTAGTGTCACTTAACATAATAACACTTTATCATCTGTCACATTAAAAGCAGACGTGATTAGGCGTGTACATATGCAAAGGAAACAGAATACCACGGTTAACCTTGTTTCTGACGTCTATGAATGTGTGATGACATTAATGCTAGAAATTATGGAAATGAAAATAAAACCAGTGGTAGAACTTGCTGCATCAATAATTGCTAGAAGCTGCAGCAATGATAAAAAAGAACAAGAGCAATGGTAAACAAAGATTAAGAAGAAAAATAACAAAGCCATTTCTGAGCTCTTGCGGAAGGAAGGAGAAGCCCCAGGTGAAGAGGCAACACAACCTGGCGCAGCTTAACCCGGCTTGATAAAAAGCCAAGCCAGATGGATAGCAGTATTTACAACACACTGAAGCCACCGGCCTTGACCTAAAGTGCCGTAAGTGAGGGGAATTCCGGCGTGATTTTGACCCTGGATGAAAGCGACGACTCCCGCCGGTTGCTCAAGTAGGGGTCTACGTGTGTCTACGGATTATTGGTTGATATTAGTGTTATCATTTTATTCATTTTGCATTCCTTAATTTGATTTTGCTTTGTTTTCCTTTTATTACTACTGGTGATGTTTTTGATCGATATATTTTTCGGTATCATTGTTGTTATTATTATTGCTTTTATTATTATTATATCATCTTTATCATCTTTATGGTGAAGATAATCAATTTCTTTTTAAATCAAGATCTTCCTTTAAGAAACTGATCAACTAATTCAACATAAACAGCAAAAAATAATCACTCTAACATCAAACAATACCGAACGCCCCCTCCTAAAAAAAAAACAAAAAAAAACAGCGGAAGTGCAACCGTCCGCTCTACCGCCGCGCCGCCGCCATCGCCGTCCTCGCGTCCGCCGCCGCCGCGTTCATTACGAGCGGCAGCAGCAATACGTAGGAGCGGCGGCCGCAAAAAGCCTCCAGCGGCAAAGAGATAAGTTATCACCCGCGATGACTTATTATCTTCCTGCCGCGGCGATAAGTCATTGCAAAGGACCAGAAGCGCTTAGGGATTCCGACAGCGAAAGCGCGGATGATGGATGGCTGCTGCATCCGAAGAGAAGAGGAATGGAAAAGGAGGGAGAACGGGGGGGGGGGTATGTGTGCGAGAGAGGGAAAAGGAGGAGAGAGAAAGAGAGGGAGGGAGGGAGGGAGTATCAACCAGGACAGAATGAAGGAAGAGGAAAAGAATGATCGACTTTATCCTCTAAGACTCAGCCGAACCTTACCCACTACCCCACACCCATACCCCCACCCATACCCCCAGGCCAACAGAAGACCCAAACCAGAGTCGAGTGGAATAAGACCAGCCCCAGGGAACGCCGGCCATTGCTGGAGGCAAGGAGGGAATCTTCAAGTCTCCAGTTCCTTGGGCAAGGCGTGTGTGTGATGATGGGTTTATAGGCAACAGTGATGAATAGGATTAGTAATACGAAGGAGAATAGTGCCTGTGTTTATGATGGGGAAAAGAATAGTAATCGTTCTTGTAATTCCTATTATCGTTAATATCTTTTATCACTACTAACATTATTATCACCATTGCCATCGCCATCATCTCAATGGCATCCATAGTAGCAGAACGCTTAACATTAAAACCATTGGCATCAAATTCAAAAATTCAAAGTCCAGTTCCATCAAACTTCTCCCTATAAACTTCTTCGGATAGACTATCCAATATCGCCCAGAACGTCTTCGAAGGTGGCTAAACTTGCTCTGACGTCTTCATCGGAAAAGATGCTCCATATTGCCGCTTGTTTAATTAGTTCACTAATGATGGGTTTAAGATGAGGATGGGAAGGGGTGGGGTGCGCGAGGGACTGGATATAGTGTGTGTGTGTGTGTGTGTGTGTGTGTGTGTGTGTGTGTGTGTGTGTGTGTGTGTGTGTGTGTGTGTGTGTGTGTGTGTGTGTGTGTGTGTGTTTGAGCACCCATATATCTTTGCTAAACAGCGGGAGGTGTTCTTCATTCGGATTTGATCACTGACCATTTAGGATCATACCCTGTACTTTCGATTAGTCTGTAATCATAAAGGTCCCCCCCCCCCCCTCTATATTCCCTTTTGTGGGGGAGGAAAGGGGGGAGGGGGAGGCAAGGGGATTCAGGAGAGGGGAGGGGGGTGGGGGCAGAAGTGAAGGGATGGTGCTTCTATGTAATTGCCGTTCCTCATGTTGGCTTTTCTGTCTCGATGAAGTAGCCGTTTCAGCTGCCTCAAGTCAGGAGTGTGGGATTGCTGTTGGCTGGCCGAGCGAGTCTGTTGATCTCTCATTCCGGTTTTAAGTCTAGCGGCTCCAACTTTTTTTTTTTTTTTTTTTCATTTCATTTTGTTCTCATTCGCAATCAACGCCGGGACAATGTTGGGAAAATAACGCGGATTTAGGCGGTAATACATTTACTGGTTATTGGCCTGTATAAACCGCAAACGAAGCTTTAAAACTTAGCCAAGCGAGGTGAAGCAAAATTGTCCAAGGCGCTTTGGTTGTTTTCTTAAGGCCGACGCAGGAGGGAGGGAGAGAGAGAGAGAGAGAGAGAGAGAGAGAGAGACAGAGAGAGAGAGAGAGAGAGAGAGAAAAGAAAGAGAGAGAGAAGTAGGAAGATGGATTTTTATAAATTAAAAGGGGATGAAAGAAGAAAAAAATGGATCAAAACAGAAAAGAGAGAAAACAGATAGAGGGAAGCAAGGAAAGTTGCTTATCACACAAATGTAATGTAAACTGGCTCGCAATCTCCAACCTGACAAACACTTGGTGGGTTTTCAACGCTCAATTTCCGTTTATCGCCTCAAAGAACCCAAGAGGGGGTTGTGGGTAGGTGGGGGGCATGGGAGAAAGAGAGAGAGGAGTGTGGAGGGGCGAGGGAGAGGGGGTGGGGGGCAGTGGGAATTAGGAGAACGCCATAAAATGCTTGAGTGACCCCTCTCAAGTAGTGTTGACAACCGACACCAAATAATCAATCCTAAAAATAAAAGCGCAAGACATGGCCGCAGACACTCTCACACACACACATATTCTCTCGCTCTTTTGATTGCGTCTCGAACTACTAAGAACGACAGAAGCCTCATGTACCAATTCTATTCTTATATCCACAAAAAAGCAAACGAGAGACAGCGAAAATACTTCATTGCGAATAAGCCACACACGTTGAGCAAAGCAGGAAAGAAAATTTGGCGGGGAAGAGCTAGTTTCGTCCCCCCGATTGCATAGAAAACGGGACGCTGGCATGTGTGAGTGCGAGTGTTGTACAGCATGAAATCGTGCGAATTCAAAATGCACATAAATAAAACTACAATTCAAAGTTTTATCTCGCATTTCGGGTTAATCTCAACGCCATCGCATACAAAGGCTATAATTAATCTCTAGCTCGAGATGAACTACGCCACTTCGTTTATTATGATCTCGATGAAATATCACCTTCATGCGTCTTCCTTTGAATCTTATCGATGTGTCGGCCTGTTTACGAGAGTTCCGGACACATCAGCTAATATCCGCTGGTTTTGTTGCTGTTTTCACTCACTAAATATATATATGTGTGTGCGTATCGAGAGGACAGGAGTGAGATAAGCTGTGAATCATAAGTGAATATCTAGATCAAGAGAATTTAAAACGACACTGGACATTAGTAAAAGGAAAATCAAAAAAATATGAAGAGAGCAAAAGTTAGCATTAAAAACATATTTTATCAAGCTGGTATGCGAGATCTAATCAATACAAACGCAACAGCTAAAACGTATAGCGGAGAAGCAAGCACCGCACCGGATATGATTTTGGAAAACTCACCCGGTTAAAAAAGGGAAAAATAAAAAAAGCGAAAGCAACAACATACATATATATACGCCCTGTTTTGACAATATGAAACGACATTTATAACCCAAAGATGTAAACAAACTTGATTAACATGACGTCAGAGCCCAAATACTACGAAAACCTTAGGTTTTTGATGTAACGGCCAGGGACTTCGCGCAGAAGGGGCCCTGTACTAATCACTGGGAACATTTCATATCAATTTAGGCAACTGCTTCTTTCATTGAACAAGTGGATGGGGATGGGGATGGACATAAACTTGAATAAATGGTAAAATGAAGGACAAATTGGCACGCCTTTATGATGTTAATTATTCGACCTTTTAAATCGATATTTCTTTTAAATATAATAATGATGTTATAACCCTGCTAATTATCTTATCAATAGTGATCATGGTAATAATAGCAACTATATTGGAAATGATATTTTTATTAATCAATAGTATATAATTTCTAGTATACAATACTTTTAATTATCATCAATAATAAGAGGATTTTGATAATAATATCAACACTAACTGACATAAATGAGAATGAGAATGAGAATCGTTGGAAGATCATGGTAATAAGATTAACAATGATTATACAATAATAATGAAAACAGTATTGGTAATGAATAACATCACTATATATAATTATATAATTATCATCGTGATTATCATTTTCAATATTACTATAATTATCTTTTTGTTAGCATTCCTATCATCATTATCGTTGGTGGCATTATCAATTATTGAATTATCATTAATTTGATTATTAAATTAAATGATTATTGAATTAACGATGTCCATAACCATCTAAACAAAAACGATGACAAAATAATATCAAACTGAATAACGACAGAAATAACATTAATAATGATTTAAAGATAATTGCAACTGTATTTGATAAGTAATACTCATAATAACCTCTGACAATTATGATCATAACTGCCAAAGTAACTAGTAAAATTAAGATATATGATGGCAATAGCACATGTACTATTTTAATGAAAATAACATTGATAATGATAACAATCATAATGAAAATAATAATCATAATAATCATAATATCAACATTTGTGATAATGATGATAATCATAATAATGATAGCAAAAATAATAACAATAATAATGATAATAGTAATGATGATAATAATAATTATTATTATCATTATTATTATCATTATAAAGGCAATAATAAGGGTAGTGTTAAAACTTCTACCAATAACAACAATAATCATAATAATAATAACAATGATAGAAAAAAAATATTCATAAACATAATTCTGATTCAAAATGTCAATAACAAAGATAACACAGTATTTACAAATATCTACAGAGTGAACTAAAACATATCAACAAAGATAATAATAATAAAAAAAAAAAACAATACTATTAATGATAATCGTAATAGTATATTTATTACTACTGTATAAAGTAATGATAATGACTTTAATAACTGAAATAATAATAATTGCAATTACGAACGATAATGATAATGATTATCAAAATACTAAAATAGTGATAATGACAATAATGATAATAATAATAATAACAACAAGAACACTGATTATGATAATAATATTAATGATAATAATAGCAATAATGATAATCACTGCTGTAATAGATATATCAATGCTAATAATAATAATAATAATAATAATAATAACAATAATAATAATAACAACAATAACAATAATAATGATATAATAACAATGATGATAATAATAACAACAGCAATCATAATAATGGTAAATTTGACAACAATGATCATGATATAAATGATAATAGTAATATAATGTTGATATTGTCACACCTGTTATTACTTTTTCCATTAACATTACTATCATTATCATCATTACCATTATTATCATAATTACCATAACCATAATCATTAGTCATTACTATAAATATATCATTATTATTTCTATAATCATCTATAACTATTGTTGTCTATATAGATATTTGAGTAAATCATTATATTAATACCAATTTTTACTGCTTTCGGTAGCATTATCCAATTATACTTAAATGGCATTAGTAGCAATCATTATAGCATAATGATACTAAAAGTAGTAATGAAAATTATAAAAAATATATAATAGTGATAATAATATCAATAGTAAAACAATGATAACGATACAGACAATAATGACATTATGAAAATAATGATAATAATAACAATAATAACAATAATCAAAACGATGATTATAATAATGGTAATGATAGTAATAATAATAATGATAATAATCATAATAACAATAATAATAATAGTAGTATTAGTAGTAATATAAGTAGTAGTAATAATAATAATAATAATAATGATGATAATAATAATAACAATAATAATAATCCTAACGATGACAACAATAATGATTGAAACAATGGTAATAATGTTATTAATAATAGTATTAATAATAACAATGATAATAATGATAATAATTTTTATTATCATAATAAATATGATAATAAGGGATAATAGTAATAATAATGAAGATAATGATAATAAAAACTATAAGAAAAATAATAACTGATAATGATGATGATAATAATAATAATAATAATAATAATAATAATAATAATAATAATAATAATAATAATAACAATAATAATAATAATAATAATAACAATAATAATAATAATAATAATAATAATAATGATAATAATAATGATAATAATAATAATAATAATATTGATAATAATAACAATAATTATGATAGTAATAGTAATAATGATAATGATAATAATAATAATTACAGACCTTAAATAGTAGTAATATTGATGATATCAACAATAATAACACGGCAATATATGTTTTTCATTCACCATTTTGTTTTGTCACTATTTTCATTATTTCATTACTATCCTTACATACATGAATTATATTTAAATATTCCATATTCATATATTAACTTATTTGTCATAGACTTTAATCTATAGTAAATGATATACTTCACATTTATTTATTTTAGGCACGCTATGCTTGGCGCCATAGCGTGTAAAGGACAGATTAAAATTCAATAAGAAAATGATGCTTATACTTTTCGTTATCTTTATTCTGAGAATCTTATATTATGATCTTTATCTTTATTGTTGTTAGTAATACAACCATTATAACCAACATAGCCTTTAACAATTAAAATTGTTACTACAATTTTTACCACATATACCAAATCAGTTCTATAATTTTAGGTATAAATCTAATTACACGTAATACAAGCTAAACTGTCCCTTATTCTTATCAAGAACAGTTTTTTTCAATCATATGGAAATTGGTATTCTGTTTAACCTTTTCCTTGCCTTCTGGGCGAGATTAAGGAATTGATCAGTCGTTCCCCGTTTGTATCATTAATATTCAATATTTTGAGTCAACGTGACTATTTTCTGATTCGTATAATATATATATATATATATATATATATATATATATATATATATATATATATATATACATATATATATATATATACATATATATATTTTTTTCTATGGATATATAATAAGGAAATCCAGAATTAATCATATAGCAATACAAAATATAAATGCAAAAAAGTAACTCGTTCTAATCGGAGAAATGATCAGTAAACGGATTCCAAATCGGAAAGAGAAAAGGGATGGAGGTAGGAAGAAGAATGACAAAAAAAACGAAAATGATTAAGCCTGAGGCCCCGACGAAAAGCAATAAGTATAGACACTGCATCGAATAACGCGCTTAAGCTTTCATTCAAAACAAGAGTAACTGCGTCCTCCGCGGCCATTCAACGCACTAAGAAAGATGGACTCATATATAACTACCAAGTCGACACGCAAATGGTATACTTTGTGGACATTTATACCCCTCCTTTCCCTTCCCCTTCCTCCTCCCTTCAGCCTTCCGTCTCTCCCACTTCCTTCCCTCCCTGAGGCCCTGACACCACTGCTCTAACACAGCACCACTTGCGCCACAACCAGCCAAGTTCCTCCTGTGCCTTCCCAGCGTCCAACTCCACCACTTGCACCACGCTTAACCCTCCAAATCCCTTCCCTCTTTCCTCCCTTCCTCTCCCCCTTGCCCGCCCTGCTTTCCTCTGTCCCTTTCTCTCTATCCCTCTTCCCCTAGGAATCGAGAGGATAGGTCTCAAGGGGACACTTAAGAGGAGACTCCTTCGAGCCGTCACAACATTCGCGGATCGTCGTAACTTCGGCGTCAATCTCGGCGTTGTTCCAAGGAGGGGGGCAGAGGGAGGGGGAAGGGGGGACAGGGGGAGGGAGTAGGTGTCGACGGAGACAACAAATGCGATGTCAAGTGCCTGACCGGAGGGCACTGTCGTAATGACACTCGCACAACGAAGGTTTCCGGGGTTGGGTCGCAAGAACTTAATGGCTTGTTCGGGTGTCATTCTGAAGGTGGTTATCCTTGGTATTTTTATTTCATTTCTGTATAATTGTTTTCGTCTTTTCTATTCTCTATCTTGGCTGCCTCTTCCTTGTGATATTTACCGTTTATTCTTAAAGTGCCACGGTAATGTCCTTTAACGATGACCCGGTCGACTTTCTGACTAGAATCTATTTATCTAGTTCAAAGCTTGACTAGATCAAATCTGCTCACTCGCACAGGGAGCATCATTGAGACACACTTCAAAATGATACATGACTAAGAATTCTTTTGTTCTAGAAACAGATCTTAACGTCAGGTGGCGTTTATTCAGCGATACACAGAGAATGGTAGAGAGGAGAGATATGGGCCGGAGATATATATATGTATATACATGTATATATATATATATATATATATATATATATATATATATATATATATATATATATATATATACAGATATATATATATATGTATATATATATATATATATATATATATATATATATATATATATATAGAGAGAGAGAGAGAGAGAGAGAGAGAGAGAGAGAGAGAGAGAGAGAGAGAGATGGTCTCTGAATAATCAAGAAGTCCCACACAAGAACAAGAGAAGTATAAATAGCATGATCAGAGCATGGCGAGACTTGAGGGTTTTGGATGTCACACTTCGACCTCTGATGTGCACCGAAACGCCGGGGAACAGCAGGTGGCTCTTCCCTGTCGCGCAAGGTGAGCGGGTAATCTTCACAGAGCCGCGCCTTCCTCACCTAAGGACCTCCTCCCAAGCGCACGCGGGGAATCCGCTTCTCTTAAGCTCTCTTCGGCGCTTCTTTGTCCACCAGACAGTCGCAATGCCAATAATAAAATGTGGGCCAAATTCTTTGAACCCAATGAAAAAAAAACAATGCATATAAATCACAATGTGAATAATTCACATGAGCAAGAACAAAGCGTCCTCCTCTGACACCGATAAAAACAAAAACAAAATAACAAAAAGAAGATCAGCCGGGAGGTGAAGATCCTCTGTGCAAAACCCCACAACGTCAACACACACCAAGGTCTTTGCCGTGTCTGTCCCACCACTTATACAACAGCTAAACCGGCATCGATACGTCCCAACCTTAACGTCTTAATCACTCGCCGCACCAAGAACCCAACCAGCGGGATATATACTCATCACCTGGGTTATCAAGGCCATCGGAAGGCAAAACTGCATGCAATTTCTGCTCTCTTTTGAACACACTTATTCGACTCTTCCTCCTCCTTTTTTTACCTCTTTAGCAAAGGTCGTCCAGTTAGATCATTACCAATGCTTTCTTGGTGTACATTCTGGAGTTCGGATTCGTAGCCTGGAGGCCTGTCACTACCATGTTTGGACAACCTGAACGAAGGTTAATGCACGGTCCAGTTTTCTTATGCAATTTCTTGTTGTTGTTGTTGTTTTTTTTTTCCTTAACGAATCTGCACACGATGATTAATTACTTAATTCGCTCTGACAAAACAAAACTGCCTACAAACGTAAACACACGTAACAATATGCCAAGAGTGCATACTTAAATTTAGATCTTCTGATATACTTCCCTTCGTGCCAATTTCTACGCTGTCACCGACTAAATTTAGTCCTACTCTAATAACGTGATAGCGGTTGTAATACTGAGGAACAGACACCGACTTCGGCGAGAAGGTGATTGGTGTTTCGCTTTCCATTCTTCTTTGTTTCCCATTCTCTTCCCGGCGAATAAAATGCTGATGACACTAATTCATCGTTGTGGACAAAAATAGACAGCCCTTTTATTCTTTGATGTAGTAATAAAAAGAGTTATCATTATATGTTATTATTATCATTATCATTATCATTATTATTATTATATATATATATATATATATATATATATATATATATATATATATATATATATATATATGCGTGTGTGTGTACAGCATATATATATATATATATATATATATATATATATATATATATATATATATATATATATATATATATATATATATTATATACACAGACATATATACACATAATACACACACACACATATATATGTGTGTATATATATATATATATATATATATATGTATATATATATATATATTTACACATATATATATAAATACAAATTTACCTCCCTGACTGAGACTCGATCCCGAGTTGTCAGAGTGACAATCCCGGCTTCTAACCAATAGACCATGCGACCCACTAAAAGAATTGTCTAACTAGATGCCGTACATCCATCTGCTCTTAGCAGAGCAGTGATATATATATATATATGTGTGTGTGTGTGTGTGTGTGTGTGTGTGTGTGTGTGTGTGTGTGTGTGTGTGTGTGTGTGTGTGTGTGTGTGTGTGTGTGTGTGTGTGTATATATATATATATATATATATATATATATATATATATATATATATATATAAATTAATAGATAGATAGATAGATAGATAGATAGATAGATATACATATATATATATATACATGCAACACATATACATACATATATATATATATATATATATATATATATATATATATATATATATATATATATTAATAGATAGATAAAAAGATTTATATATATACATATACATATACATATACATATATATCATATACATGCAACACATATACATATATATATATACATATATATATATATATATATATATATATATATATATATATATATATATATATATATATATATATATATATAAGTGCAACATGTGTATGTATGTGTGTGTGTGTGTGTATATGTATATGTATATATATATATATATACATAAAAATATATATGCATATATATATATATATATATATATATATATAATACATATATATAAATATATATACATATACATACATACATATATATATATATATATATATATTATATATATATATATATATATATAATATATATATATATATTATATATATATATATATATATATATATATATATATATATATATATATTTACGTATATACTACGGAAACATAAGGAGAGCTTTTACTTCTGCAGTAATTGGGAACACCAGTGCCTGAAAGTAATCCATTACAGGCCTCGCCATTACAACAGCTGGCACATAGAGGACTGACTCTTGGGCGAATAAGTGACCTTGCCAAGGCGCGTGTGGCAGTACCGTGCCTCAGTGCCTGGGGCTGTGTGCGCTGCATTGCCACCTCGAGTAGTTAGTTACTCCCGTCCGACAAGGTCAAAACACAGGGCTGCATACCACTGCTCCCTCTGACGCGGCCACTGCGTGATGAGGTGCTTCGCCAACGGTTGGTTTATAATTATTCACAACATCGTCTATGATGAAATAAAACAGGGGCTCCTCTGTGGCGCGTGGAACAAGGGAGCGACTGTGCTCGCGGCGGCCGAAAGCACACCGCGCCGCCAAACCCAACGTTACGTTAATAAGGAAATGATGACTTACCCGTCTTTTGCCTCGGCAGCTCGGTCACGCTGTCGGCGGTTCTTGAACCAGTTGGACACTTGTGTCGTGGTGAGGCCTGTCGCCTCGGCCAGCTCCCGTTTCTCCCGCGGCGAAGGATACGGGTTGTGCGCGTACCACTCCCGTAAAACGTTCCGCGATTTCTCCTTGAAGCAGTAGGATGTTTCTTCGCCGTCCCAGATCGTGCGCGGGAGAGGGAACTTGCGCCGCACGCGGTACTTGCCCACGGCACCCAGCGGCCGCCCGCGGAGCTTCTCTGCTTCGATATAGTGCGCCTTCAACCACAGCTGCTGGAGCTTTCCGTGGTTCTGCGGTGAGAAATTGTGCGACTCGAGAATTCGGTAAAGGTCCTTGAAGTTGCCACGGTGGAAGGCCACCAGAGCCTTGGCTTTGAGGACGGATTCATTCTTGTGTAAGTGTTCGCACGCAGGCAGCGACCAGAGGAATCTACCTAGCCTTTCGATGTTGCCGCTCTGTTGCAAGACTTCGCAGACGCATGCAACCTGCTCTTGCGTGAAGCCGAAGGAGGGCAGCATGGCACCGGGTGGGGAGAGCGAGGACTGCGGCGGCAGCGTCGGCGGTGCCAGGTGTGGGGCGCCTGGGTGTCCAACCGCCTCGCTCATAGACCCCACTATCATAATATAATCCGCCACGGTACTAATGTTTACAACTCCCACTACACCCACCCCAGCAGATCAACTAAGGCTCGTTGCGATCACTACACAGCCAAGTCACCCGCTCAGCACACGGCGGCGCACGTCCTGTCTTCACTAGGGGATCACCCAAACTATACTACAAGGCAAACCAAAGCTCACGTTTCCATCCTTCGATACTGCAGGGGACGGATCATGTTTGGCCCCGCCCACCGACTCGAAAAGCCGCGCGGGATTGGCCGCTCATAAGTACTTATCGTGAACGCACCCAATGGGGGCGGGGCGAGGCGGGGCCAGCGGGTGAGTCCTCTCGCGGCCGGCCAATAACCACTCACAGTGGCGCGGAGGGCCGGGCCGCGTTAACATAAGAAGATGGATGATATACTGCACACTGTCGGTATTCCTAATCATCACACTTATTCATTAAACGATAAATAGACCAAGGGAAACATTTGTCAGCGTGCGCACGGCCACCCCACCTTCGCCCA
>NW_028234403.1:30939183-30941683 GCF_977035675.1 Penaeus japonicus | reverse complement strand
GTGATTATCTCGCTCAGATTCTCTTTGTGTTCATTGATGATTCTTTTTTCTTATATTTTTGTTTTTCTATTTGTCTCTCTTTTAGTCTAGTTTCTGTCTTGCCTCGTCCCTTATTCCATCTTCGGCTCTTCGAAATTCCCATTTCCTTCTCAACTCTTTTTTTTTTTTTTATTCTTTTTTCCTTATGCTCTTATTCTTCTTTACTTTCTTCTTCTTCCTTTCCTTCTTTTTTTTTCTTCTTCTTTTTTCCTTCTTCTTTTTCTTTCTTCCTTTCTTCATCTTCTTTTCTATTCTTCTCCTTTTTCTACGTCGTCCTCCTCTTCAATTCGCTTCGAATTATTAATATGTTTTCTATTAACTCTTCTTTTCTCTAACTCTTCTTTCTTCTCTTCGTTTCTTATCCACTCACCTCCCCCCACCCCCCACCCCACCCCCTTCTATTCCTCTTTGTTGCTTTTCTTCTTTTTCTTCTCCCTTATTCTCTTTCTCTTGCTTCTCTTACTTTTCCCTCACTCTTTTTCCTCCCTCTCTTCTTCCCCTTTTATATAAAAGTATTACAATCATCATTACTATTATTATCATCATTTCTATTTTCATCATCATTGTTATTTTCATCTTGCTTTTTATAAGCATTGTTATCATCATTTTAACTGTCATCATTATGATTATCAACATTACAAATATTGTCATCGCTATCATCATTATTATTATTATCATTATTGTTACCATTACCATCAGTATCCTTTATTGTCATTATCATTATCATTTTTAGCATCATTATTTTCACTACTACTTCAATTGCTTTTATTTTCATTACTATTATTACTCTTGCCGTCATTATCCTTATCACTATTATCATTATCGTTATTATTATTAATATCATAATGATTATCATCTTTTGTTGTTCTAATAATAATGAAAATATGTCATTACTATTATCATTATCATTATTACTACTATTACTATTATCATCATTTTTACCATTATAATTATTATATTTATCCTTATTAGTACTATTGTCGCTGTTATTGCTGTTCTTAATATAATTATTATCACCATTGTTGCTATTATCATTCCTCTTATTATTGTCATTATTACTATGATTATTATTATCATTATCATTATCATTATCATTATTATTATTATTATTATTATTATTATTATTATTATTATTATTATTATTATTATTATTATTATTATTATTATCATTATAATAATAATTATTATTATCATTATTATCATTACTATTATTAACATTATCATTACTATTATTATTATTATTACTATTGTTATCATCATCATCATCATTATTATTATCATTATTGTTATCATTATTATTATTATTATTATTATTATTATTATTATTATTATTATTACTATTATTATTATTATTATTATTATTATTTTCATTATTATTATTATTATTATTATTATTATTATTATTATTATTATTATTATTATTATTATTATTATTATTATTATCATTATTATCATTATCATTATTATTATTATATTTATTATTTTTATTATTATCATAATCATTATTATTATTACTATCATTATCATTATTATGGTTATTATTATTTTTATTATCATCATAACCATTATTATTATTACTATCATTATCATTATTATGGTTATTATTATTTTGTCATGATTATCATCATTATTACTACTATTATTATTACTGACATTATCATTGTTATCATTATCATTATCATTATCATTACTATTTCTATTATCATCATGATTATCATTATCAATCTTGATATAATCATTAGTATTAGCATTATTTTCATTATCATTATTATCATCCTCATTATTATAATAATTGAAATTATAATTATCATTATCATTATTATCATCATTAATGTTACTTTCACTGTTATTTTCATTATTATAACTATTTGTATTACTATTATCACTATCATTATCATTATCATTATTATCATTATAATGATTATTATTATTAGTATCATTCATATTATCATTAGTTTTATAGTTATTATTATTACTATCATCATTATTATAATCATTTTCATCATTATCATTATCATTATTACTCTCATTACCATTATTATGTTTATCAATACGATGATCATCATATTTTCTTCTTATCGTTATTATTATCACCATCATTATTACTATCATTATCGTCACCATTTCATCATCATCACCATCATTATTACCATTATCATCGCTATCATCACCCTTATTATCATCAGTATCATTACAGTTGTTATCATTATCATTATCATTGTTATCATCATTATCATTATTATTCATCAATACCATTACTATCATTATTATCATTGTTATTAGCATCACTGTTATCGTTATCACGATATCAATTTTCATTATTTCTTTATTCGTTTTTATATTGTTATTGTCATTATTGTTACTGCTTATTACTATCACTAATATGACATTAATAATTATTTACCATTATTATAATCGTTATTATTATAATTGTTAACGTTATCCGTGATATTATCATTAT
>NW_028234403.1:30929183-30931683 GCF_977035675.1 Penaeus japonicus | reverse complement strand
ATGATAAGGATAATGGTAATAATGATGATGATAGTAAAGTAGTAATAACAATGTTAATGATAATAGCAGAAATAATGATGATAAAAATGAGGATGAATATGATAATGATCATAAGACGATAACAACAACAATGATAATGACAAGGAAAATACATATCAAACAAAGAAAGCGATATTAAAGAGAAAATTGATAGAAAATACATAAAAAAGCAAATGGCTAATTTCATTCCATTGAGAAAGTGCAATATTTGTCAAGGATGATTCAAAATTTAATTAGATATCTGCAATCAAATTTGGTTTTGAAACGTGTTTTCTGTGTGTGTGTGCTTGTGTGTGTTTCAAGTTTGTGCTTGTGTGGGTTTAACTTCTGTGTGTGTGTCAGTGTGTGTGTGTGTGTGTATGTGTGAGTGTGTGTGTGTGTGTGTGTATGTGTGTGTGTGTGTGTGTGTATGTGTGAGTGTGTGTGTGTGTGTGTGTGTGTGTGTGTGTGTGTGTAGACATTGTTTTGCATGCCTACGCGCACTAACCAAAACCACACGTCCTGCAAGGCAAGTGAACAGACCCAGCTATTTCCCCCTCGAGACTCCAGCATCAGCGCGTAAGTGCAGACTGCCAAATGAGTTCAAGCAAATCGCCTTCCGTTATATCACGAGCATAAACAAGGAAAAGGAAAGCCAATGGCCAGACCGACGGAAGAAACTGCACGACCAGTGATTACGTCATCAGCAAGAGGATTGTTAACGACACATTCGCACTAAAACAGATCTTTCATTTTAGTCGGCGACATTCTGAGGTATTAAGGTGTGTTTTCTCTTTTTTTTCTCTCTCTCTCAATTTTGCTTTATTATTACCTTTAGTTTATGAGTAACTCAAAGTCTTTCTAGCGAATAAATGTCTTCTTGGAAATATTCATTTAAATATTTGGGCAAGTATGCGGATGTCTCCGTTCACTTGTTCCTCTGTAATATGATAATCACTATTGAAAGTCCTAATCTAAAGGTATATAAGAAACTGATTAGACTTTTAATTTTGGAGTTATATAGAATTTCTCGTTTCTGCTTTAAATGTGAAAGATAAACTTGTCGAACGGAAAAAGAGAAGTACTAATAACTGAAAAATGAACTAGTCCATCTGGTATGTGAATGAACAGATTTCATCTTATTTTAATCTTATCATCATTTTTATTAGTATTATTATTATCATCAGTATTATCACTTCTATCTCCAAATTGACGGTTATTATCAACACCATCTTCGTTATCATTATCATGCTTTCTTGGGATATTTTAGGTTAATAGTTTCTCACGAATTGCTTCCAGATGCCGTTATTTAAAAATCACAAGAGATGTACAATTAGAAGGTGCATTCTCTCCTTCTACGTCAACAGAAAAAACTTGAATACAAATTTGAAATTAAAACAAGAAAATAGACCAATTTACCAAATGAATATCTGAAGGAACAGATTCCAGACCCGCCAAATTCATACCTTCGTTCAGATCCCTCCGTTGCTTACAGGTCCATGTCTATTACAATCACAAGACACACACAAAAAATGACCAGGACCAGAGAAGCACAACTTCCTATTACATAAGAAACAGAAGGAGAAATTCAGAGAAAATATTTCCTTCGATGAATGCACTCTGGAAAAAAAGTTCTTCGTAGAAGTTATTCGTTCACATCCAAAAGAGCTGCTTTGGAATTGGATAATAACAATAATAATAATAACAACAATGTTAATCATAATATAAACAATGATAACAATAACACCAATGATAATGATAATGTCAACAATAATAATGACAACTGTAATGGTAATGATAATTATAATAGCAATAATGATTATTATAACAACGTCAATGATAATGGTATTAAAAATTATTAGCATGATAATGATGATGATAGTGAGGAAACAAATGATGAAAAAGGCAATGGTAACTTTGATAACAATGTCAGTGATAGTAATAATGATAACTATTGTAATAAAGATGATGATAGTCATTTTGTAAGGATAATTATAAGAAAAGCATAGACCGATAATGATTATGAAAGTGATGATAAGCTATTTTCATTTTCTCAACATCATTATTATTGTTATAATTATTTTTGATGTTGTTATTATTGTTATCTACATTGCTATCATCGCCATCATTGATTATCATAATTACCATTATCATAACTATCATCATTGCTACTATCATTATCCTCATTATTAGCATTATCATCATTATTACTATTAAACTTTTTCATCTTCTCATTGTTATTGGTATTGTTATTATCATTATTATTATCATTATCATTATCATTATTATTTTCATAATTATCATTATTATGATCGTCATTACTATTATTTTAATCATTACCATTATCAATATCATTGTTGTTTTTGTTATTATTATTATCATTATTATTATTAGCAACATAGTTATCACTATCATCGTTATTATCATTACCATGCTATCATAATCATGACTTTTTTACATTGCTTTCATTATTCATTATCAT
>NW_028234403.1:30876683-30879183 GCF_977035675.1 Penaeus japonicus | reverse complement strand
CCACCACCTTGTCCTCTTCCTGCTTCTGCTTCTCCTCTTCCTTTACTTTTTCCTCCATCTCCTCCTCCTCCTCCCTTTCCTCCTCTCCCGTCTGCCCTTTCTATTCCCTTTGTCCTTCTTCACTCTCCTTCTTCTATGCCCTCCCCCTCCATCCTCTCACCCCACCCTATCTCACTCCTCCTCCTCCTCTTCCTCCTCTTCTTCCTCCCCCCCCCCATCCCATCTCACTCCTCCACCTTCTCCTCCTCCTCCTCTTCCTCTCCCCCCATCCCATCTCACTCCTCACCTTCCTCATCATCTTCTCTTAACCCCCCTCCATTCTCCTCTCTTCCCCTTCCCCTTCCTCTTCCCTCACACCCTCACCTGACTGACTCATTCATGGTGGGCGTTGGTGGCACAAGCGGTGTGGGCGGTGTGGGCGATATGGGTGGGCCTGGGGCAGAGATGGGTAGGCGGGTAGAGGGGTGGGGGTGGGAGGTTACCTACGAGTATGAGGATGACCTTGTTTTAAGTTTGACCTTTAAGAAGCGGACATACTTGGTTAGAGATTAGGCAGGCAGAGGTTCTCATTTCGTTTTAGTAGATCGAGAGATAAAGAAGGCGATAAATAAATAAATAAAGGAGTAAAGGAATAAAGGAATACATAAATAGGTAAATAGATAGATATATAGATAGATAGATACATGAAATAGATGAATAGATAAATAGATGAATTAATAAATAGATATAAACTAACTGGAAAAATATACGTAGAAGAAGAAGAAAAAAGAAGTAAGAGGAGGAGAGGAAGAAGTAAACAAGAAGAAATAAAACAAAACACGCATAAAAAACTATACCTTTCTCAAAATCAAAACCAGAATGACCATCCAATCAAAGGCGAAAGCACACGCTAAAACCAACCAACACAAATATATCAAATTAACTAAAGAAAGAAAGAAAGAAAAAAACATTGTCAAGCCACACGCAAGCCCTTTTAACCCTGGCTTAAACGTAGTGTCAAATAACATCGATATAAATAAGGGGAACGGAGAGAGGATGAGGGGAAGGGAGGAGGAGAGGAGGAGAGAAGAGGAGAGGAAGAGAGGGAGAAAAAGGAAGAGGGGGAGAGAGAAAGGTAGTAGGAGAGGAGAAGAGGGAGAGAGGAGGTGAGAAGAAGGAGGAAGATATAAGGAGGAGAAGAGGAGAGGAAAAGAGGAAGAAAAGAAGGGAAACTTATTTACTTCCTTGGTGTTTGTGTTTTATGTATTATTATCTATCTATTTGTTTTTTTATCCTTAGTTCCCTTTTATTCTTATTTCTTGATTTATCTTTTCCTTATTGTTTTCTTTTTCTTTCTTTTTTTCTTTTGTTTCCTTCTTTTTGGGGAAAGGGATGAATATGAACACTACCGTGGCGTTATTTTTTTCTTTTTTTCTTGAATTATCATTGTTGTCAATTAAATCATCATGGTATTGAAAAGACCCTTTGGAACATTTAGAATACCAATTTTTCCCCAATCATCTCCTTCCAAAAAGGTTCAATATTAAATCAAACAATCATAATCATATTCCCAATCATAAACGCTTGCTCACTACACTCATAACCCCCTCATAACCTCGCCTCATGTCCGTCCTCCTCCCCACCTACTTCATGGCCAGAACTCCATGCCTCTTCATGAGCCCCACAACCTCATAACCTCATACCACCATAGCTCCTTAACCCTTCCCCTTACCCTCATAATCGCTTCAACTCCCTCATAAATCACCACATCTCATAATCCTTACAGCCACCCATCCCTTCATAAGCACCCATACCCTCGCGTGAATAAGGCCTCCATGACCCCATTCCCTCATAAGTCCTCATAAATCCGAACACATAACTACACTTCGCTACTAATTAACTAGCAAAAATTCCCAAAGTCGAAGACGAAGACACACATGAGGATTCGAACATAGCCACCCATTTTGAATAGAGATATGGGATAGAGAGTTTTTTTTTCTTCTTTTTCTTCTTCCCTTTTTTTTCTATCCATTTTGAGGGGAGGGGGTTGTGGGGGATTGATGGAAGACAGTATAAGGGTTGAGGATGAAGGGGAAATTATCATCTCTTACGTGAGTAGTCGCCGCTGTGGTTTATCTTGTCGTGAAGATTAAGTTTGTGGATTGGCTTCTTGATGTGTAGTAAGTGCGATTCCTTTTGTTTTTGGCTTTGGTTTTGTCTTCTCGTTTGTGCTTATTGCCAATGAACTGTTGTTATTGTTTTTGATTTGCCTTTTACTCATGTATTTGTATTCATCCTTATTTTTTATCAATATTATCATCATCTCATTATCTTCACTGACCAAATGGAAGACAATGTCGAATAATGACTATCGAATAATTATGCAATTGTTATGAATAGCTTCTTTTACTTAGATTGTTATAAACACTAACAAACCAAAAATATATCGTTGTTTGCTGTTGCTGTATTCTGAAAATAAATCATGAAATAAAAAGAATAAAAATGAGAAATGATATCACTC
>NW_028234403.1:30866683-30869183 GCF_977035675.1 Penaeus japonicus | reverse complement strand
GGGGGGTGATATTATAGAGGGGAAGGGGGAGGGGGGAGATGGGAAGAGGAAGAGGGAGGATGACGGAAGGGAGAGAGAGGGCAGGGGAGGTAGGAGGAGGAGGAGAGAGGGAGAACGACGGTAAGGGGAAAGAGGAGAGGTGAGATAGAGGAGAAAGAGAAGATGAGAAGGGGAGGAGAGGGAAGAGAGAAGGGGAGAGAAGAGGAAGAGAAAGATGATGAAGGGAGAGAGGTAGGACGGAGAAGGTGAGGGGGAGGGGGATAGAGAGGGGGGGAGGGTGTAACGATACCGACCGACACTATAAGGTTATAAGTGGGAGGATGGGGGGGGGGAGACGCGGATGGAGAGGGGGGTGAGGCGACTACACCGTGTGATATATTGTGTGTCGAAGTCGTTCTGATGTCGTTAATGCCTGACTGTGGTCGTTATGATCCACTATCCCCCCCCCACTTCCATCCCCTCTCTGAATTTGGTATTGGGAGAAAGAGGGGGGGAGCTGGCTGACAGTAGCGGACAGGAGAGGTGTTTGAAGTGTCTGTGTGTGTGTGTGTGTGTGTGTGTGTGTGTGTGTGTGTGTGTGTGTGTGTGTGTGTGTGTGTGTGTATGTGTGTGTATTATAATAATATTGATAAGGAGTGATTAGTTTTAAATATCCGAGCATTACTTGGATTTTGTATTTATCACGGATCCAGTTGTAATATCACTTTTAGAGTAATTGAGACGAAGAGTGATGAGAGAGAGAGAGAGAGAGAGAGAGAGAGAGAGAGAGAGAGAGAGAGAGAGAGAGAGAGAGAGAGAGAGAGAGAGAGAGAGAGAAAGAAAGAGAGAAAGAGAGAAGAGAGAGAGAGAGAGAGAGAGAGAGAGAGAGAGAGAGAGAGAGAGAGAGAGAGAGAGAGAGAGAGAGAGAGAGAGAGAGAGAGAGAAAGAAAGAGAAGAGAGAGAGAGAGAGAGAGAGAGAGAGAGAGAGAGAGAGAGAGAGAGAGAGAGAGAGAGAGAGAGAGAAAGAGAGAGAACTAATATAGATATTAGATCAAACACGATAAATAAAACATTCTAAACAAACAAATAAATCGTTTATAAAAAAAAATAATCAGAATAAATAGATAAAATTAATATAAATAAAAAGAAGAAAATAAAACACTTCACCAAAGGACAGATAACTCTCAACAGTAACACCAACAAGGACTATATCTTCTACAGTGTCTCGACATCTGACCTGAGGTCGCTGAGGTCATATGTCTGTTTCGAGAAAGTCTTCATAATGGAATTGCGAAAAGGGAAAAAATGTGGAGGAGGAATTATTGGTCTTGATTGATATGCTTTCGGTTAGATAGAATTTTGTATAATTTTATGAATCACTTGTGTAGGTGATCTCGTTATTATACAATTATATGATAATGAGATGTGTATAACAGTTGGCTTACTCGAATTTTATTTTACATAATAGTGATAGTATTAATGATGGTGATTATAAGTATGATAATAATAATGATTACAAATATAACGATTATGATGATAATGATAATAATAGTAGTAGTAGTAATGATTATCATGATGACAATAATGATAATTGTTATTGTTATTATGATGATAGCAATAGTAATGATAATCATGATGATATGATTGATTATATTAGTATTATTGATAAAGAAAATATTAATGAAAATTACAACAATAATAATGATATTGATATTGATAATAACAATAATGATAATAATGGCAAACTGAAATATGTGCAATAGACAAAATATAATACATAAATAAATGGTAATACGCATATAGATAGACAGAGAGATAGAGAAGTATATCAAAGATAGACGGATAGATAGATAGACCAATAGATGAATCTTTACCATAACTGCAGCTGCCGATCTTCCTCCAAAGGCTAATGAAGATTTTAATCGAATTTTGCATCATTTCCCCATCCATCTTAGAAGAGGGTCAGTTACTCATCCTCATCATTCACCGTGTAGACTCATCCATCTCATGGGTGTAGTGAGGGCGCTATAGTTCTACCGTAGTTCCCTCTTATGCAATGAACTCATCACGACGAACGCCATCTTCTGGATGGTCTCTTCCTTTCGTTGACCATCTGTTGCAATTTTTTCTCTCTCTCTCTCTTTCTCTCTCTATCTTTATTTCTCTCTATCTTCTCTCTCTATTTATATATATCTATTTCTCTCTATCTTCTCTCTCTCTCTCTCTCTCTATCTATCTATCTATCTATCTATCTCTCTCTATCTATCTATCTATCTATCTATCTTTCTATATATCTATCTCTATTTCTCTCTCTCTCTCTCTCTCTCTCTCTCTCTCTCTCTCTCTCTCTCTCTCTCTCTCTCTCTCTCTCTCTCTCTCTCTCTCTCTCTCTCTCTCTCTCTCTCTCTCTCTCTCTCTCTCTCTCTCTCTCTCCCCTCTCTCTCTTTCTCTCTCTCTCTCTCTCTCTCTCCTATTCCCTTCATTCCTCCTAACCTTCTGACCCCCTCTCAATCCTTCTTTC
>NW_028234403.1:30854183-30859183 GCF_977035675.1 Penaeus japonicus | reverse complement strand
TGGGGATAGATATATGCACAGACACATGCAGAAGCATACTTCTCACACAAACGCTCTCATGCACATGCACTAATACTCAAATGTATACACACATGTACATGATACATACACACACACACACACACACACACACACACACGCATATATATATATATATATATATATATATATATATATATATATATATATATATATATGTGTGTGTGTGTGTGTGTGTATATATATATATATATATGCTTAATTGATCTTTGATCTTGTTGCAAGAAATCCCCAATACCATCATGAAATAACTGAAGAACTTCCAAACTAATCCTAAAAGATCCCGGCCTATGATAAAGGACCATCCCTCGTGCTTTACGACAAACAGTCTTTTATGTCGTGTCTAAATTATACCTAAACCACAACTTTATATTTTTACCTCCTACCATCACCAATTTTGATATAATTTTATTTATTTTAATCTATTCATTTGTCTATCTATTTGGGAGATTTGTCTAATGGGGAGATTATTTTAATATCCATTTATCCACGTTATTCATTTCCTGCTTGGTTGGATGCCTCGCTCTGATAGGCCATCTTTCCAAATGTGTATTCTGTTATATATGTTTATATATATATATATATATATATATATATATATATATATATATATATATATGTATATATATATATATGTGTGTGTGTGTGTGTGTGTGTGTGTGTGTGTGTGTGTGTGTGTGTGTGTGTGTGTGTGTGTGTGTGTGTGTGTGTGTGTGTGTGTGTGTGTATGTGTGTGTGTGTGTGTGTATGTGTTTTGTATTCGTTCATATCATTAATGGTTGAACTCTTTATTGATCAATATACAGTCATCGTTACTATTGCTGCTTGTTTTATTGTAATGTATATCATCTATTATTCATTATGTAGTTGTCGTTAATATATTTAGTTTCAGAATGATTTTTATTGTTATGAATATTGTTATCACTATTATCATTATCATCGTCCGCATTATCACTATATCTTTTTTATGATCATCCTCATCATCATTATCATTATAAGTAGTATTGTTATTGT
The DNA here is from genome assembly GCF_977035675.1 of Penaeus japonicus. Classification (NCBI taxonomy): domain Eukaryota; kingdom Metazoa; phylum Arthropoda; class Malacostraca; order Decapoda; family Penaeidae; genus Penaeus; species Penaeus japonicus. The sequence continues at coordinate 30,858,130 of NW_028234403.1, read as the reverse complement.
TATCATTATAATTTCTATCATCATTAGCATTACTATCAGTATCATCATTATCATTACTATCATTATGCTCATAATTGTCACTATCATCCTTATCATCTTTATTATCACTTTCATCATCATTACTTTTTTTGTCGTTATCATCATTAACATAATTATCATTATCGTTATCATAATTGTCATTGTTCATGTTATTGTTGTTCTTATTTTCATAATTATTATCATTATTACTATTAATATCATTATCATTAATATAATTATCACCGATATCATTGTTGTACTTGCTATCACTATCATTAACATTATCATCATTATATCATTATTCTTATTGCTGCTGATCTTGTTATCCTTATTGTATTGTTATTATTATCATCATTATCAGTATCACCATCAATATTTCTACAATCATCATTAATATCATTACTATCATCATCTTGTTAACCAATACCACTACCACTCACACAACCAGCTTAATCATAATCGTATCACTGTCAATATTCACCCCGTCATAATCACTTAATGTCAATTAATATCATCATTCCTTCTGCTTCATCTCTTACCCACCTACCCCTTCTACCTACCTCTCCCCCTCTCTCTTCTCCCCTTCTCCCTCCCCACCTTTACCCCCTTTCTCCTAGTCCCCTTCCCCTCCCTCTCCCCCTCCCCATCCACCACCCATGTGCTTGCAGGCAGAACGAAAGCAATTAGACAAGATCTTCGCCACATCCGGCCATCATTCAGCCTAATCAGCGTTGCCAACTCAGCCCTAATCAGTGCTGCCAGCTCATCGAGGCGAGAGGAGAGCGCTTTCTCCCTCGCTTTGTCGCCTGCGTGATTTTGCAGCGCGATCAAATAGAAGCGAATTAACGGACGGGCATGCGAGAGAGAGGGGGGGGAGCGGTGGAGGGAGAGGGAGAGGGAGAGAGAGAGGGAGAGAGAGAGAGAGAGAGAGAGAGAGAGAGAGAGAGAGAGAGAGAGAGAGAGAGAGAGAGAGAGAGAGAAGAGAAGAGAGAAGAGAGAGAGAGAGGGAGAGAGAGAGAGGAGAGAGAGAGAGAGAGAGAGAGAGAGAGAGAGAGAGAGAGAGAGAGAGAGAGAGAGAGAGAGAGAGAGAGAGGAGAGGAAGAGAGAGAGAGAGAGGGGAAGAGGAAGAGAGAGAGAGAGAGAGGGAGAGAGAGAGAGAGAGGGAGGGAGAGAGAGAGAGAGAGAAAGGATAGAGAGAGAGAGAGAGGGGCGGGAGGAGGGGGGGAGAGAGAGGAAGGGGGGGAGGGGGAGAGGGAGAGGGAGAGAGAGAGAGAGAGGGAGAGAGAGAGAGAGAGAGAGAAGGAGAGAGAGAGAAGAAGAAGAAGAAGAAGAAGAAGAGGAAAAAGGGAAGGAGGGAGGACTAGAGAGAGGGTGAGAGTCTATTGGTAGTGTGGTAGCAGTATTTTTTTTTAACCAGTAATCAGTAATAAGTGTGACGGTACTATGGTGCGTGGTGGAGGCGGAGTGTAAGGATGATGGAGGAAGAAAAGGGATGGAAGATAATGACGTCTAGAGGGAAAGGGAGAGGAATGGAAGGCGATGGCCATAATGATTGATGTTGCAACGCGGTCTTGCACGGACGCCCCTCCTCCTCCAGCTGCTCTCCCTCGTATAATCCATCTAAACCTTCCTAACAATTCCAAGACGAGTCTATGGGTACGAATAGAGGATCCTTCTGCGCCTTCCCCTATTGCCCCTACCCCCCCCACCCCCACCCCCGAGGAAAATAAAAGGGGAAATAAAAGGACCCCCCTAGAAGACACAATATTAAAATTAGAGAAAGTGAATTAATAAAAATTAAAAAATACGTAGTCTACATATGTGTGTGTGTGTGCGTGTGTGTGTGTGTGTGTGTGAGTGTGTGTGTGTTTTACATACACACACACACACACACACACACACACACACACACACACACACACACACACACACACATATATATATATATATATATATATATATATATATATATATATATACATATAAATATGTGTGTGTGTGTGTGTGTGTGTGTGAGTGTGTGTGTGTGTGTGTGTGTACATATATATACATATAGACATATATATATATAAATATATATATATTATATATATATTTATATATATATATATATATATATATAAGATCTCGTCCCTCGTTGGCGTGTTCTAATCAAAAGCCGCCGCTCCCCTCACGAAATCTCACAAAAAGATTATGCTATGACTATCCATCACCCGCCCTGACAGTAATTATGAAGCATTTTATAGCAACAACTGTAGTAATTATGGTATCATGCACAGCCGAGACCCCTGAAGCTGACATGCGAATACGTAGCGAGGGGATTTATGGCACGAAGGTAAACACACAAGAATACTGAAGCCTCAGCATTGACTTGTGAATGGGTGGTGAATGGACGGTGCAGGGAGGGGGAGGGAGGAGGGGGAGGGCTGAGGGGGAGGGGGAGAGGGAGGGGGAGGGGGGAGGGGGGGGGGAGAGGGGTGTGACGGGGGGGAGGGCTGAGGGGAGAGGGGTGTGACGGGGGGAGGGCTGAGGGGAGAGGGGAGAGGGGGAGGGGGAGGGTTGAGGGGAGAGGGGTGTGTCGGGGGGGAACGAGGAGGGAGGAAGGGAGGGAGAAGAGGGAAGGGGAAAGAAGAAGGGGGTTAAAGAGGAGGGAAGGAAAAGAGGGGAAATAAGAAAGAAGTGAGAGTGAGGGGAAGGGGAGGGGATGAAACTTTGGTACGATTTGATGGTAATTTTTGGGTGACAGATGAGTAAAAGGAGAGAAAGAAGCAGAAATAGAGTTTGCTTGAGAAAAAGGTACTAAGATTTAAATAAAGTTACATAGATAGATATATAGATAGAGAGGACTGATGGACAGAGAAAGAAAAAGTAAGAGAAAGAGAAGGTGAGAGACAGAGAGAGAGAGAGAAAGAGAGAGAGAGAGAGAATCAGGCAAGCAGAAAAACCAAACCAAAACAGAAAGAACAAACGATAACCTTTTTAAAACTCAAAGACACACCAAGAAACTCACTCCAACCTCCCTTCCCCTCAAATCCTTCCTTGACACACACGCACACCAACCGAGAGCCGATTCCTTCTCCGGCGCAGGATGTCTTTGAAGGAGGCTGAGGAAACCGCTCCTCCTCACTGATGGAGGAGGACCTTCTCGATCCTTTTTTTTTTTTTCTTTTCTTTTCTTTTTTCTTTTCTTTTTTTTTTTCTTTTCTTTTTTTTTCTTTTTTTGTCCACGCTGACCGGCGTGTGGAAGATAGAATTGGAGAGGGGGTGGGGGGGGTGTGTGGCTGGGAAGGGGGTAAAGAGGAATGAATTGGAAGGATGAAAAGAAGGGGGAGATATACAAGATGTACATGAAGAGCAGATCGGGATTTTGGGATTACGAATTACTTTGAAAAATAGGGGGGAAATGTGTTTTCTCTACTTAATTCTGAATATACGGCGTGTGTTTATAGAACATCAGTGCCAGCATCGATCCTAGACAAATGAATTTTCTATTTTTGAGGTAGAAGATAATCAGGTTTAATTATCTATATTCAAGTATAGGGAACGTATTTAATCTGAATCGTTCGTTATGTCAAATAGGTCAATAATTGAGCTGAAGAGTTCACTATTTCACCTGAAAAAGTAGAATACTTCAATCGAATAGTCCAATGGTTTAAAGCAATATCAACATAATTAAACCGAATATATCCACATCTAAACCAAATTCTGTAGTATTCAAACCGAGCAGTACAAGAGTTAAACCAGATCATTCGTATATCAAATCGAATGGTTTAGTAATATAGAAAAGCTGATGATATGAACTTTGAAACGGATTTTTCATTCATTAAAATGTATGTCATAATAATTTGATACAAATAACGAATGAATTAATTTAAAAGGATAGCCACATAGTAGAATATTTCGTCTCGAACAATTTCTTGGAAATGTTA
>NW_028234403.1:30836683-30844183 GCF_977035675.1 Penaeus japonicus | reverse complement strand
AGAAATATAGAGAGAGAATGAGAGAGAAAGAGAGAAAGAAAGGAAGAGAGAGGCAACAGCAAGCGAATAAGAAATAAGGCAAAGAGGCAGGGCCAAGCAAATGTCCCGAATGATAATACGCCATAAACAACCAAGCTAAATAAACCGTAGGATGAGACTGTCACAGGAAGAAATTGCAAGAAAGAGAAATAAACAACAGATTCAAAATGGCGACCGTTTGACCTCCCGCGTGACAAGGAAAACAAAGACATAAACAAGTAGACTATTCGAAAAAATGGATTAGAGACGCAAGCATTGGGTCGATAATCATGCGGAGGCTGGATAATGGAAGAGAATATAAGAACAAGAGAAATATTTACCGAAAAAACGAAGGTAAATTGAAAAAAGTGATAACAAAGAGATGGATACGTAGTAGATCTTAAGTAATAAGGACAATAAGAAATAGAGATAACAATAACGATATTCCTAGCCCCCTTCCCCCTCCCATTCCGCCATCCTCCTCCCCCCTTTCACCACCTATCTATCCTGTTCTATCGTCCCATCCATCCCTCAACCACCTTCCTCTCCTGTCCACTCTCCCGTCTTACCCAACCTCCCCTTTTACCCACACTCTCCCCCTCCCACCAATCCAAGTTGCCTATCTACTCCCTCCACCCCCCTCCCTCAGCCTGGCCCCTCCCTTGCAGACGTTCTAACCTATCCTCGTCCCCTCCTTTATCCCACCCTCCCCCCTCCCCTCCTTTATCCCCCTCCCCCTCCCCTCCTTTATCCCCCCTCCCCCCTCCCCTTCCCCTCACCCTTTCCTCCGATCCACCCTTACACTCCTCCCCTTCCTTTCCCTTCCCCATTCTTCCGATCCCCCAACACCCCCCTCCCCCCTCCCCCCTCCCCTCATCTCCAACCCACCCTCACCCTCCTCCGGTCCCCTCCCCTCTTCTCCACCCTCCATCCCCTCTCCCCGTCCCCTCTCTTCCTCCCCTCCGTCTCCTCTTACATTACACATTTGTCCTCATTTGTAACTGCTTGTAAGAGGCGGACAGTCACCCGAGGCCGCGGGCTGTGACACCGACACGCGAACACCAGCCGCCCCGCCGCCGCCTCTCCATTCATTCATTCATTCATTCATTCGTTCATTCATTCATTCATTCAATAATTCATTCATCCATTCATTCATTCGGTGAGTCAGTTGGTTAGTGGGTCAGATAGGTAAGTAGATATTCGTTCATTTAGTTAATCCGTCAGTCAGTCAGTTAGTCACTCATTAGGTCAGGTAGATTGACAGTTAGTCGATCAGTCAGTCTAAGTGTCACTCATTCAATCAATCATTCATTCATTCATTCGTGTGTCTGGGATTTTCATGAATGAATATCAGACTTTGTTTTTTCATGGTTTTCCTCCATTTCTTTTCGTCTTCTTTATCGTCGTCTTCTCTCTTCTTTTTCTTTTTTTGCATCATATTGTTTTTTTCTTTTTCTTCTTCTGAGTCCCTGTCATCTTTTACTTTTTCTTGTCGTTCCTTTCTTTTTCTTCTTCTTTTTCATTTCCTGATGATGATGATTATGACATTGATGATAATGAGAAAGAGGAGGAGAAGGAGAAAGAGTAGGAGGAAGAAGAAGAAGAAGAGGAATAAGAGAAGAAGAAAAGAAAAAGAGAGAAAAAACAAAACAGAGAAAAAAAAGAGGGTAAAAAAACAAAAAGAGACGAAAGGGAAAAAAACGAAAATATAATATCTATCCTTTCCTTTTATTCCTTATCCGAACAGACACAAAAAGCGCCTCATTCCCAACCGACCGAGCGGGGAAACGGACCCAGAAAGTACTCACGGGCAGTAAGTAGTGGTGGCTTTGCGTTTCCCCCGTGCACTGGAGCGGGGAGAACTGGTAGTGGACTTGTCAAGTATGGACTGGGTCTGAGTGTGTGGGAGAGAGAGAGAGAGGGGAGGGAGGGAGGGAGGGTTAGATGGAGGGAGGGAGGGAGGGAGGGAGGGAGGGAGGGAGGGAGTTAAGGAGGGAGGGAGGGAGGGAGGGTGGGAGGGAGGGAGGGAGAGAGGGTGCGTGGGAGGGAGAGTGGAAGGGAGGGAGGGAGGGTGGGAGAGTGGGATGGAGGGAGGGAGGGAAGAAGAGAGGGAGGGAAGGAGAGAGAAAGGGAGGAAGGGAAGGAGGGAGAGAAGAAGGGAGATAAGAAGGGAGAGAAGAAGGGAGAGAGGGAGATAAGAAGGGAGAGTGGGAGGGAGGGATAGAGAGAAGGGGGGGAGGGGGGTAGAGAGAGAAGGAGAGAGAAAGAGAATAAAAGAGAATAAGACAAGAAAAAGATAAGAAACGTACAGATAGAGAAAGGGAGTGTGTGGGAGAAAGCGAAGGGAATGTATTTTGTCTTGTTTCTTTTCTTCCTTTCCCTCACAAACTTCTTCCTGGTACGAGAGACATGACCGTGAGCCCAAGCTTATCACACACGCTCACACATATATAAAAAGAGATACACATACACACGTTCAAAGATATGAGCACACGAACTCAGGCACATATTCACTGACATATTCAAGCACATGCACACACACACACACACACACACACACACACACACACACACACACACACACACACACACACACACATAAACAAACACAGATTAATATGCACGCACATCCAAAGACATACCCAAGCACATATCCGCACACACAGACACAAACAAACACAGTGACTAACACAGAGACACTCACGCACTCACACACGCACACAGACACAACCCTCACACACCCGGCCATCACGTCTCCTTTTAGCTAATTAGCGTTTAAAACACGACAGGAACATGCGTCGCAGAGCGGGAGGAGCGAGATGGCCGCGTCTAGGTCAGGCTGATGTGCTTTCTGAGAGAGAGAGAGAGAGAGAGAGAGAGGGGGGGGGAGAGAGAAAGAGAGGGAGAGAGAGAGGGAGAGGGAGAGAGAGAGAGAAAATGCGAGAGAGAGAGCGAGAGAATGAGAGAGAGAGAGAGAGAGAGAGAGAGAGAGAGAGAGAGAGAGAGAGAGAGAGAGAAAGAGAGAGAATGAGATAGAAAGATAGAAAGAGAGAAATAGAGAGAAATAGAAAGAGATCGAAACAGAGAAAAAAAAGAGAGAAGGAACAAGAATAAGAAAGAAACCTCGAAAAAAAGAGATTAAAGAGAGAAAAAGAGAAAGATAGAGAAGCCACAAACCTACCACCTCTCCCCCCATCCCTCTCTCTCCCTCTCCCCTCCCTCCCCCCCAAAGCAGCGGAAGACGCCAACAAATTAGCTCGAGTTCTGTATATCTTCCAATGATCGATCTCGCTTCCCGGATGACAGCTCGCCTTAATGAAAGAAGAGGCGCTCGTCCGTCAGTGTCGCTTTTCTTTCGTTTCTTTCATTTTGGCGAAGTTGATCTATCGGGCCCGGCGCGAATTCGGCTTCATTAAGGTCAACGAATTCATTTTCATTCCGCGGTTAGTCTGCTTGAGCGCTTGGGATTAGCACTGATCATTGCGGATTGTTATGCTCTCCCTCCCTCTCTCTCTCTCTCTCTCTCTCTCTCTCTCTCTCTCTCTCTCTCTCTCTCTCTCTCTCTCTCTCTCTCTCTCTCTCTCTCTCCCTCTCTCCTCCTCTTTCTCTCTCCTCCCCTGCATCTCATTTTACCTCTCTCTCTCTCTCTCTCAATCTCTCCTCTGCCTTCCTCTCCTTCTACTCTTCTCTCTCTCTCTCTCTCTCTCTCTCTCTCTCTCTCTCTTTCTCTCTCTTTCTCTCTTTCTCTCTCTCTCTCTTTCTCTTTCTCTCTTTCTCTTCTTCTCTCTCTTTTTTGTTCTCTCTATCTATCTATTGATATATCTAATTGACCACTACTGTATCTATCTATCTACCTATTCATCTATCTCTCTATTTATCAATTCTTGTATCGATCTATCCATCTATCTACCCATTCACAATCAAATCTATCTATCCATTTACATTCTTGTCTCTACCTCCCTGTTTATCCCCCTGTTTACCTATCTACCGGTCACTTCCCTCGTCCCGTGTCCCAAAGTGTCTTAAGTTATTTCGAAAACTTCCCCGAGGCACTAACCACGAAGGAGGGGGAGAGGGGAGGGAGGAGGGGGTGGGGGAAGGGCGATGGCACTGCCAATTTAAGTGTTTAGTTCGAGCGCGGGAGAGCCATTATGGAGTGCCAGGCTTACAACAACTCCAGGAGACAAATGGCCACTTTTCCTACTCTTACTCCTCCTCCTCCCTTCTCCTCCCTCCTCCTCCTCTCCCTCCTACCTCTTACCCCCGCACCTACCTGTCCTCTTCTCCTTCCTTTTCCTTACTTCCTTCCTTCTGCTATATTTCTATTTTACCTTATTTTCTTTCTTCTCTTCTTCCTCCTCCTCCCCTCCATCCACCCCTTTCTTTCTTACTCTTCATCTAAATTCTTCTCCTCCTCCTCCTCCTCCTGCTCTTTCTTCTCCTCCTCCTCCTCTCTTTCCCATCCTCCTCTTCCTCCTGCCGCTACTGTTTCTACTGCTACTCCAATCACTTATACTTCTCAGCCTCTTCCTCTTTCGTTTTTTTTTTTTTTTCCTTCTCCTCCCTATCGACTTACTGTCCTCCTCTACATCTTCCTCCTCACACTCCTTATGCTCCTTCACTTTCTCTTTTTATTCCTTCTCCTTCTCTTTCTTCTCGTACTCCTCCTTTCCCGTCTTCCTCTTGTCTTTATCCTGCTCCTCATCCTCCCCATCTTTCCTTTCTTTCTCCTTATCGTGCTCCCCTTTTTCTCTTTCTCTTCCTCTTCGTCCTCCTCCTCCTTCTCCTCCTCCTCCTCATTTTCCCTGTACGACACCTGTTGTTTCTACTCTTCCCTCTCTCCCGTTAGAATCAGCGGTTGAAAAGGGGAAGGGAAAGGGAGGAGGGGAGGTGGGTAAGGGGGGGAGGGCGAGGGAGGGCCAGGGGGGGGAGAGGGAGGGCCAGCGAGCATGAGAGGCAGTGGCAGTCTGGCACTTCCCTTAACATCCCTGGCCGCTACCCTCTTCCACGGTGCCACTGTGAGGGCGATGGGTAATTTGTTTTTATCGTCTTCCTCTTTTTATTTTTTTTCTTTCCATTTTCTTTTTTCCCCTTTTCTTATTTGCTTGTTCCTTCCATATTTTGCTTTCTCATTTTCTTCATTTTTTTTTTCTCTCCTTTTTTTTTCTTCTTCCATTATTTTCATTATTCACCGTATTTCTACGTGATCTTTCAATGTTTCTTTGTTGCTTTACTCCTTCCGCCTTTTTAACCTCCTCCCTCCCTCCCTCTCTTCGCCTCCCTCCCCCAACTCCTTCTCTTCCTCTGCCCTCTCCCCCCTCCCCAAACTCCCTCTCCATCTTTCCCCTTCTCCCCCATCTTCTCTTCCTCCTCCCACTTCCCCTTCCTTCTATTCATTCTCCCTCTCACCCCCCCCCCCTCTCCTTCCCTCTTTCTTTCATCACCCCTTCCTCATTTCCCTCTCTCTACCCCTCCTCCTCTTCCCAATCTCAATCTCCTCCTTCTCCCTCTTTCCTTTTTCCCTTTCCTCCCCCATCTCCTCTCCCACTTCCTCTAACTCCTCTTCCTCCTGCCCCACCTCCTCCACTTACTCCTCCACCTCCCCCGACTCCTCAACCTACTCCGCCTACTCCTCCACCTCTTCCTCCATTCCCACCTCCTTCTCCTCCTCTTCCACCTCTCCCACCTCCTCTTCCTCCTCTTTCTTCCTCCTTTCGTATCCTGTCATATTCATCATCATTCATCACAATTAATGACGAAGATGGGGGTTCCAAAAATATGAACTTAAACCCATTGTTTTCGAAGAAGAAAATAAATGAAAAGAAAAAGAAAAATGACAATGTGATGACGAGATAACCTACTTAATGGTTGTGTTAATTTGATAATGATGATGGTAATGATGAGGAGGAGGAGGACAGTAAGTTGTGCCTAATTATGATAACAATGATCTTTACTATCATAGAAATGATGATGATAATGACAGTAATAATGATGTTCATGATAATGGTCATAATAAAAATAAAAATAGTAATAACAATAATGGTAATGATAGTAATAATGATAATGATAATAATAACAATAATGATAAAAGTATCAATAATAATGATAATTACAAATATTGTAATGATAATGATAATGATGATAATGATAGTAGTAATGATGATGACAATGATGAAGATGATAATAGTAAAATTTATGATAAGAATATAATGATGATAATGATGATATTAATAACCGTATTGGAAGTCCTATTAACAATGGATACATAGAAAAGAAAAAAAATATATACAAACAAGAAAAAAAAGAAAAAAACAAAGAACAAAGGACACGAATAACCGAATACCTGTTGCTCTGTCTCTTGTGGGGGGGGGAGAAAGAGAGAGAGAAAGAAAGAAAGAGACACAGGAATGGGAGATAGATGATAGACAGACTAACTGATTTATCGGTAGTGTGATAGCGAGATAGAGCAACATGAAAAAAAATGATTTAGACAGAGAGAAAAATACACAAGAAAAATGAGAGAGAGAGAGACAGAAAAAAAGAAAGAAAAAAAGAGAGAAAATAGACAGGAAAGAGAAAGAACAAAAAGTGAGAAAGACGGAGATATATATATATTAAACAAAACAAAAAAAATACGAGAGAAAGAAATAAAAATATAGAAAGATAGAAATAGAAGAAAAGAAAGAAAGAAAAATACACCAAGAATAAGAGAAAGAGAGAAAAAAAAGAAGAGTATTTTCCCCTCTCGCTATCCCATTACTCGCTCACACTCCCTCTCGTTTTCCCCTCTGTGGCTTTTTCGTTATTGTGGCTTCTTAGGTTCTCACGGTCATTTGTAGCGATTTTTTAGGGGGGGGGGTGAGAGGGGAAGGATGGAGGGAGCGAGAAGAGGGGATGGGTATATGGAAGAGGTGAGAGAGGGAAATGGAGGAGGAAGGGGAGGAAGAGAAGGAAGAGGATGGAACAGAGAGAGAAAAAGGGGTAGGGAGGGAAAAAGAGGGAGAGAGAGAGAGAGAGAGAGAGAGAGAGAGAGAGAGAGAGAGAGAGAGAGAGTAAGGGGAAAGGATGGGAGAGGGAATGATAAGAGGAGAGAAATAGGAAGAGAAGGATGAGGAAAAGAGGAAGAGAGTGAATTGGGGAATAGAGAGGAAAAAGAAAGGAGGAGTAGAATAGGAGAGGGAGAGAAGGACGAAGGAAGGAGAGAAAGAATGGGAGAAAGAATAAGCTAAAAAAAAAAAAATCAAGAAAACTAAGAAGGAGATGAGGAAACGTGACAAAAAAAAAAGAAAAAGAAAAGGAAGAGCAAAAAATAGGGAAATTCAAAAGAAGGAAAATAAATGAGGGAAAAAAAGAGATTCGAAAGAGAGATGAGAGACAAAGAGATGACTGAAGTGGAGAGTGAATGAGGGGGAAAGACGAAAGAATAAATAACAGTGAGAAAAAAAAAATTAAAATAAATAAAAAGAGAGGTGTGACGAGTGA
>NW_028234403.1:30826683-30829183 GCF_977035675.1 Penaeus japonicus | reverse complement strand
TTATCATAATTACCCTTATCTTTAGTCTCATTCTTAGTTTTATCCTTATTCTTATTTTCATTCTTCTACTTCGTTTTCTCCATATATCCTTTCTTCTTATCTTCTTCATGTTTTCCTTGAATCCATGATTAAGTAAAGTGGAAAAAACGCGGTCGTGAAATCTTATGAGATAATATTAAGCTGTGAAATAATGTATGTATTTATGTATATGAAATGTGCATATATCCTTTACGTTTACAACATGTGTATATGCATATGTATGTGTGTATTAATGTATACGCATATGTACGTGATATGCATGTGATATCTATCTTTCCTGTTGATTGTATAGTGTTTAATCTATGAGACTTTCAATTAAAACAATTAGGCAGACGTTCATTTTAATTACAACTGATGATTACGCACCCACAGGTTTAGTTCCGCTGCTTAATCATTCTATTATTAAATGCATTTACTTGATCCAGTGTGGTTAATCAACTCGATTACCCTCCCCTCCCCCCACCCGATCCTACTCTCGACACACACAGACACACACACACTCACACACACGCCAGGTGAATGTAAATGTAAATGTAAATGTAAGTAGGTGCAGAGATGTGTAGTGGGGGAGTCAGGTGGGTTATGTGTGTGGATGGGGAGGGGGTGGGGGTGAGGAGAGGGGAGGGGGGAGAGGAACATTATGGGTGCGGGTGGTGGTGGGAGAGAGGGTGGGAGAGGGGCTGGGGACATGTAGGGGGGACAACACATGTACAGTGGACAGAGGAACATGTGTTGTGTGGGTTAGGAAACATGTGTAGTGCGGTTGACGTTTGAAGGATCCGAAGTGGTCTGTCTGTCTGTCTGTCAGCGCTCGAACACCACGATATACAATTATTATTATGCTGTTATTAATACTATTACTCGAATTCGTAATGATGATATTGCTAACGTTTATACCGTTGTTTTTACTTTTGCTAAATATTATACTTGTACTTATAACCCCTTATATTATCATTATACTACTATTTCTCTATAACCAAATTCCTTATATTAACACAAGGATTAATAATAATAGTAATACCCACACTAATTGCATTACTGATTCCATTTTTCCCCCTGATGACGGTGATGCATTTATCAATACTAATGCTAATGCTTGTACTAATTACACTCATCAACACCTGAACTAATATTAATACTAATATCCATAACTTTGACGTGGATCTTAATACTTATACCATGATAATGATAATACTAACATCTTGATAAGACGAGGGATGGAGCAGACCATGTAATTACATAAGGCCCATTAAAGAGATGAGATAAAGATAACTAATCAGAGGAATGAGAATGAGTGAATAGATAGAGAGAAGGGAGAAATCTGGGCTGTGATCGACTGCCTCTTCTGAACTGACACCAAAGGATCTCGGCATTCGGGCGCGGATCACATACATGACCCCCCACACAGAGAACCTCGCCTAACCCCACCCCCTTCCCCGCACCCTCCCTAAACCCTTTTCTTGATTCCCCTTTCTTTCACCCCTTTCTTCTCCTCCTTTCCATTTCCCTTCCCTCATTCTTTTTTTTCTCCTTTGCTTCATTTTTCTCTCTTTCACTCTTCCTTCCCCTCCTCTCCATTTCCCTCCCCCCATTCTTTTCGTCTCCTCATTTCCTTTTCCCTCTCCTTTACTCTTTCTTCCCTTCCCTTCACTCCCCGCTTCACCTCTCCCCTATTTCTCCTCCCCTCCCCACTCCCCCTATTTCTCCTCCCCTCCCCACTCCCTCTATTTACCTTTCTCCCCCCCCCCCCTCACCCTTTCCCTTATCCACCCTTTTATCTCCTCTTTTCCCCTCTATTCAATCCATTTCACACTTCTATCTCCTGCCCCTACCTACTAGCTTTCCCCCCCCCCCCCCCCCATCAACACCCAACCACCCCACTCAATCCTTATCACTTACCCGCCTCCTCAACCCCCCACCTCCCCAACCCCCACCCCCAATTCACCTTGAACATTGGTGACCTGACCTTGTTATGGTGCTTCCTCTACCGGCATCAAGGTCACTAATTCAAGCATCTCCCTGACCTTTGCGCTGGAATTGAGGGTAATGTTGAATTTAATAAGTTGCTCTGATAGTTTGCAATGATGGATTGGGAATTATTGCAAATTATAGATATCCAGCGACTGTTTTTTCTCCCGTTATTTGCTTATTTCCTAATTCTATTTTTCGTTTCCTTTTTTCCATCTTATCTTTTTCTTTAATTTTTCTACTGTTATTCTCATTTTATCGACTTATTTTCTAGTATTTTCTTTTATTTTATTGTTCTTTTGTTCTTTCATTTCTTTTTATTTATTTATTTCCAGTTTATTTAATTTTCTTCTTGTACTACCCCCCCCCCCTCCTCCTCTCTCTCTCTTTCACGCCCCTCCCTCATCCCTCTTCTTCTTCATTCTTATCATCATTATCGCTTTTATATCAGTTCTCCCTTTCTTCTTTTCTTCCCCTTTCCTAATCTACCCTT
>NW_028234403.1:30804183-30806683 GCF_977035675.1 Penaeus japonicus | reverse complement strand
GGTGACATTTTAGTGATAGAGGGTGATATTTCCTTTTTGTTTGTATTTATGATCTGGATAAGGAGACAGATGGATAGATGGATAAATAGAGATCGATGTATATTTACCTGTGTGTGTGTGTGTGTGTGTGTGTGTGTGTGTGTGTGTGCGTGTTCTGCCTTGTGTTTTTCTTTCTTTCTTTCTTTTCTTTTCTTTTCTTCCTTCATTCTTTCTTCCTACCTATCTAAATGCGTTTGAGGGAGGATGGAAAGGTGGAAGGGAGGAATGAAGAGAAGAAGGGAGGGAGGAAGGAAGAGAGGGAGGGAGGGAGGGAGGGATGAAAGGAGGAAGGTAGGGAGGGAGGAAAGGAGGAAGGGAGGGAGGGAGGGAGGAAGGGAGGGAGGGAGGAAAGGAGGAAGGGAGGAAAGGGAAGAGATAAGACCAGGGAAAACATAATCAGATCCCAATCTTGGCCCACAAATCACCAATCACGAAGTACGAATCTTGATACAGAAGGATGGGCGTATCCTTTACGGGGCTGTGTAAAAGGGGTGATTTTTTTTTTTTTTTTTTTTTTATTCAGTTTTTGTTTTTGTTTTTCTAATCGCTCTTCATAAAGGTTTTTACACAGTTACTGCCATTATTTTCATTATTACTACAACTGTCATTATCATTACTGATGTTGTTGTTATTGTTTTTGTTATTATTACTGTTGTTTTTGTTGTTATCATTATCCTCGGTGTTTTGATTATTGTTATTATCATTATCAGGATCATCATCATTATCCTTCTTTATTACAATGATAATGATGATATTGGTAATTATAATGATAATGATTATAATTATCATTGGCGTTTGTTATATTATTATGAAGTGCAGTTTTTTGAAACATGATCAATTATTGCTGTTATTACTATCACCATTTTTTTGTTATTGTTGCTACTATGAGAACAATTAGTTTTATTGTTTCTGAAATTCCTTTTAACATTAACACTAATGATCACATCACATTCATTACTATTACTATTATGAACAATAATATTAATAATAAAGGCAGTGAGGATAATCATAACAGTAATGATGAGAATGAGAATGATAATAATGATGAAGATAAAAAATCATAATAATGATAATGATAGTATTAAAAGTAATAGTGCTAATAATGATGATAATAATGATAATGATAACACTAGTGATAGTGGTGATAATGATAATAATGGTAATGATAAAGAAAATAATGATAATACTGATGATAATAATAATGATGGTGATAATAATGATAATAGTATTTATGATAATGATAAGGATTATGATGATGAAAATTATAATAAAAAAGTAATAACGATCACGATTATAATAGATGTGAAGATGATAACAAAGATAATAATGATTATGATAATCAGGATAATGATGATCAGAATGTCACGGATAATGATAATAGCAATTATAATGATAATAATTATAATAGCATTGATCACAAAAATATAATGGTACTGGTGATGATAATGATAATAATAATGATGATAATAACAATGATAGTAACTACAATAATGATGATAACAATAATGATAATAACATTAATGTTTATATTGATAATGATAATAGCAATAGTGATAAAGATAATGATGATGCTAGTAATGATAAACATACTAATGAAAATGATGAAAACGATAATGATGATTTTAATCATAATGATGAAAATAGTAAAAATGATAATGATGATAATGATAATGGTGATAATGATAGTGATAATGATAATAATGATGATGATGATAATGATGAGGATAATGATAATAACAATAATATAAATCATAATGATGATAATACTAATGATGATAATGATAATAATAACAATGATTATAAGAATAAGAATAACAATACAAATATCACTCTTGACGTTTGTGATAATGATTACAATAACGATGATCATAATGATAATGATGATAGCAATAATGATAGTAATAATAATAATAATATATATGGTAATGTCGACACTAGTAAACAATGATGATGGTAATAACAATAATGGTGATGAAAATACAAATAACAGTAGTGATAATCTTTATCATTATTATCATCATGATTACCGTCATCATCGTCATTATTAGCAATAATGATGATAGTATTATTAATTATAACAGTAATGATAATTAAAATGATAATAGTAATAATAATGATGATAGTAATAACAACAAAAGCAACGATAACGACAACACTCCCACATCTCCCCCCCCCCCCCCCCCCCCCCCCCCCCCCCACAAAAAAAAAAAAAAAAAAAAAAAAAAAAAACAGCGATATCTGTCAGATACAGCATCTCGTCTGACTCTTAAATCTACTAAACTTATTTTCACTCGAGACAAAAAGCGGGACGCCACGACGATCATTTTTATCTCCCGAATGATAAAGTTGTCAGCGCACGGATCCCGACCGTGGCCGAACGTCAAATTCGGGACGATCAACAGCTCCCTCACAATGGCAATGTGTGCAACAGAGTTTCTTTGCAAGGGTGAGAGGAAGAGGG
>NW_028234403.1:30801304-30804083 GCF_977035675.1 Penaeus japonicus | reverse complement strand
ATGTATCTATAGCATTGGCTGTATCTCCAAGCACAGTCAAGCTCTCTGATTTATTCCCATTCGCTGCGTTGTAAATCTCGGATTACGAGTGTCATAAAATGATTTAATCCCGTGAATTATTCCCATCAAAAGTAGATTTATCCGTGGATTAATGTCATTAAGCACTGATTTACGCTTCGAATTCTAGAGCTCAATGGAGCTTGTATGAAGACGTAAGTGTTGAGATTAATGCTTTGAGAAATGATGATGGTGATGATAATGATGTGAAAGTCGTGATAGTGTTACTGATTGTTAGGAACATCATTATCATCTTTTTTGTTATTATGATTGTTGTTATTGTTGTTATGATATGTTGAAGTAGTGTTAGTAGTTTTGTTGTTTTATTAACGTTTTTATAACTGTCATTATCATTATCAATGATGATAGTGACAGAGATGATGATGATAATGATGATGGTGATGATAATGATAAGGACAATGATAACGATAATGACAATGATAATGATAATCATAATAATACTGATAATTATGATAATGATAATAATAATAATAATAATAATAATAATAATAATAATAATAATGATAATGATAATGATGTTAATAATGATAATGATTATAATAATGATGATAATGATTATAATAAAGATGATAATGATAATAGTGGTAATAATAGTATTAATAATGATGATAATGATAATAGTGGTAATAATAGTAATAATAATGATGATAATGATAATAATAATAATCGTCATTATTATCATTATTATCACTATTATTATGATAATGATAATGGCGATGAAGATTATATTAATAACATTGCGATTCATGATGGAGATGATAATGATACTGATAATGATAATAATGATGATGATTATAATCATATAAATCTGAATCAGATTATGAGTAATACGAATGATAACCACCTCCCGTTCCTCAAACCCCAAGTATTTTCATAAAGACATCCCATCATTCGAACGAAACCAAGATAAAAGTATATATATATAGAGAGAGAGAGATAGATAGATAGATAGATAGATAGATAGATAGATAGATAGATATAGATATAGATATAGATAAAGCGAGTTTTTAAATCAAGGAAAATCAAAATATCGCAAAAAATAATATTACATTGGCAACTGGCGTAGCTGGCGACATTCGGCGACTTGACGTAGATGTTGCCATTGCAAGGTTGCCAGATAAGTTGACATCCCTTCTCGAGTGGCCCGTTCTGGCTACAGTGAGAGCGGCGTATACTGGCCAGCTCATCATAGAACAATGTGTTCTTCTGTTCTTCCTCGGCTAAATAACTTTGAGCTGTGACGAGAATGCTGTCGAGATGTGTTGGGATGTCGGTTGCGAAAGTTTAATTATGCTGTTGCTGTTTTGTGATTCTGATGTGGATATTGATGACGGTGATTGACAGTGATTTTTATTGCTATGATTGTATTACTACTGCGATAACTACTACTACTTCTACGATATAAGAAAATGGCTTCTAGACCTCCCCTTAGAGATATATTCTATGACTCTATTTATTATTTTACCAAGATTATGTATTTTATATCGTACTTTGCCACACTCACTCACTGAGTCGCGTGCTTATAGTACAGCTACTGCTGCTATTGCTACTACTATTGCTACTACTACCATTACTTCTGCTACTGCAGCTTCTACTACCACTACCTCTACTACTACTACTACTACCACTATTACTACTACTACTACTACTCTTACTATTACTACTACTATTACTACTACCACTACTACTACTAATAATAATACTACTATTACTACTACTTCTACTACCACTACTACTACTACTACTACTACCACTCTACTACTATTACTACTACAGATATCGTTATTATTGTTATCATTCACATTATCATTATTATCATTACCATTATTGTTATTGTTGTTTCCCTTCTAACCATTCTTGTGATGAAATCATGATCACAACGCTAATCATAACAAATAAAGCGATGGAGTGAGAGGTAAAGAGAGCGAGCGTTCGCCACCACAACCACCAACCATTATTTGTGAATAAAGGAATAAAGAGGAAAAGGAAAATACGAACCTGAGATACGAAAGGAGGAGAAGGAGGAGGAGGAGGAGAACAAAATAAGCGAGAGAGAGAGAGAGAGAGAGAGAGAGGGAGAGAGAGAGAGAGAGAACAAGAGAAAGAGAGAGAGAGAGAGAGAGAGCGAGAGAGAGAGAGAGAGAGAGAGAGAGAACGAGAGAAAGAGAGAGAGAGAGAGAGAGAGAAAACGAGAGAAAGAGAGAGCGAGTGAGAGAGAGATCCGTGACTGCAACAAGCACTGTAACGAAGACAGGAAAGAACCACCAAACACACACACTACCATCCTGGGAACCGCCCTTTGCTTCGAACTTACTGGCGTGTGGGCGGAGAAACATATGGGCGTGCGCTTGCGAATACACGCCTGCATGTTTACTCGTTGGGGGATGCATGTGCACGCGTTTAAGTATGATGCGTGACACACACATGTATATGAATGAGTATTCTCGAAGAGACACATACAGTTTTGCAATGTAGTACGTTTAGTAGTAGTAGTAGTAATAGTATGGATAGTGTTTATCACCCTCATACCTATTATTACTGTTGTTATTATCATTACTATCATTATCTAAATACATAAAATACATAGACACACACTACACATAAATAAACACTTGCGAATGTACACATTGACTGGTATGATGCAGAAAACATACACACATACACACAAACAAACACATACATACATAAACAAACACACACA
>NW_028234403.1:30761304-30766304 GCF_977035675.1 Penaeus japonicus | reverse complement strand
TGAAGAAAAAGAAAAAAATATGAAAAAGAAAAAGGGAAGGAGAACAAGAAGGAGAAGAATATGAAGAAGAAGAAGAAGAAGAAAGACAACAAGAAAAAAAGAAAAAAAAATCAGAGAAATCAGGTCAGATGAGAAAAAATCGTTTGAGTTGCAGGGTCACGACAAGGAGGGAGGGGGGGAGGGAGGGAGAGAGAGGTGGAGTCTTTGAGGAAGAGGGAGGGGATAAAAGAGGAAGGGGAGAAGGGGATTTTGGAGAATGTGGGGAGGGGTAGAGAAGGTCCTAGAGAATGAGAGGGGGTAGGGGAGTGGGGGACGGGAGGGGAGTAGTGGCAACTGGAAGTTGAAAGGGAGAGGGGGAGTCGTGAGATATGGGGAGAAAGAGGGAAAGAGGAAGAGGAAGATGTAAATAAAGAGGAAGAAGATGGAGAGGGGGTTGGAAAGTAATTTAGGGGGAGAGGGGAAGATATCAGAGTAGGAGGGGGAGGAGCAGGTAGGGGGGAGGAGGCATTAGATGGTCGGGAGGAGGTAGAAGAAGAGGAAGAGGTGGAGGAGGTGTAGGAAGGCAATGGGGGGAAGGGGAGGGGGAGGAGGAGGAGGGGGAGGCATTGGAAGTTGGGGAGGGGGTTCTAGGAGGAGGGGGGAGGGGATACAAGAAGGCGATGGGGAAGGGAGGGGAAGGAGGGGGGGGAGAGGGCGGCGGGGGAGGGGGGGTACGTAAAGGCTTGCAAAACCGGTCATGTATTTCGGGACTTGGTCATGTTACACCAGCCTGACGCGCATGCCCGAGGTGTACATGACTGATTCGTTTAGATGAAAAGAAAAAGATAGAGAAAATGTGAAGAAGGAGGAGGAGGAGGAGGAGGAGGAGGAGGAGGGAGAAGAAAAGATAAGCATCTCTTTGGCTTTACGATCTCCGAAACCCCTTTCATGTTCCTTATTAATTTGGAAGTTACTCCAAAGTTGAAAAAAGGATGAGCAGGATTTTTTTTCATTGGATGGAGGGGGGGGACGGGTGGAAATCAAAATTAGATAGAAAATGGATAATGAAGTGAGAGAGAGAGGGAGAGAAAGAGAGACAGAGAGAGAGAGAGAGAGAGAGACAGAGAGAGAGAGAGAGAGAGAGAGAGAGAGAGAGAGAGAGAGAGAGAGAGAGAGAGAGAGACAGACAGACAGACAGAAAGAGAGAGAGAGAGAGGAGAGAAAGAGAGAGAGAGACAAACAGAAAGAGAGAGAGAGACAGACAGAGAGTCAGACAGACAGACAGACAGACATACATAGAGAGAGAAAGAGCCAGAAAAAAAGACACACAGACACACAGACAGACAGAGAGAGAGAGAGAGAGAGAGAGAGAAAGAGCGAGAGAGCGAAAAGAAAAGAGGAAAAGATAAGCAGCCAGACACACACACACACTGTGCCAGCGACCGCCATGCAGAATAGATAGTGTTCTTGTCTGTGGGTTTTTCTTTTTTAACGCAAGTGCCGATGTCGTCTTGAATGTCCTTGTTTGATTTGCTTTTCATTACTCCAAGTGTCTCTTTGCTTTTATTGCTGCTTTTATTGTTTTTTTATCTGTTTTTTTTTCTTATTTCTTTAAGTTTTGGAATGGTATTTGTCTGTGTTTTTATTTTTATGTTCATGTCTGTTTTTTTTCTTTCTTTCTTTCTTACTTTCTCTTCTTCTTTCCTTTTATTCTCCTTCTCTCATTCTCATATTCATCTTTCTCTAATCTTTCTGCTTTCCTTTCATTTTTTGATGCTTCGTTTTTATTTTTATTTTTATTTTTTCTCCTTTCTTTCTTTCATTCATTTTTTTCTTTATTTTTATTTTTTTCTTTCTATTCTTCTTTTTCTTTCCTTTGTCATTATTTTCTTCTTGTTTCCTTTTGTCCTTTTTCCTTCCTTAAAAAAAAAATCCGTTTTTTATTTCTCCTTTTTCCTTTCCTACTTATCATATTTCTCTTATGCTTTCACTCTCGTTTTTCGTTCTTCTTTCTTTCTCAAAAAAATTCTTTCCGTTTTTACATCCTTATCCTTTCATGTTTCTTTATTTTTCTTTCTTACTATATTTTTCGCAATTTTCCATTTGCCTCTCTTTTGCTTCTTTTCTTATTCTTTTATTTTCTTCCTTCCTTTTTATGTCCTTGTTTTCCTTCTTTATTTATTTATTTATCTACTTATTCATTTCCTTCCTGTCCCCTTTCCTTCCTTCTGTACCTATATTTCTATTCTTTCTTCTTTTCTTATTTCTTCCTCTCCTTCCTCCTTTCTTCGCTTACCCCTCCCTCCCCTCCCCTCCCCTCCCCTCGTCCCCAAACATAGTGCCACAGCCGGAGGACCTCATAGGATGTCCCATATCAAGTCCTCGTGGCCATCACCCGAGGCCCTTGTTGGCCAACTGCCGCGCCCGTTAGTCTCCTGCTTCGGAAAATGGAAATGACAGATGGAATTTCTCCTTCTGGGGTCCTTTTCGGTCTGCCTTCGACTGCGTCTGGTCTCTTGGGCTCTCTGTCTGCTTGCGCCTTTTTGTTTCTGTTTTTGGCTCTCTATCTATCTATCTATCGATCTATACACACGCACACACATACACATAC
Organism: Penaeus japonicus; assembly: GCF_977035675.1. Taxonomy (NCBI): domain Eukaryota; kingdom Metazoa; phylum Arthropoda; class Malacostraca; order Decapoda; family Penaeidae; genus Penaeus; species Penaeus japonicus. The sequence goes on along the minus strand of NW_028234403.1, from coordinate 30,763,714 downwards.
ACACACATACACACACACACACATGCACACACACACACACACGTACACACACACACACACGCACACACACACACACACACACACACACACACACACACACACACACACACACACACACACACACACACACATATATATATATATATGTATATATATATATATATATATATATATATATATATATATATATATATATATATATATATATATATACATATATATATATATATATATATATATATATATATATATATATATGTATATATATATAATTAGTTAGATGCTTGTTTAGTTATACGTAGACAGTGTACACAGCCCAATATCCGCACACACGAGGGCAGAGCAGGAAACAGAGAGAGGCTCCATCGGCCCATCGGCCTCTCCTCATATCGCGTGTCACGGCGCAGGAATCCCAAGGAGTCACGGCCACAGGAAATTTCGAAGCAACACTTCTACGAAGGCATAACGAAGGGGAATGTAATGAAATGCATCTTGAATTCCCGACTCTTTTTTCTGGAAAGGAAGTTTGGGGAAAACTGGAAGGGAGTTTATATTTGTTGTTGTTGTTCTTTTATGATGATGGTAATGATCATATTGTAATTCTGGGTAATGAGGATGATAATGATGATGATGATGACAGTAATAAAAATGCGAATAAGTCATATTGAACTAATATCATCAGAAAACAATGTGCAGTTAATCATAGTTGCAAATTATAAAGGAATGGAATGGGGATTGACTTAGGGCATTTGCAATCAGCCAGTATTGCAGAGAAAAGTGCCCGCTGATCACATCTCCGTCAGCCGCCTGTTGGTATCATTAATATTGTTGTTATTATTATCATCATTATCATTATTATTGGTATCATTATTATTGTTGTTATTATCATCATCATTATCATCATTATTGGTATCATTATTATTGTTGTTATTATCATCATCATTATAATTATTATTGATATCATTATTATTGTTGCTATTATCATCATCATTACCGTTATCATTATTATCATTTTCATTTCTATTTTTATAATTATCAAAATATCATTATTGTTTACGTTACTATTCTTATCATTATGAATATCATTATGATTGATATCATCAACATTATCATCATCATTATCATATTCAAAGTCATTAACATCATAATCATCATTACCATAATTCTATATCTGTTATCATTATCATCATTAATGTCATTGATAATATCATTATCAAAATTTTCAGCCAGACGCATTTTGATAAACATCACCGTTGTCGGAGTTATTACTACAATTATTGGTATAGCATTGTTATAATTTCATCTCGTTTACCATCTTTATCATCTTAATTTTCATTATCGTTTTATTGTTTATGACCATTCGTATGGTTGTTCTTGTTCTCATCGTATATGTGGCCGTTATAATGGTACCAATGAGGATGATAAATAAAAGTAGTGTGATGATAAAACAATGATAACAATGATGATGATGACGATAAGGATAATGATAAGGATAATAATAATGATAATTATAATGATAATGATAAGAATAAGGATAAGGATAAGGATAAGGATAAGGATAAGCATGATAATAATAATGATAAAGATAATATAAATGAAAATGATGATAATGATAATATAAATGATAATGATGATAATGATAATAATGATAGTAATAATAATAGTAATAGGAATGATAATAATAATAATGATAATGATAATAATAATTATATTATTATTATTATTAATATTATTATTATCATTATCATTATTATCATTATCATTATTATCATTATCATTATCATCAACGGTGATGATAATAATGATAATGATATTAATGATAATAAGGATAATGATGATAATGTTAATGATAATATCACAACAATGATAGCAATAATAATCGTTATAATAATGACAATGATAATGATTTGAAAAGTGATAACAATTATAACAACAGTGATCATAATGATGAGACTAATATTAATGATAATAATGATAATGATAATAATTTTGATGATGATGATAACAAAATTTATAACAGTGATGATTATGATGATAATGATGATGATGACAATGATGATGATAATAATGGTAATAATAATGATAACGGTAAAGTAGTAATAATAATTATTATAATAACAATGATAACGATATTAACAATGACAATAGTAGTAATAATAACAATGACAACGATGATAATGGTAATAAGGATGATAATAATAATGATAATGATTATGATGATGATGATGGTAATAATGATAACAATAATCATATTAATGATGATAATGATAAAAGTAATAACAATAATGATAATGATAATGATAATAATAATGGTAATAATGATAATGATAATGATATTGATAATAATAATGATGATAGTAATGATCTTGATATTGAGGACGATGATAATGATAATTACCATAACAATGAT
>NW_028234403.1:30748804-30753804 GCF_977035675.1 Penaeus japonicus | reverse complement strand
TAGGATCTATCACCCGGATATAAAGGTTTTAATACTCGGTTACACTTTCATTTTCTTCTGCTTCGACTTGTAAATATTCCTGCTGGAGCAAAATAGGCACTCTGGCCAAATGTTACGGACGATTAATTACAAAGCACATGCACCGGAGCAAACAGAAAACGAGAACTATTAAATTTTACGCCCGGAAAAAAAAAGAAAAAAAAAACGGAAACGTAATCAGACCTAACAGCATCATGCAAGCGCGGTACCTTCCCTTCCTTTCTCTCGCTCCTTCGCTCTCTCTCTTTTCCTTTTTCGCCTCTTCTTCCGTTGCTCCCGGTACTCCTGTTCTTTCCTTCCCTTTTCCCTTCTCATCTACTCTAGTCTTCCTTTTTTCCCTTTCCCATTTCCCTACTTCCCACATTCATTTCTTCCCTTTTCTTGCCTTCCCCTCTCTTGGATTTTGCCTTGGATTTTACCTTCCTCCTTCTTCTCATCTCTCCCTCTCCCTTTCTCGGTGCTTTATCTTCTTTTCCCCTTCTTTTCCCCTACATCTCCGATCTTACTCTTTCATTTCTCCTGTCTTTTAACTTTCTCCCCCTCTGTCTCTCCTGCTTCTTGCCTTCCTTCGTCTTTTTTGCCCCTTTCTTTTCCCGGCCTTTTTTCCCTTCTTCCATTTCCCCTTCACCACCCTCTTACCCACCCCACCCTTTTCTCCTACCTCCCCCCATCCCCTCCCCCATCCTTCACACAAATAACACACTCAAAAAAAAAAATGCGTGTGAACGAGGTCCCAAAGCAAGAAACGTTTCCCACACAACCTCCTCCACTACAGATCCTTGTGTTTAGTTGCTGATTGCAAGAGCTAGAGTAGCCCAGGCTTGCACACAGGTAGGATAAAGAGTCCCGCGTGAGTAGAAGAATTCATAGGAGGAGATCCAGTGTCTCTTGGTACAGAGAGCGTCTGTGCCCGGGTCCCTTGGGGGTGGGAGGTACTCCTCAGGGTAGGTAGGGCTATCATCTCCTGGGGATGGGGAGGAAAGAGAGGAGGAGAGGGAGAGAGAGAGAGAGAGAGAGAGAGAGAGAGAGAGAGAGAGAGAGAGAGAGAGAGAGAGAGAGAGAGAGAGAGAGAGAGAGAGAGAGAGACGGGGGGAGAGGGAGAGAGAGAAAGAAAGAGAGAGACGGGGGAAGAGGGAGAGAAAGAGTGTGAGAGAGAGAAAGAGTGGGAGAGAGAGAGACAGAGAGAGAGAGTGAGAGAGGTTGGTTAGATACATAGAGATAAATGAACTTAAACACAAAGAGAGAAGATAGACAGATACATAGAAACATAGAGAGAAGGGGGGAGAGTCCGATGCCAGGCACTGCTTGAAAGCAAGAGGTCGGGTTGGGAGGCAGGGGAGGGGTGGGGGGTGGGGGCTAAGGGAGCAAGGGACTGTGTAGAGGTCTGGCCTGTGTAGCGAAGACAGCTCCGAGAAATGGATGGGGTATCATGTTAGACAAGCTTCTGCAGGAGGGTCTTCGGATAGAGAGACAGGGTGGAGAAAGAGAGAGAGAGAGAGAGAGAGAGAGGGAGAGGGAGAGAGAGAGAGAGAGAGAGAGAGAGAGAGAGAGAGAGAGAGAGAGAGAGAGAGAGAGAGAGAGAGAGAGAGAGAGAGAGAGAGAGAGAGAGAGAGAGAGAGAGAGAGGGTGAGTGGGAGGGAGGGGGAGCGGGAGAGACAGAGAGAGATTGATTTGATTTTGAGAGAGAGAGAGAGAGAGGAGGGAGGGAAGGAGAGAGAGAGGAGGGGGGGAGACGAGGAAAAAGAAGATGAGGCAGTCAAAGGAATAAATAATAAAAACAAAGAAAAAAGATCTAAGGAACGAAGGAGACTGAGTGTGAGGGACAAAGAGAGAGAGAGAGGTGGGGTGGAGGAGGGAGAAGAGAAAAGAGAAAGATAGAGTGAGAGAGAGAGAGAGAGAGTAAGTGAGTGAGAGTGAGAGAGAGATTGGGATGAGAGCGAAAAGGAGGCTCTTTTAGTTTCGTTATAATACTGATGGGTGATGAGCAAGAGCTATATTTAGGGAGCCCTTAATTGAGAGAAGGAGAGGGGAGGGGAAGGGAGAGGAGAGAAGAGAAGGAAAAAGAAGACAGGAGACGGGAAGGAAATGGGAGGAGAAAGGGAGAGAGAGAGAAGAGGATAATGAGGGAAGGGAAGGGGAGGGGGAGGAAACAAGGAAGAAGTGAGGAAAAGTGGAGGAGACGATAGGGGAAAGTAAGGAAAGAAGAGGGGGAGGGAGAAGAAAATGGGTAAGGGAAGAGATGGGAGGAAAGCAGAGGACGGGGGTGGCGAGAGGGGGGGGAGACAACGATGGTCATTGGGTTGGAATACTTATTACGTGGGAGTCGTAACAGGTGTTGGTATGACGTCATTGCTATACTTTCCTTCGCTTGGTATCTCACGATATAATTAAAATCGAAGAATAACCCTACCATCCAACAAGCCAAAGGAAATATTGCAAATCGTTTCAACGGAACAAAAAAATATCGTATTGCTGAGTGAGGTAACGCATATCAAATGTCTTTAAACAGTGGTTTCTCAAAGTACCGCAGCAAATTAACGGTACTGTATCATTCCCCTTTTATAGGCACGTGTCATTTACCTTTCAGCAAGACATAATCTGGCCCTCTATAGATCGTAGAAAGAATCACACATTGTAAACAAAAGAATAACGGAGTCAAATTCAGGAAACGAAACTAGCATCTTTACCAACAATATTTACATTAGCTTCAGAAGTGTATGTATCATCCAGGTATGTTATGGTATGGTGCAAAGGTGAGGAGGACGTGGGTATGGTGACCTGGAAAAGGACAGGGCGATATGGTGAGGTACGCCAGCGTGGGCATGAGAGAGAGATAAGCGGCGGTGGAGGATGAGAGTCCTGATCACCGTCAGGGTATCGGGTGTCATGGCCGCGTCCGATAAGCTTTCAGCGACTTCGGCTATCCTCTGTGAGTTTTTCTTTTTTTCTCTCTCTCTCTCTTTTTATCTTCTTTTATTTTGAGAGAGAGAGGGGAAGAAGAAAATATAACATCGTTGTTCTGACACGTTGCAGAAAGTTGTGATCTTCGTCTGTAATAAGAGAGGTCTGAAGCTTGTATCGTTTGAGAAGTGTTGCTTGTTGCAAGGCAGTGGCTTCGCTTCGTTATGCCTGTGATACGTCCCAGCCCGAATTCAGAATATCTCGAAAACAGAAACCAGATACTTCATCTTGACATCTCTGAAATATAATCTTCAAAATATACAATCTACTCTAACAAAAATGAAATTCCAAACAAGGTATTTCATCATAACCATCATAATCTAGGTCTTCCGAAGTCGAAGACAAGATTTCGACCGCGATTTCGGACGAGTAGTGGGCAATGATGCATCGACTCGCTGATTGGCCAGTTATCACACAAGATGAATGGGTCGGTTTGCGCTCTGCTCCGTGCGAAAAAGGTTCCTCCAAGATACCTCTGTCTAGCTTGCTTTTTTAAGGTGTGTATCGTAAAACGGCCCCAGATCAGCTGTATTCCTATGCGTCTTATGCTAAATATATATCAATTAAATTATCAATTAATACTGTTTATTACATGTAGGTCTTATAAAGTAAGCATCTAATGTTACCAGATAATTAATATTCATAATCGCAATTCCTTTTCCCTCTTTTTTACCATCCCCTTTCACACCAATTGCCTCCCCCCCCCCCTCATTATTTTCCATTCACCTACCTTTTTCTCAAATCAAAAATAAATGTTTATGTCACTCTTTCCCAAGCCCGCTCAGCTCTCTTGGGTTTTATTCTCAAAATATATGTAGTAAACAATCTCAAAGATAAATCCACTGCATTTTATCTATCCCAATAAAAGATACAACAACAATATTTCAAGGACATCTTGATAACCATCACCTATATAATAATCGTGATTATCGTACCTTCCTCCAGGATAACCATTTTAACGCCTGTCGTCACGCCAAAAAAATATCGTACTGTATCTTATCATCGTGCTTATTGTCGTAACCTCATAAACGACTTTGAGACGACCAGGTGGAGCGTGAGAAACGGGCGACCTTTGGGTGGTGATGAGCCATCTGTCACAGGTGGTGAAAGATGTGAGAGATGGCGGGTGGCGAGATGCAGGTAAAATGCTCTCGCGATGAAAGCAGAGTGTAATTGGTGTTGATATACATGTATAGATTGCTGGGTAGATATAGGGATGGGTTGACAGGTAGTGGACGGGAGAAGGGATAAAAGATGGTTGTGAATTTTAATATGGTTTTAGATATGCTCTAGAGAGGATTTTCCCTGAATGTTCTAGAAGCGATGAGAAGAGTTAATCTATATGTATGTTACGGATTGAAAATTAGTTCAAGGTACACCCCAGCAGTGTTATGAGAAGGTAAAGGGTTGGGAGGAAGAGAGAGAGAGAGGAAGACAGATGTAGATAGATGGAGAGAGAGAGGAAGATAAATTGATAGATAAATATATATATATAGAGAGAGAGAGAAAGAGAGAGGGAGCGGAGCGAGAGAATGAGAGAGAGAGAGAGAGAAAACGAAAGAGATAGAGAGCGGGGGAGACGATGGAGGAAGGGAGAAAGTACGAAGAAGGATGGTTGGGTCATAGAAAGGGAAAGAAAGAAAGAAAAAAGAAAAAATATTAAGATAGACAATATGACCGACAGAAGAGCAAGTTTAAGACGAACATGAAAATGTAAGACACACACAAAAAAAAAGGTTATTCAATGAGTACAAAGCTTTAAAAAAAAGAACAAACTCAGATAAAAAGAAAGATAGATGTAAGTATCAAAGGGAAGCCGTAAATCCACACAGAAAATAAACAGAACACATCAACAATTATTTATGGCTGTAGTTCTCCTGGCTTCCATCAGACAGGAACAGCTCGTGCCAATATCATATTTCCTTCCATCAATACGCCATTCCATTCACGCCCTCCCTCCCCACCCCTACCCCCCAACATCTCTCTCTCTCTCTCTCTCT
>NW_028234403.1:30726304-30733804 GCF_977035675.1 Penaeus japonicus | reverse complement strand
GGAAGCATAGAAGACCAAGGATAAATTCCAAGGCAAAGCCAAGGAGTCGAGGATCTTTCCAGAATCCTTCAAGACGTTGGTTTTCGAAGATAAATCCTGTCCAAGAGGGGGGGGGGGAGGGGGGAGGGGAGATTGTAGGCGTTGGGGTGTTGCCGGTAAAGTGAGGGGGGGGGAGGGTGGTGGGAAGAGGTTGTGGGGGATGTTGTGGGTAAGGTGAAAAGGGGGAAGATAAGCTTCTGACTCCCCTCCCCTCGCCTCCTCTCCCCACCCAGATACTTTACCTTCTCCTTTCGTAATCCCCCCCCCCCCTCAGTCCCATCACCCTTACCGTTTCCCCATCGCCGCCTCCCCATTCCCCTACCCCCTATCACCCTCCCTTTCCCTCCACTTCCCTCCTCTCCTCCCCCATCCTTCAACCTATCCCCTCCCACTACACCCTCACCCCTTACTCTATCCCCACGCCAATCCCCCCTTCTTCCCCCTACTCCCCACTCCCCCACCTAGCCTCCCCCTTCCCCTCCCACCCGCTTACCCAGAGGTAACATGACGATGGTGGGACGTCAGGGAGGGGGGGTGGGAGGGAGGGGTCTGGAAAGGGGGGTGGGAGGGAGGGGTCTGGAAAGGGGGAGGGAAGGGATCCTGGAGGGAGGAGGGAGGGTGCCTGGATAAGGGGGAAGGTACTGTAAAGGGGAGGGAAGGGGCCTGAAAAGGGGTAGGGGGAGTGGGAAAGGGGGAGGGGACTAGGAAAGGCGGGAAGGATGGGGCCTGGAGGGGGGAGGGAACGAGCCTGGAGAGGGGAGAGGTTAGGGGGCCGTGAAGGGTTGGAGGGAGGGAGTCAAGAAAGGGGGAAGGGAGGAGGGGGGGGGGCTGGGTATGGGTGTATCAGGTGAAAATCGCAGGAAAAGCGGGCTGCTCTCCTCCACCATGACACAGACGCTAGAGAAATGTGTCGCTTTATATTGGTCTCCTGCTTCGGTGTGGAGTCTCGTGCGCATCCACTGCCATGAAAAAAAAATACACATATATACACATAAGCACACATACTCAAAAAACCACATACACATACACACACACACACACACAGACGCACTCAAACACACACAAACACATAAACATACACATATGCACATGTATTCAATTTCATTACACACATGTATACATCCCCAGAAGACATAAACACAGCCCTTTCCCCGCCCTCCCGAGTACCCGATCTCCTAAGCATCCCCAGAAACACAGAGCTTCTATTGTGTCTTCGAACTGTCAAGAATTTCCATTCATTTCCTTCTCGAGACGACCGGCACGGGAATGAATGAATGGGCGTCGTGGCGCAGGCGGGGAGCGACTTCGTGTTTGTGGTCGTCGTTGAGGTGTCCTGTTTGTTGTGATTGTGTCGTCGTTTCTTTTTAAAGCTTATCATAAAGTGGATGATTATTGTTTGGTGACGGAATAGTGATCCCGAGGCGTCGTCTGCTCGTGACGTCATAGCATCGCCCTCGTGATGTCATAGGTGCTCTTTCGAAGGTTGGCTTCCCGGCACCTGACGAAGGAGACACTTGGCAAACGGACCGGGATTTAGATGCCTCTTGTGTCCCCTCTTCTCTTCCCCTCTTATCGCTCTTCTCTCCTTTCCCCTTTCCTCTTTCCTCTCCTCTCACATCCTTCTGTATCACCTTTTCGTCTTCCCCCTTTGTTCCCTTTTCCCTCTTTCCATAGCTCCTCTTCACATCCTTTCTCCTCTTCTCTCTCTCTCCCTTCCTCTTCTTCTCTCTTTCCTCCCCTCCTCTTCCCTCCCTCCCTCCTCTTCCCTCCCTCCCTCCTCTTCCCTCCGTCCCTCCCTCCTCTTCCCTCCGCCGGGAAGCGATGTTCAAGCAGGGACATCCCCTCCCTCCCCCTATAAAGTTACGGGTTGTGTAGTGGCTATTGATTTACGCCCGGGTTGTCTTACTGATGGAGGGAGGGAGGGAGGGAGGGGAGAGGGGGAGAGGGAGGGCGAGAAGAGGGGGGGGGAGGGGGAGGAGGTGGAGGAGAAAAAGAGAGAGAGAGCGAGAGAGAGAGAGAGAGGTGAGGGGAGGAGAAAGAGAGAGAGAGAGAGAGAGAGAGAGAGAGAGAGAGAGAGAGAGAGAGAGAGAGAGAGAGAGAGAGAGAGAGAGAGAGAGAGAGAGAGAGAGAAAGGAAGAGAAAGTAGAATGGGATGGGGTAAAAGGGGAGGGGTGGGGGAGGGAGAGAAAGGGGAGGAAAGTGGAATGTAAGGAGGGAAGGCGGATAGGAGGGGGATGGGAAAAAAGGGAAGGAGATGGATGAAGGACTGGAAAGGAATAGAGAGAGAGCGTGGGCGGGAGGGAGAGGATGGATAGAGGGAAAGAGAAGGTAGGCGAGGAAAGAAGGGAATAAGGAGGGGATGGAGGGAGGAAGAGAAGGGAGGAGAGAGAGAGGGAGGGAGGGAGGGAGAGAGAGAGGGAAGAAGGGCGGGGGAGGACGAGAAGGAGGAGGGCGAAAGGATGGTTCTAGTTGATATATATTTGTTATTCTTGCAATGCCATCCTTCGACCTTTGAATATTTTTGTTTGAGTTTGCAATTGCATTAGTGTTTACAGTGAGAGTGTTTCGCGAACTCAGACTCAAGAGGGGTTTATTAGTTGTTAAGACTTTGCAGACTGTGAGTTAACATACAGGTTGATTTCCCACCCTGATAGCCTGTCAAGTTGTCAACCGAATAACAGGCAATTGACACCTAATGTTCTACCTAGTAACTTTGTTTCTATCTTGACAACTTATCTTCCGTTTTGCAACTTGCTCTCTACAATAATAGCCAATCCCGCAACCAAGCAACTGGCCTTGACAGTGTACTTAATACTTCAACAAATTTTGATTCCGATTTGACAGCAGTCTGCCACTTTACCATCCACCCATCCATAGTGACAACCAGAATATCAACCATCCAACCTGACAACCAGCTATTTTAACAGCACTACTTTCCCAAAACAGTTAGCCTATTGCACTAATTACTAGCAAAATCAAAATAAGTTCTTAACCAAGCGGCAGTAATTACTTATTAGCTTCAACGGCCCTTCATCTATAATGCCCACAGATGAAATCATTAAAAGAAGACAAGAAGACTGTGATAATTGAAAAAAATTATTTTTATTTTTTATTTTTTGCTGTTGTTGTTCTTGCGTTTAGCATCATTATCATTATCGTCACCATCTGTATTACTATTATTCGTATCATTATCATTATTATGGTTTATCATTATCATCACTAGCTTTATCATTATCATTTTATTATTATCATATTTATCATCTCATTATTAGCCCTATATTTATATCCTTATGTTTATTAGCAATATTATCATTATTGCCAATATAATTATTGTTATCACTATTATTACTATTATCATTATTACCATTATGTTTATCATTAGTACCATCAATACCTTTATCATTATTATTGACATCATCATTATTATTATTATCATTATCATTATTATTCTTATGAGTGTTACTATCACTGTTAATATTGTTGTTATCATCTTCATTATCGCCGTTATCATCACCATCATTATCATTATTGTTAATGTTATTATCATTGATTTTTGTTGTTAGTTTTCTTGTTATTATTATCATCATTATCATTATCATAAATATGATTATAATCATTGTCCTCATTAGCATCATCATTGTTATTAATTTTATTATCATTATCATTACTATCATCATTATCATTGTTATCATTATAACTAATGTAATTATTGCCATTATTTTCATTGTTAACATCATTACTATGATTATCATTATTGTTATTATCACCATTATCATTAACATACATCTACAGTGACTATGATTTTATATCATCGCTTTTTATGTCATCATTATTTTGATCATCACTATTAGTAGCAAAAGTATCATCTTTTTAATCATAAGTATTATAATTATCATCGTTGTTATCGTCACCACCATGATTATCATTGATATTGCCAATTATTTGCTTGTGATTGACAGACAAAGAGAGAGAGAGGGAGTATGAAAGACTAAGAGTGAGAAAAAGAAAGAGGTAGAAAGAAAGAGCGAGAAAAAGAAGGAAAGAATGAGCGAGGAAAAGAAAGAGAGAGAGAGAGAGAAAGACAGAGAGAGAGAGAGACAGACAGACAGAGAGAGAGAAAGAGAGAAAGAAAGAGAGAGAGAGAAACAGCACAGACATTCAGGCAGACAGATAAACAAACAAGCAAAGCGAACAAATGAATGAATGAAAGGTGGTAAAAAATAGACAACAAAACCAAAACAAAATAAAAAGAAAACGAAACAAAACGAGAGAGAGAAGAAAAAAAACTTCACTGGCAATATATTTTCAACAAGAGGTTGCATAAAGAGATATAAATTATCTTGAAAAAATTAAAGTGGTAGGGGTGATATCGTAATCTTAGGATCTTATTGATATTGCAATGAAATCGACGCGGGAGTTGCAAACCAAAGGGAGGAAGGGGGGGGGAAGGGGGTGGATAGGGAGAGAAGAGAAAGGTGGGGAGGAGGAGGGGAAGAGGAAGGGAGTGGGGTGAGGATGGGGGAGGGGTAGGGAAGGAAGGGAGGGAGGGAGGGAAGGGGCAGGGGGGAAGAGGGGAGAAGGAGTGATGCAAAAGAAGTAGCGGGAAGGGGAAGAGTTGGGGGGAAAAGGGAGAGAGGGAGGGGGGAGTGGTAGGGAGGGAAAAAAGGTAGGGAAGGGGAACGGGGAGGAGGGGAGGAGAGATGGACGAGGGGAGTGGAAGGGGTGGGGGAAGGAGGAAGGAAAGTGGAGAGGAGAAGGGAAGAAAGGGGAAGGAGGAAATGTGGGAGGAAAATGGGAGAGGATAAAGAGGGAAAAGCGTTGGGAGGGAAGGCAAGGGGAGCGGAGGGGAGGGAAGCAAGGAATTAAAGGGAACTCATTTGAGGAATTCAAAATGATAATTACAATAATAATAAGAGAAATTATGATAATAATGATAATGATAATAATAATGATGATGATAATAATGACACTTACAAATGATAGAGAATAGGATTATAATAATAATAATGATAATAATGATGATGATAATAATAATAATGATAATGATGATAATAATAATAATAACTATGATAATGATGATAATAATGATAATGATAATAATAATGATAATAATAATAATAATAATAATAATAATAATAATGATAATAATAGTAATAATAATAATAGTTATGATAATGATACTAATATCAACAATAATGATGATAATTATAATGATGATTATAACATTAGCAATGACAATGATAGCTATTATTACTACTATCATTGATGTTATTATCATTATCATTATCAATAATATTATCATTATCATGATTGTTATTCTGTAATCATCATTTTGATAATGATAATTATAAAAGTAATAGTTATGATAATTATATGAATGATGATAATAAAGAAATTATAATAATGGTAATGATAGTAACAATGATGATAATATTAACATTTATAATAGTAATAATGATAATGATAGTGATAATAAAAACATCAATAATAGTAGCAACAATGATTACATGTAAAAACAAAAATCATCTTCATCTTCATAGTGATAGAAATAATGATAGTAAATATTATCATGATGATGATGATGATGATAATGATGACCATTGATAACAATAACAATGATGGTGATAAGGATATTGATAATTATAGTATATGTAGTAATAATGAGTGATAATAGATAATGATAAATATCATTATGATTATGATGTTAATGATGATAATAGAAATAATGATAATGATAATAATAATAAAGATGATAATAATAATGATATATTAATAATTATTATTATTATTGTTATTAGTATAGTAATAGTAATGATAATGATGATAATGATAATGGTCATCACATTATTATCATATCAATAACAATAATAATGATAATGATAAAACTGATGATAATAGCAATAATAATGATAACAATGATATTATTGATAATGATAATAACATTAATAGTGTTATTGTAATAATGGTAATGATAATGATAATGATAACAGTAATAATGAAAGGAATAATGACAATGATGATGATGATGGTAATGCTAATGATAACAATGATGATAATAGTAATAATGACAACAGTACTGATAATGGTAATGATAATGATAATGTGATAATGATATTAGCAATAATAATAACAACAATAATGATTATTATCTTAATGATAATGATAATAATAATGATAATAATGATCTAGTGATAATAATAATGATAGTAATGATAACAATGATAATGATAATAATGATGATTATGATAACGATTATAATAATGATGGTGATGATGATGGTAATAGTAATAATAATAATGATAATGATGATAAGAATGATAATAACAATAATCATAATTATAATGATTATGATAAGGATCAAATTATAATAGTAATAATTATAACAATAATAATGATAATAAAGATTATGATAATGATGACAATGATAATAATGATGGTGATAATACCAAGAGTGATAGTTATTATAGATATAGCAAAAGTTAAAGCAAAAGTAATTATAACCATAAAGACGATACGGACATAAGAACCCCACAAAGGGCGAAAACAATAATGATAACAGAGACAACAAAACAACTCATGAGAATAATCGTAGCATTCATTATAATCATATTAAGCCAAGGAGAGAAAGGGTGCTTGTGTACTTAGAGGGGACAGGGGGTAGGGGGCCGGACATGGGTAGGGGAAGGAGGAAGGGGTAGGGGGAGGGGGAGAGGGGGGACAGCCAAGCATGGATAAAGGGTGAGGGAGGGGAGGAGGAAGGGGTAGGGGGAGAGGGGGGACAGCCAAGCATGGATAAAGGGTGAGGGAGGGAGGATGAGGGGTTGGGAGAGGAGGAGGAGAGAGAGGAGAGGGGGGACGGCCAAGCATGGATAAAGGGTGAGGGAGGGGAGGAGGAAGGGGTAGGGGTAGGGGGAGAAGGGGGACAGCCAAGCATGGATAAAGGGTGAAGGAGGGGAGGAGGAAGGGGTAGGGGAGAGAGGGGACAGCCAAGCATGGATAAAGGAAGGGGGAGGGGGAATGGGAGGAGGATTGAGCAGCTAAACATGGGTAGAGGGAGGGGGAGGGGCAGGAGCCAAGAGGGAGGGGAGGGGGGAACGCACGGGTGGTCCACAACGACTGGAGGTAACATGAGATTCCCTCCCCTCCCCTTCACTCCCACCCCTCCTCCTCCTCCTCCTCCCCCACCTCGTCCTCCTACACGCCTCTCCATCTTTTTACTCCTCCTCCTCCTCCTCCTGTTTTATCTCCTTCTCTTCCCCCTTCATATTCCCTCCTCTTCTTATCCTTATATTCCTTTATATCATCATCATTATTATTATAATAATCCTCCTGTCCACTCCTCCTTCTCTTGCTCCTCCTCCACCTCTACCTCCACCTCTTCCTTCGACTCTTCCTGCTCCACCTCCACTTCTTCCTCCCCCACTTCACCTCACCCTTATCCTCCTCTCCATCCTCTTCCTT
>NW_028234403.1:30713804-30723804 GCF_977035675.1 Penaeus japonicus | reverse complement strand
CACACACACACACACACACACACACACATATATATATATATATATATATATATATATATATATATATATATATATATATATAGTTACATATGTATGTATAAAAACTGAAAACTCAACCCAACCGGAAATAAAGAGACATGATCCATTTGTCAACAACAAAAATAAATCCACCAACAATCTTTTGCTCCCCCCCCCCCCGTCAGTTCTTCCTAGCGATCTGGTCTCACTCACTCACTCGCTCACCCACTCACTCGCTCACCCACTCACTCGCTCACCCACTCACTCGCTCACCCACTCACTCGCTCACCCACTCACTCGCACACACTCTCCCATCAAGTAAACGGTGCGACTCAAGCTCCGCACTTAATGTTCTTGTCAAACGGGAGCTAAGGTTTCGGAAGCTGTTAGTCGCATGTGATGCTCTCCGCGAAGGAATTCCGTGCAGCGTGATACACTCTGGGAGTCTGTTGGTCTGTCGCTGTGCAATTGAAGGTCGGGCGGGCTGTCTGTATGTGTGTGAGTCTGTTTTGTGTGTGTGTGTGTGTGTGAAAGTGTGTATTTTTTCTCTATGTATGTTTGTCTGTCGTTTTTGAGCTGAAGGTCTGTATGTCTGTCTATCTGTCTGTCTGTCTTTGCCTGCATGTGTCAGTCTGCCTGTCTCCGTGCCTTTTGTTTATTTCGTTGTTTATAGGTTATCTACCTGTATGTGCATTTATTTGTATATATGTATGTATGGGTGTCTGTCTGTATGTATGCATGCATGTGACTGTCTGGTTGTGTGTCTGTCTCTCTATCGGCAAGGAGCGATGCCTCGCTTGCACGTTGTTCTTTGCATTGTTGCGAATGAAGAAGGGAGAATTGTGAAAATGTGCTTGGATTTGTTAATAGGTATTTGATATTGCTTGTCGGTCATTTTCTTTCTTTATGAATGGCCGTCCGTTCTGTCTGCCTGTCTGATTTTCTGCCCCTTACTCCCCTCCCTTCTTACCCCCCCCTCCTCCATTCCCCTCCTATTGCATAACCGTGACCATCTGGCCGCTGTCCACAGTCAAGCGTTATACGAGGTCGAAGTGCCAGATTACACAAGCAACGACGAGCGCTCTTGAGAACGGCTCCAATCCCCTCGATCTTTGCATGACCCCATCCACGGAACCGCCTGACCTTTGCTGGCCTCTGCTGACCTCTGCTGGCCTTCTTGCGTGACCTGCTGAAGGGATGCTCATTGCTCACCCGGCGGATGTAGAGAGATGGAGGAGGGAAGGGGAAGATGAGGGAGGGCGAAGCGAGATAGGGAGATAGAGAGGGGAGGGATAGGGGAAGGGTAAAAGAGATGGTAGAGGAAGGTGGGGTGATAGGGGAGGGAGGGGGAGGGGGAGGATTGAGGAAAAGGGAGAAGGAGAGATGGAGAATGAAGAAAAAGAGTGAGGGGAAGGGAAAAGAGAGAAGAGAGAGAGGATAGGACACGAAAAGGAAGAGAGAGTAAAGAGAGGAGAGTAGAAAGGGAAGGGAGAAGGAATGAGAGAAAAAATCTAGAAGTGAAATAGAAAGAAGGGGTTGTGAGAAGAGAGCTAGAAGGTGGGGAGAAGGGGGAGGAAAGGGCAAAGGGAGAGAGGGGAAAGGGCAAAGGGAGAGGGGGGAACGAAGGGCAGGGTGACAGGTGGTGAAACTCGAGGGCGAAGAGTAGATATTTCTGCAGATAAGTAGTCGACCGGATGGTTCGAGGGTGGATGAGCAAGGGAGTGAATATGATTGGGTGTTATGGTCTCGCAGATAAGGAGATTATGGGACTGGGAATTGGCCAGAGAAAGATTATCAGTCTAATCAGTCTATATATTCGAGGGGAGGCGTAAACATCCACAATAGAGTGTTAATGATTAGGTAGACATCCATGTACGAAATGGAAGAGTAATATGGAATAGAATATTCATATAGAGTACACACACACACACATACACACACACACACACACACACACACACACACACACACACACACACACACACACACACACACACACACACACACACACACACACACACACACACACACACACACACACACACACACACCTCCACACCAACACACACACCACCCTCACACATCCACACACACACACACACACACACACACACACACACACACACACACACACACACACACACACACCCACACACACACACACACACACACACACACACACACACACACACACACACACACACACGCACGCACGCACACACACATATATGAGGTTGTGTGCGTGTGTACATATTTTTTAATGTATACACAAAATAAGTTTAATAAATAAAGACGAAAAATGAAGTGAGATAGAATGAAATACCTTTAAAATCAATGTGTTTATCTATTTATAGGAGTGGAGTAGTTATTCAGAAAAAATATATATTGATACATAGCAAAGCGGGTATGTAGATATATAAAGTGGTTTGGGAGAAACGTCGAGTAAACAGTGTGTGTATGTGTGTGTTAAAGCCTGCAGTAAGTGTACTCAATCAATTATTGTTTGTTTGATTAAATATGTGCTTTATACTTGGTCGTTCGATCACATGAAAACAACAATCTATTTCTACATAACCTATATGTACATATTGCTACAGATCCCTTAGCCAAAAATCAAGCAAAGCAATTAAAATGCAATACAATGCTATCATAATACAAAAAAACAATTACCAAAAACACGTAAGCACACACACACACACACACACACACACACACACACACACACACACACACACACACACACACACACACACACACACACACACACACACACACACACACACACGACACCAAGGACAAACCACAATCAACACGCTACTTTCAACCTACCATTAACTACCTAAATGCTCCGTGCAGTCATCTACCCACCCGTGACGCCCACAAACTACCACTGTCTACCCACCGTCTGCCCAGATCTACCCAGTGGAAGGTAGAAGGGAAACCGGGCGGTCAGAGAGCGCGGGAAAAATAAGTTTTCGTGTTTTTTTTTGTTTTTTTAGTGTTGATGTCATTGTTTTTGTTGTTTTATAATTGTAGTTATTGTGATTATCATCATCTTTGTTATTACTCTTGTTATCATTATTATTTTTGTTATTTCTGTTTGGTTTTGTTTGGTTATTATGGTTGAATATCAGTCTTACTATCATTATTATAATCATTGTCATTATCACTCCTATAACTATTATCATGGTTATTGTTACTATCATCATTGTCATCTTGTTGTTACTGTTGGTGTTATTAAGATTAAGGTAAGATTAAGATCTTAATCGTCATTATTATTATGACTATAATCATTATTACTACTTTTACTATCATTATTATTATCCTCATCATGGTAATAATAATTTCCATCATTATCATTACCATCACTGTTATAATTGGTATCCTCATAATCATTGCTATCGACATCATCCTTATCTTTATCATTCATTATTGTCAGTTATCATAATTTTCTTAGTTCTTCTTCAGCTTCCTGTTCGTCATGGTCCTTTGACTGTCTGTTCGTTTCTAGTTTCTTTATTCTAGTTCTTATTTTTTTTATTTTCACTTTCTTTTGTGTGTGTTTTCATTGTTTTTATTCACCCCCCTCTCTCTATCTATCTATCTATCTATCTATCTCGCTCTCTCTCTCTCTATCTATCTATCTACCTCGCTCTCTCTCTATCTATCTCTTTCTCTTTCACCTTCTCTCTATCTATCTATCTATATCTTTCTCTTTCGCCTTCTCTCTCTCTCCCTCTCTCTCTCTCTCTCTCTCTCTCTCTCTCTCTCTCTCTCTCTCTCTCTCTCTCTCTCTCTCTCTCTCTCTCTCTCTCTCTCTCTCTCTTCTTTCTCTTTCGCCTTCTTTCTCTCTCTTTCTCGTTCGCCTTCTCTCTCTCTCTCTCTCTCTCTCTCTCTCTCTCTCTCTCTCTCTCTCTCTCTCTCTCTCTCTCTCTCTCTCTCTCTCTTCTTTCTCTTTCGCCTTCTTTCTCTCTCTTTCTCGTTCGCCTTCTCTCTCTCTCTCTCTCTCTCTCTCTCTCTCTCTCTCTCTCTCTCTCTCTCTCTCTCTCTCTCTCTTTTCATCTCTCTCTTCCTCTCTCTCTCTCTCTCTCTCTCTCTCTCTCTCTCTCTCTCTCTCTCTCTCTCTCTTCTTCTCTCTCTCTCTCTCTCTCTCTCTCTCTCTCTCTCTCTCTCTCTCTCTCTCTCTCTCTCTCTCTCTCTCTCTCTCTCTCTCTCTCTCTCTCTTTCTCTCTCTCCTCGACCCTGTAACCCCCCCCCCCCCCACCGACTCGCCCCCCTAAAGAGCACCACGGAGCGTATCAGGTTTCCTCGAGGGAGGGGGGAGGGGGGAGAGAAAGGGGGAGGGGGAAACCAGCGCTGTAAGTGGGACGTAAGTGACAAAAAGCCTCGATAAATGGCGGGGAGGGAAGGAGAGGGAGAAAGAGGGAGAGAGAGAGAGAGAGAGAGAGAGAGAGAGAGAGAGAGAGAGAGAGAGAGAGAGAGAGAGAGAGAGAGAGAGAGAGAGAGAGAGAGAGAGAGAGAGAGAGAGAGAGAGAGAGAGAGAGAGAGAGAGAGACAGAGAGATAGACAGAGAGAGACAGAATGAAAGAACATGAATGTATAAAAGCGAAAGACGAGTGAGAGCAAAGATATTATTATCATTATCATCGTTATCATCACTATCATTTCTATTATCGTTACTGATATTGGTATCATCATTAGTACCATCATTAGCGGTAAAATATTAGTATTCCTTTTGTTATCATTGAACCACTATCATCAGCATTTTTTTTTTTTTTTTTTTTTTTTTTTTTTTGTTAATGGTTGTTGTTTACTTGTAGTGTAGCTGTTATAACAAGCATCTACAATCTCTTAATCATAATTACTACAATTATCCCTGTTAATCAGTATCGTCATTGTCCTTATCCATATAATTATTGTTACTATTATCATGATGCTTATGATTATCATCATTATTATCATCATTATTATCATTGATACTGTTACTCTACAACAATCACTACTGCTATTTTGGTTGTTGTCATTATCATAATCATCATCATCATTACCATTACTATCAATATCGTTATCACTACTTCTACTACTATTACATTACTATAATCATTACTAAAGTATTCACTATTACTAGTAGTAGCATAACTGTCAGCGTTATTATCATTTTGGTTAAATTTTCATCGGTAACATTATAATAATCTTAGTACAGTTGCTACTACCTTTATTTTAGATATTATTATTCCAATCACTATTATTGTCATTTTTATCATCTTAGCCGTTATTACGATCAACTTCACCATCATCATTATAGTCAATATAATTGTTATTACCAATGATGTTCTTATCACTGTTATTGTCCTTATGATTACCATAAATATTATCATTAGTCTTTTTATCATCATGATTATTTATATCATTGTTATTCAGCCTCATTCATACCTTCCTTATACATTTATCGCATTGAACTTCGTTCATCAATATCATTATCTTATCGTCATTATTATCATTATCATCATCATTATCATTACTATCACTATTGCTATCAGTATTGCTATCATCATGATTATTATTATCATTATTATTATTTCCAATATTCCTTGTTGTTGCTGTTATTATCCTTATCTATCTATCTATCATCGTAATTATTATGAATAATAACGCTCGCTCGCATGTATGTGTACGTGTGTACCTCACATCAATTAACACATACAAAAACTGGAAAAAAAAGATGATATACAAATATGGTAATTTTCGATTTTTTTTATCGCATTCCCGGTTCTAGCAAGCACTTTGTCCCAATTTTCATATTAACGACTTGGATTATACCGAAAGCACAATCTTTAGAAGGAAAAATTATCGGTGAGTCTCATCCTCTTTCCTTTCCCCAAAAGATGAAGAAGAAAGAAAAAGAGAAAGAAGGAGGAAGAGAGAAAAGACGGAGGAGATGGCGGACGAAGAGATGAAGAATAAAGATTGAGAAAACACAGGAGAAGAAGAGGAATGAAGAGGAGGAGGAGCGGGAGAAGGAAAAGACGACGGAAAAGGAAGGAGACGAAGAAGAAAGAAGTAGAGAAAAAATAAAAGATAAAAGAAAAAAAAATAAAGAGAATGAAGAAGGAAAGGAACAATTAAGAATAAGAAGAGCAATGAAAAGACAAAGAAGAAAAGGAAAACGAAGAATTAAGAAGACCAAGAAGAGCAATAATAAAGTACGAAAAAAAGAAAACGAAGAATGAAACAAGAAAACAAATCAATGAAAAACAAAGAAACAAAGACAAAAAAGAAAGACAAAAGAGCTTCCGGCCCGAAAATCAAAACCCTAATTTCCAGAAAGGATTGTTTATAGCTCCGCCACCTCGTTCCCCAACAGCTCGGAGAACCAGCGCTAACAAGCTCCAAACCGCTAATTCCGAGAGCTCATTACTACCTCGTAATCAACGTGTTTGTTAAAAGGATGACGATAACTTTGTCCAATCACCGAGGGGCCTCTGGGGAAAGGGGTGGGAGGGGGGAGGGAAACGGGGATGCGGAGCGGTAGGGAGGGGGGTGGGGGATTGGGAGGGGTCTGTGTAAAGGATGGAGTAACACGCCATTTTCGCCTCAATAGCCCATCCACTTTCTGTCCTTCCTAAACCCAGCGCTTACAGACTTGAAAATAACCACATACGGTAAGACGCTGAAGAACTGCTTCAGACGCAACCAGCACTTCACGGTTGCTGATCACTTCGACCCTTCTGTTGTTGCCTCCAGACGCTTCATGTTCTGTTGACGAATGCTAGAGAAGAAGTGGCCAGGCAGCAGAGAAGGAGAACCAGCATTTTCCTGTTTTTCTTGCCATTTTCCTGCATTTTGGCGTCGTCACTAGCTCTCTCCGGTGCCCTGGTTTCCCCTTCGCCCGCCCAAAACCTCAGGGCAAATACTAGTGCATTGCAAGTTTCATAAACATTAGTGAAATCGGCGACAAATTTTATCATCATCACTGTTCTTTTGGTGTCTACCTGCTTACATATTTCTTACTTATGACAATAATAACCATAGATTATTAAATCGCATAGTTTCAGAATCTATCCAAATAATCCATTTACATACGTTCTTTACGAAGACAAAATTAGAAAAGTGCATCATAAAAATCACTGCTTGCTGCACTGCACTGTAGCGTGATGCCCATGTTGCCCAGCAGCTCATGCCATCTACGCTGCCACATGCAAACCATAACAGCTCGTAGCCATTTGCCACAAGTAGAAGGGGGAGTAATAGGGGGGGGGGGTAGGGGGGATAGGGGGTAAGGAAGGAGAGAGAATTAGAAACGGATTTGTTGGCGTCTGTGAGAGCATCGACAGCGTTCGTGTAACTTGTTTTGAATCCGGGGTTTATCGAGTGATTTATCCCCCCTCTCTCCATCTCCATCTCTTTATAACTTTATATCTCTATCTCACGGTCTATACCTGCCCTTCTCTGTCTGTCTATTGCTGTCTCTTTCTCTCTCTCCATGTCTGTCTATTGCTGTCTCTTTCTCTCTCTCCATGTCTGTCTATCTCTGTTTCTCGCTGTCCCTTTCCCTCTTGTATTCTCTCTTGCTCTCCCTCTCCCTCTTGCTTTCTTTCTCGCTCTCCCTTTCCATTTCCCTTTCCCTTTCCCTCTTGCTCTCCCTCTCCATCTCCCTTTTGCTATCCTCTCCCTTCCTCCCTCCTTTCCTCCCTTCCTCCCTCAACCCCTCATTCCTCCCTCCCTCCTCCCATCTCCCATCTCCCTCCCTTCTCTCACCCTTCCTCTCTACCTCATTCCTTCCTTCTCCCTCCCTCGCTCACTCCTCCCTTCTCCCTCCCTCCCTCACTCCTCCCTTCTCCCTCCCTCAATCACTCCTCCCTTCTCACTCACTCACACCCTTCTACCTCCCTGACTCCTCCATTCTCCCTCCCTCCCTCACTACTCCCTTCTCCCTCCCTTACTCCTTTCTCCCTCCCTCACTCCTCCCTTCTCCCTCCCTCACTCCTCCCTTCTCCCTGTCTCACTCCTCTCTTCTCCCTCCCTCCCTCACCCTTTCCTCCTCCCTCCTTCCCTCACTCACTCCTCCCTTCTCCCTCCCTCACTCACTCCTCCCTTCTCCCTCCCTCCCTCACTCCTCCCTTCTCCCTCCCTCCCTCACTCCCTTCTCCCTCCCTCACTCCCTTCTCCCTCCCTCCCTTACTCCTCCCTTCTCCCTCCCTCCTTCATCCCTTCTCCCTCTCTCCCTTACTCCTCCCTTCTCCCTCTCTCCCTCACTCACTCCCTCCTCCCTTCTCCCTCACTCACTCCTTCCTTCTCCCTCCCTCCCTCACACCTCCCTTCTCCTTCCCTCACACCTCCCTTCTCCCTCCCTCTCTTTTTCACTCCTCCCTCACTCACTCCTTCCTTCTCCCTCCCTCCCTCACTCCTTTCTCCCTTCCTCACTCTTCCCTTCTCTCTCCCTCACTGACTCCTCCCTTTTCCCTCCCTCCCTCACTCCTCCCTTTTCCCTCCCTCCCTCACTCCTCCCTTTTCCCTCCCTCCCTCACTCCTCCCTTTTCCCTCCCTCACTCACTCCTCCTTTTTCCCTCCCTCACTCACTCATCCCTTTTCCCTCCCTCACTCTTCCCTTCTCCCTCCCTCCCTCTTCCCTTCTCCTTACCTCCCTCTTCCCTTCTCCTTATCTCCCTCTTTCCTTCTCCTTACCTCCCTCCCTCACTCTTCTCTCCCTCACTCATTCCTCACTCCTCCCTTCCCCCTACCTCCCAACCTGCCTTCTTCCATTCTCCCTCTCTCACTCCTCTCTTCTCCCTCCCTCACTTCTCCCTTCCTTCTTCCTCCCTCCCTCCGGCTAAGTGCATTAAGATCGCTCTGAAACGAAGAAGAAATGCACTGGGCTTTACGTTTATTAATTGAAAATACAAGGAAATTATCCCCCGCTATTGATGGGTAAAGAGGCTATTGGTCGGGTGTGTAATGGGACTGACCGCACCACAACCGCCCCCTGGGGAGACGGAGTTTATGGGGGACATATGTTACAACTCCCCTCGTTTACACAGCCCCCTTCTCCCCCCTCCTCCTCCCTCCTTCCCCTCGCTTCCCCCCCAGGCCTTTCCTATACCTCTTTCCCCCCCCTCTTCCCCGCCCCCTCTTCCCTCTCTTTCCCCCTCCTCCCCCCTCCTCCCTCTCTTTCCCCCTCGTTCCCCTCGGTCTCTTCTCCACCTCACCACTTCCCTGTTATCTTTGCCCTTCTGTCAGGTCTTGTTCCCGTGGTCGTCCTCAGACCCTGTTCGCTCTTCTTGCTCAGTCTTGTTGTTCGCTTTATTATTTTTGATCTGGTATATTTTTCTCTTTTCTTCTCTCTCTACTGTACATCTATTTCTCTATATATTTTTCTACCTCTGTGTCTCTCTCTCCTTTCTTCTATCTCTCTCTTTCCTTCTCTCTCTCTCTCTTTCCTTCTCTCCCTCTCTCCTCTCCCCCCACCTCTCTCTCTCCCTCTCTCTCTCTCCTTCTCCCTCTCCTTCTTCTTCTTTCTCTCCCTCTTTCTCCTTATATGTATATATATATATATATATACATATATATATATAAATATATATATATATATATATATATATATATATCATATACATATTTATATATATATATATATATATATATATATATATATATATATATATATACATATATATATTAAACATATACATATACATATACATATACAAAATTTTACTGCCATTTCTCACATATACAAATATATATATATATATATATATATATATATATATATATATATATATATATATATCATATATATATATGTATATATAAATATATATATATATATAAATATTATATATAATACATATATTATACTATATATATATATATATACATACATATATATATATGCATTATATATACAAATATATATATAATGTATACATATATAGATATATAGAATAAAATATATATAATAAACATATATGATAAATATATA
>NW_028234403.1:30708683-30713704 GCF_977035675.1 Penaeus japonicus | reverse complement strand
AAAAAAGAAAAGAAATATGGGGTTAAGACTCTACTTTCTTAACGTGTTTTTCTTTGTTTATATTATCTTTTCCTTTTTTTTTTCTTTTTTTTCTTTTTTTTTACTTACTAATGCTATTTGAAAATGGATTCGATTCGTCTGATAGATGTGTTTATTTATTTTGTGAAATCGTAGTTTAGTTTTTTATTTCGTATTTTGAAGGAGGGGAGAGGGTCAGGAGTGACACGTTTTTGTTTTTGTTTTTTCATTTCTGTTTTGGTGTTTTTGTTTATTTCCGTTGTTCTCGTCTTTTCTTGTCTTTTTTGTCGTCATTCTCTATTGTAGTACTATCACTCTTACTATTATTATTGTTATTATCATTACCATGTAATTATTATTACTATTATCATCATTATTGCTATCATTATCGTTATTGTTAGTACCATCATTATTATAATAATCATCATTATTATCATCATCATTATTATCATTATCATTATCATTATCATTATGTTATAGCCGTTCTTATATCACGATCAATATTACTTCTACCATCATCGCTATTCATTGTTATTTTCTCTCCCTAAATTTAGCAACAAAGGATATAAAATTACATGCAAAATTATCATCAGGTAATCCTTAGCCACCTGTACAGCATCTTCCTCTCCCCTCCCTCATCTGCCACCCCTCCCTCCCTGCTCCTTTATTCCTCCCATCCCTCTTACCCTCCCTCCTTCCCTCCCCTTCTCTGACCTAACACCTGCACGACCATCATCTCCCCACCCCTTCCCTTCTTCCTCCCTCCCTCTTGCCCCATTTCCCTCCTTAACCACATTCGTCTACCTCTCCTCCCTCCTCAATCTCTTCCGCCCTCTCTCTCTCTCTCTCTCTCTCTCTCTCTCTCGTCCTAAACTCCCTCTCTCTCGTCTCCTCTCTCTCTCTCATCTCCTCTCACCCTCTCCTCTCCTCTCATCTCTCTCTCTTCTCTTCTCTTTTTTCTCTCTTACTTCTCTCTTCTTCTCTCATACTTCTCACTCTCTCTCTCTCTCTCTCTATTCTCTCAATCGATCTCTCTCTCTCCCTCTTCTCATCTTCTCCCCCCTATCTCCTTCTTCTCTTTCTCTCTCTCCTCTCTCATCTCACATGTCTCTCTCACTCTCTCTCTCGCGCCTCTCGCTCTCGCTCTCTCTCTCCTCCTCTCGCGCCTCTCGCTCTTCTCTTCGCTTATTTCTGTCGTGCGTTCTCTCTTTCTTCGCTTCTTCTTCCTCTCTCTCTCGTCTCTCTCTCTCTCATCTACCTTTGTCCTCTGTCTCTCTCCTCTGTTCCTCGCTCGTCTCTCCATCTGACCCCTATTCTCTTCGCCTCATTCTCTCCTCCTCCTCTCGCTCTCTCTCGCGCTCTACTCGCTTTCAACTCAACACTGCTCTCCCCTTCCTTCCTCACTCATTCCCGCACTCCCGCCCTGTCACCCACTCCCTCCTTCCCTCCTTTCTTCCATACCTCCCACCATCATTCCCTCCTACCCTCACTCACTTCCTCTCTCCCTTTCTCCCCACCCTTACTCCGTCTCTCCCTCCCTCCGACGCTCACTCATATTCTCCCTCCCATCCTCCTTCCCTCCCTCCTTTCCTGCCTTCCTCCTTCCCTCCCTCCTTTCCTCCTTCCCTCCGTCCCTCCCCTCTCCATCCCTCAGCCCTTCCCTCTCTTCTCCTTCCCTCCTTCCTTTCCTCCCTCCCTCCCTTCTCCTTCCCTGCCCAGTCCTTCCCTCCCTTCTCTTTCCCTTCCCTCTTCTTCCGTATCTCCTTCCCTCCCTCCTTAGCTCTCTCCTTAGCTCCCTTCTTAGCTCCTTCCCACTCCCGCTACCCCATCCCCTCCTCCCCCCATCATCCCTCTTTGGAAGTCAGGTGACGACGGCAACTCGACCCCACATGGACCCCCCCCTCCCCACCTTCTCTTCCCTTACCCCCGCTCCCCTTTTCTTCCCTCTCTCCCCTCCCTTCCCCCTAATCGCCCCCCCCAATTCCATTTCTCTTCTCTCTCTTATCCCCCTCCATCTCACACTCCCTACCCCATCCTCCCCCCTTCCCCAACCCCTCCTCTGACACTTCCGTCACCCGACCGATGGCTCGTGGCTGAGAGAGAGAGAGAGAGAGAGAGAGAGAGAGAGAGAGAGAGAGAGAGAGAGAGAGGGTGAGTTAGAAAGAAATTTTTTAGAGAGGGAGTGAGAGAGAAAGCTAGAGAGTTATGAAGAAATGATTAGAGAGTTAGATAGAAAGGATTAGAGAGTTTGAAAAAAGGATTAGAGAGAGAGTTAGAAGAAAGGATTATATAGAGAGCTAGAAATAAATGATTAGAAAGCGAGAGAGTTAGAAAGAAAGGAGTAGAGAGAGAGCTAGAAGGAAAGTAGAGAGAGAGTTAGAGATTGGAGTGCAAAAGAAAGAAAGAAAATTAGAGAGAGAGAGTTGAGTCAGAGAGAGATAGAACTTGTCAGAAACACAGAGAAAGAGTCACAGAGAGAGGGGGGAGGGAGGGAGGGAGAGGAGAAGTCACGTGACACTCATTCTCTTCCGCTAATTGATCTCCTGACAACTTCCAAGGTGTCAGAGTTCGTGTTTTCCTCGTGTGTGGGGGGAGGGGGCGGGGGAGGGGAGGGGTCGTATGTCATTATGGCCATGAATGGGGGGGGGGTGATAACCTTGACCTTTATTTCATGGTAGGGGGAGAGGGGGTATGTTTCTTGACGCCACATTTCTTTTTTTCATTTTTAGAATTAACTGGCTTACTTATTCATACACACATTGTATATCATGTTTTACTTATTCTTATAGACTATATACATAATAGATTGTATTTCATAAATATACATATAACAAAAAAAACTATTTGTTTCAATGTCATTCAGTAAATTGCCAGTATCCAGATAAATAATATATCTGTTTATTCATTCATTCATTCATTATCATTATCTTTGTTGTTATTCTTCTTATCAGTATTATCACTATCATTATTATCATTCCCATCATTATCATCATTGTTCTCACTAATATTTTTATCATTTTCATTATTATTATCATTATTATCGTGATTATTGTTGTCATTATTATCATCATTATCAATATCAGCATTATCATTAGTACCATTATAATTGTTATTATTATTATTATTATCATTATTTCCATTATTAATATAAAATAATTATTTTTACTACTAGTAGTACTATCATTAGCATTAATATTATTATCGTTATTACTGTTACTGTTATCATTATTATTATTATTGTTATCATTACAATTTGTAATCTTTTTCATCATCATCATCAACAGTACTATCATTCTAATTATTGTTATTATTACTATCATTATTGGAAGTGTTACCATTTTTACCATCATTATTGATACCAATGTTGCTATTATTACTACCATTACTATCATTATCATTTTCATCATCATCATTAACATTATCAATATTACTATGACAGACAGACAGAGACACACAGACAAATCAATAGGTAAATCGACAGACAGATGAAGAATCATATATCACAACATACAGTTCTAATAAATCATTTTACAAACGAAAATGTAAACAAATGGAAAGATTCAGAAATAAACACTCATGACGATGTAAAAATAATCAAGTGATCTTATGCAAACTCTCTCGATAGATCATACTATTTATATCTGTTTATATCTATTTCTCTTTTCTCCCTCCTCCCCCCTTCTTTTGTCAAGAGCTCTCTCTCCTTCTCTCTCTCTCTCTCTCTCTCTCTCTCTCTCTCTCTCTCTCTCTCTCTCTCTCTCTCTCTCTCTCTCTCTCTCTCTCTATTTCTCTCTCTCTCTCTATTTCTCTCTCTCTCTCTCTCTATTTCTCTCTTTCTCTCTCTATTTCTCTCTCTCTCTCTCTCTCTATTTCTCTCTCTCTCTATTTCTCTCTCTCTCTCTCTCTCTATTTCTCTCTCTCTCTATTTCTCTCTCTCTCTCTCTATTTCTCTCTCTCTCTCTCTCTATTTCTCTCTCTCTCTCTCTCTCCTCTCTCTCTCTCTCTCCCCTTTTTTATTTCTCCCTTCATCTTTTCTTCTCTCTCTCTCCTCTCTCTTCTCCCCCTCCATCCCCTCCCCACTCATCCTTTCATCCCCTTCACCTCTTTCGCTTCTTCTAATTTCTTCCACCTCCCGTCCTCTTTCTTTTCTTACTCCACCTCTTCCAATTTCCTCCCTCACTCTCCTTATCTCCCTTTTCCTTTTCTTCCTCGGCATGACATCCCCCTTGCTCCTCCAATCTCCTCCACCTGTCCTTGCCCCCCTCTTCTTATTCCTCCTCCTCCTTCCTCCTCCTCCTCCCCCCCTCCTCCACCTCCTCCTCCTCCTCCCCTCCTCCTCCTCCTCCTCCCCTCCTCCTCCTCCTCCTCCCATCCTCATCATCACCATCATTATCATCCTTTTCCTCCTCCTATTCTAACCCCTTCCTTCCTACTCATCCAAGTTCTCCGCCTCTCCATCTCCTCCCGTCCACCTATCCCCTTATAACCACCACCTCTTCCTCCTCCTCTTCCTCCTCCTCTTCCTCCTCCTCTTCCTCCTCCTCTTCCTCCTCCATCTCCTCCTCCTCCTCCTCCAGTCCCCTTATCACTCCTCTTACCACCACCACCCCCCCTCTTCCATCCCCCCTTCCTCCTATCCCTTCCCCTTCCTCCATCTCCTGCTCCTCCTCCTCCAGTCCTTCTATCACTCCTCCCCTTACCACCACCTTCAATTCCTCCTATCCCCCCTCCTATCCCCCTCCTACCCCCCCTCTTCCATCCCCCCTTCCTCCTCCTCCTCCTCCTCCTCCTTCTCCACCTACCCCCCCTCCCCCCCACTACCTCAACCTGCTGCACTGATCCCAAAAATAATCCTATTATAACATCAAGCACAGTGGCCTGATCCGGAAAGCCTATATGTGATCTATTGAAAGCGCAGGTGAGGTTGTTAAGTGATAGCCTCCTCCTACGTGGGGGGTGGGGAGGGGAGGTGGGGGAGGAGGGAAGGAGGTGGAGGAGGAGGA
>NW_028234403.1:30696183-30706183 GCF_977035675.1 Penaeus japonicus | reverse complement strand
ATATATATATATATATATATATATGCATATGTACATATACATATACATATATACACATATATATGTATATATGAAAATATGCACACATACATACTCAAGAAAAACGCACACCTCAGTCCTCCCAACCGACTCCCCCTCCCCCCCCAAAAAAAAAAAAATCCCTTCCAATTATAATATTTCAACTTATTTAAATGTCGTCTTGAATTTCACAGCGCCTTAAAATGTTCCTCGAGGAATTTTTCAGTCGCTTTTACAGCCTGCGGTCACATGACACGGCAAGACCTCCGCTGCCGAGGAAGGCGGGGCGGCGCGGGGGGGGGGGGGGGGGCTGGGGAGACTTTCGAGAGATTAGCTGGAAATTCGCTGAGATTTCGATTGCGTGAGGGGGGGGGGGAGGCGGTGTCCGAGTCGTTCGTCTTGATGGGGGTGAAGAAGGGTAAAGAAGGGAAAAAAGGAGGTGGGATAAAGAAGAGGACGAGGAGGAGGAGGAGGAGAAGAGTGAAGAGTAAGAGGAGGAGGAGGATGCAAAAGAAGAGAAGGATGATGATGGTTATGGAAAGGTAAAACAATCTTAACTTGATTTAGCGATTTCTTTATTCACTTAAATTTTTACCTTGCTATTTCTTTTTTCTTTTCTTTCTTGATTATTCTTTTCCATTTCACCTCCTGATTGTATTTCACTATTGCTTTCATTTTTTACGATTATCATAATTTCATCAAAATAATTATTCTCGCTGTTTTATCATTATTGTTATTCTTGTTATTGCCATTATAATTGTTAGTGATATGATCATTGTCATATCATCATTGTTGTCATCGCCATAATTATAATCATCATTGTTATTTGTATTACAATTGGCACAATCGTTACCATCAATATCTATATAATCACTAATAAATAGAAGAACATAATTACAGAAAATATATTATACATAGAACATCATACACGCAATCACACACACACACACGCACACAGGAAGAATTATTCCCATTCGCATAATAAATAATACCAATTTCAACGCATGCAATGGAGTATAACTCACATGATGCAAAGTCAGAGGGCACACGGTGGAGAGTCAGGCAGGCAGACGAACACTTACTGATTGGTATATCATGATGGAGAGGAACAAGGGAGAGGGAGAGAGTGGGGAAAAGAGAGAGAGTGAGCGAAAGAGAGAGAGAGTGAGGGGAAGATAGAGAGAGTGAGGGAAAGAGAGAGAGAGTGAGGGGAAGAGAGAGAGAGTGAGGGAAAGAGAGAGAGAGTGAGGGAAAGAGAGAGAGAGTGAGGGAAAGAGAGAGAGAGTGGGGAAAAGAGAGAGAGTGAGGGGAAGATAGAGAGAGTGAGGGGAAGAGAGAGAGAGTGAGGGAAAGAGAGAGAGAGTGAGGGGAAGAGAGAGAGAGTGAGGGGAAGAGAGAGAGAGTGAGGGGAAGAGAGAGAGAGTGAGGGAAAGAGAGAGAGAGTGAGGGGAAGATAGAGAGAGTGAGGGGAAGAGAGAGAGAGTGAGGGGAAGATAGAGAGAGTGAGGGAAAGAGAGAGAGAGTGAGGGGAAGAGAGAGAGAGTGAGGGAAAGAGAGAGAGAGTGAGGGGAAGAGAGAGAGAGTGAGGGAAAGAGAGAGAGAGTGAGGGGAAGAGAGAGAGAGTGAGGGAAAGAGAGAGAGAGTGAGGGGAAGAGAGAGAGAGTGAGGGAAAGAGAGAGAGAGTGGGGAAAAGAGAGAGAGTGAGGGGAAGATAGAGAGAGTGAGGGAAAGAGAGAGAATGGAGGAAAGAGGAAGGAGAGAGTGAGGGGAAGAGAGAGCAGGAGTGAGGGGAAGAGAGAGAGAGGGAGGAAAAGAGAGAGAGAGTGAGGAAAGAGAGAGAGGGTGAGGAAAAGAGAGAGAGTGGAGGGAAAGAGAGAAGAGTGAGGAAGAAGAAGTGTGAGGGAAAGAGAGAGAAGTGAGGGAAGAGAGAGAGTGTGAGGGAAAGAGAGAGAGAGTAGAAAGATAGAGAGAGGGGAATAGAGAGAGAGTGAGGGGAAGAGGAGAAGATGTTGGGAAGAGAGAGATGTGAGGAAAAGGAAAGAGAGAGTGAGGGCAAGAGAGAGCAGGAGTGAGGGGAAGAAGAGAGAGTGAGGGGAAGATAGAGAGTGAGGGGGAAGATAGAGAGAGTTGAGGAAGAGAGAGAGAAGTAGGGGAAGATAGAGATGAGGGTAAGAGAGAGAGAGTGAAGGAAAGATAGTAGGGGGGAAGAGAGGGAGGGGAAGAGTGTAGTTGTGGGGAAGATAAGAGAGTAGGGAATGAGTGAGTGAGTTGAGGGGAAGATAGAGAGAGTGAGGGGAAGAGAGTGTGAGGGTGGGAAGATAAGAGTTGGTAATAAGAGAGAGTGAGGGGAAGATTGAGAAGTGAGGGGAAAGAAGAGAGAGTGAGGGTTAGAGAGAGAGAGTGAGGAAAGAGAGAGAGATGAGGGAGAGAGAGAGAGAGTGAGGGAATAGAGAAGAGAGTGGAGGGAAGAGAGAGAGAGTGAGGGAAAGAGAGAAGAGATTGAGGGGAAGAGAAGAGAGAGTGAGGGAAAGTGAGAGAGAGATGAAGAAAGAGAGTGAGAGGGAAGAGAGAGAGAAGTTGAGGAAAGTAGAGAGAGAGAGGGGAAAAGAGAGAGAGTGAGGGGAAGAGAGAGAGAGTGAGGGGAAGAGAGAGAGAGTGAGGGAAAGAGAGAGAGAGTGAGGGGAAGAGAGAGAGAGTGAGGGAAAGAGAGAGAGAGTGAGGGGAAGATAGAGAGAGTGGGGAAAAGAGAGAGAGTGAGGGGAAGATAGAGAGAGTGAGGGGAAGAGAGAGAGAGGCGTGAGGGACAGAGGAGAGAGAGCGGGGGAAGAGAGAGACTCTTGCGGGAACGAGAGACGAGCTTAGGGGAAGGAAAGAGAGAGTGAGGAAAGAATAGCGAGAGTGAGGGTACTCGAGAGAGAGTGAAGTTGAAGATAGAAGAGCGTGAGGGAACGCGAGATACGGTGCGGGGACATAGAGACTTGCAGGGGCAGATAGAGAGATAGGAGGGGCATATAGAGGAGAGTGCGGAAAGAGAGAAGAGTGAGGGGAAGTAAGAGAGTGAGGGAAGAGAGAGAGATGATGGAGGGGGGGGGGAGAGATGACAAGTGGGGAAAAAGAGAGAGTGAGGAAGATAGAGAAGTGAGGGAAAAGAAGAGAGTATGGAAGATAGAGAGAGTGAGGGGAAGAGAGAGAGAGTGAGGGGAAGATAGAGAGAGTGGGGAAAAGAGAGAGAGTGAGGGGAAGATAGAGAGAGTGAGGGAAAGAGAGAGAGAGTGAGGGGAAGATAGAGAGAGTGAGGGAAAGAGAGAGAGAGTGAGGGGAAGATAGAGAGAGTGAGGGAAAGAGAGAGAGAGTGAGGGGAAGATAGAGAGAGTGAGGGAAAGAGAGAGAGAGTGAGGGGAAGATAGAGAGAGTGAGGGAAAGAGCGAGAGAGTGAGGGAAAGAGCGAGAGAGTGAGGGAAAGAGCGAGAGAGTGAGGGAAAGTTTTAGAGAGAGAGAGAGAGACAGATAGACAGACAGACAGGCAAACAGAGACAGAGACAGAGAGACAGAAATGATAAATGGTGGAGAAGAAAAGAGGACCAGAAACGAAACGAAAGTATCTTTAGAGAGATAAAGACGAAAGAGAGAGAGAGAATTAGAAAAATAATGAGAAATGGAGATCGAGTAGAAACAAACACGAAATTGATAAATGATCAATAAAAAACAAAAGCAGGAACATATCAATAATAATAATAAAAAATACTCATATACCTAAAAGACACAGGAAAAAAAGAGAATCTAAAAAAATCCAGATACATCATCCGGGTTCCGAAGAAAAACAGGTTTGTTTCCTTTGCCATTTTCAGCAAGACTAAAACCCCAACTCACGGAGACAGCCAGCCTGAGACCGTGAGTCAGACCAGTTTCTGTGACGGCGTTAGTCATTCACTGGACGCACGCTCGAGGGCACGGCACTTTTGCTGGTACTAGTGTTAAATGGCCCTTTTTTATCGGACTCTCTTGCTA
Source organism: Penaeus japonicus (assembly GCF_977035675.1). Classification (NCBI taxonomy): domain Eukaryota; kingdom Metazoa; phylum Arthropoda; class Malacostraca; order Decapoda; family Penaeidae; genus Penaeus; species Penaeus japonicus. Next base: position 30,702,157 of record NW_028234403.1, on the reverse strand, counting down.
TCTATCGAACATCGGTAATTTTTTATCTCTATCTTTTTATTTCTGTCTCGCTCTCTCTATATATTTTTTCTCTGTTTCTTTCCCCTCTCTCTCTATTTTCTTTTCTCTCTCTCCTCTCTACCCCTTCTCTCTCTTCCTCTCTTCCCCACTCTCTCCTCTTCTCTCTCTTCCTCTTTTCTTCTCTCTCTCTCTCTAACTCTCTCTCTCTTTCTCTCATCTTTCTTTCATCTTTCTTTCATCTCTCTCACTCTCTCTCTCATTTTTTCACCTCTTTCCATCACTCTCCTCTCTCCCCTCTCCCCCTCCCCCTCCCCCCTCTCTCTCCTCTCTCATCTCATCTCTATCTCATCTCTCACTCTCTCATTTCTCTCTCTCTATCTATCTCTATCTTTGGTTCTCTCTTTTGCTCCCCTCCCTTCTCTCTCTCTCTCTCTCTCTCTCTCTCTCTCTCTCTCTCTCTCTCTCTCTCTCTCTCTCTCTCTCTCTCTCTCTCTCTCTCTCTCTCTCTCTCTCTCTCTCTCTCTCTTTCTCTCTCTCTCTCTTTCTGGTTCTTTATCTTGCTCTCTCGCTAGCTATTTTCTCTCTGGTGATATAGGTCCAAAGGCGTTTGTTTGTTTGTTTGTGTCTGCATTTGTTACGTGTGCGTGTGTTTGTCTTGGCGTGTGAGTTTTGGGTGTGAGTGTGTGTGACTATGCTTCTAATTTTAGTGCATGTGAGAAATAGAGACAGCGAGGGAAAGATATGTGCATATCGGGAAATGGGTAGACAGATGCATGCATAGATAGATGGAGAGAAAGAGGGGAGGGGAAAGGAGAGAGAGAGATAAAGAGCGAGGGGTGGGGTCAGTGTGAGAGAGAGAGAGAGAGAGAGAGAGAGAGAGAGAGAATATGAAAGAAAGTTAAAGAATGGAGAGATAGACAGACAAACGAAGACCGTAACAATGACAACTACAAAAATACAGCAAGACACAGAACGTAAGAAAAAAAAAAAAAGGAGAGAGAGAGAAAGAAATTAAAACAAAGCAGAAAAACACGAAGAAATAATGCATGTTCTAAGCGTGCGAGTGTCTGTAGACGTGTTTATCAGTTTCCTTGTGTGTTTTCATATGCAAATAAGTGTTTTCTTGCCCTGGGGAGAGTGTAAATGGCGTAATATTACATCATAGATCAAAAAGAGAAGTGTGAACGTGCGAAAAATCAAAGGAAGAAAGTGAATTAGTAGATAAATAAATGAAAGAGAGAGGGGGAGTGAGAGAGAGAGTGGGGGGGGGGGGAGAAAGAGAGGAAAAAAGGAGAGGGAGACAGAGAAAGAGAGACAAAACAACCAAAGACAGAGACGTTTTGGATAAAGTAAAAATCGGTCATCATAGTTCTCTTATTTGCAATTGTAAAAATAAAAAATGAAACGCAAATGCAAATAAACAACAATGCTGATAAGCCTTACAGACGAAGAGGAAGTGAGACAGAGTGAGTCAGAAGCAGGGAAGGGGGAAGGGAGGAGGGAGGTAGAGAAGGGAGGAGGGGTAGTAGAGGAGGGGAGGGGCGAAGGGCTTCGAAGGGGTGGAGGAGTGGAGGAAGGAGGAGGGGAGGGTGAGGGGGATCGGAGAGGGAGGTAGAGGGGGTATGATGAGAGGGGGCAGAGGAATAGAAGAGGGAATAAAGAATGGGAGGAGGGGTGGTAGGGTGGTGGAACGAGGAGGAAGTAAAGGGAGAGGAGAATAGACAAATGGAGGAGGAGAGGGAAAAACGGTAGAGGAAGAGAGAGATAGGGATAACGGTAGAAGAAGAGAGTGATAGGAAAAGCGGTAGAGGAAAAGAGAGAGAGGAAAAGCGGTAGAGGAAGAGAGAGAGAGAAAGAGAGAGAGAGGAAAAGCGGTAGAGGAAGAGAGAGAGAGAAAGAGAAAGAGAGGAAAAGCGGTAGAGGAAGAGAGAGAGAGAAAGAGAAAGAGAGGGGGGGTAAGGACGGGTGGGAAGGGGTAGGATGGGGGTGGAGGGGGTAGAGGGAACGGGGAGGGGGAGAGCCGTGATTAAATCCTTTCCATCCGGTCTGCCAGACACTCTTGTGGATTTATTTCCATGAGACATCGAGGGAAACGGATGACAGATGGTTATATATTTTTTTTCTTCTATATTCTGAATTATTGTGGTTATTTCGCCGTTTCTTTAAATTTGTAATCGGATCTCTTTATCTTTATCTCTTTTTACTCTTAATATTATTCCCATTATTGTTATCATTATTATTAATACTGTTACTATGATTACCATCATCTTTATCATTATTTTCCTTAATATTGTCTTTATCACATTATCTTTCTTATAATTATTAGTAGTAGAAGTAGCATTAGCTGCATTATTGTTCTTGTTCATATTATTAATCCCATTAAAGTTATTATTACTATTATTAATATCATTCTCATTCTCATCATTAGCATTAGCATTAGTTTTGTTGCCATCATTATTATCATCTTTATCATTATTGTCGTTATCATTTTACTGTTGTTATCGTTATCACTGTTATTGTTTGTTTTTTTGTTTTTTTCAATCTCCAAACTCCTAGGTCGTGTTTGTTTCTTATTGCTTCAGGATATTTTTCAGTATAGGTTTTAGTACCAAATTTCCACTCTCTTATGAATACGCGAGTTCATCCATTACCATTGCTCTTATTTCTTATTTTTTTCCAGAGGGGAAACAGGAGGAGGGGATGCTATTTGAACAAATTTCTTCAACATTCTTTTTTTCTTGGCTGTCTTTCTGCTCTCGCGCTATCGCTCGCTCACTCTCTCTAAACTTCTTAAAATATTTTCTCTTCATACTGCCTGTCAGGTTGAGTCTACCGTGACATCAAAGAAAAGTAAACACAGTAGACGTGAGAGAGACACGCGGCGACGACAGCGCCGGCGTCTCACCTGGCGGCAGACTGACATATTAATCACTTTACGGGTCAGGTGTATGCGTGCGCGAGCGGGTGCGAAGAACATAAGGCTCTTCATCTTCGCTTTCTCTCGAATTTTATTTTTCTGTGCTTATTTCTCTTTGATTTGTTGTTTTTTTTATCTCTCTCTTCTTTGTTTTTTTTCTCTCTGTCACTGATTTTCATTTCTTGTCGTATTCCTGTTAAGTATTTTAAGTTGTTTTTTTTGTTTTGTTTTTTTCTCTCTTTCTAATTTCCTCTCTTCTCTTTTTGTCTTCTCTTGTATAATTTCTTATCTCATCTCCCTCCCTCCTTCCCACTCTTCTCCCTCTCCTTTCCTCTCCTTCCATTCCCCTTCCCCTCCCCTCCCCCTCCCTCCTCTCCCCCCCTCCCCCAATTTCATCCCTTTTCCCCTTTCCTCCCTCCCCTCTTTCCCCTTTCCTCCCTCCTCCCACTCCCCCCCCCGCCTCCACCCTCCCCCTCCCGCTCCTTCGTACCACTCCTCCTCCATCCGCATCCTTCCCCATCCCTCCCCTCCCACCCAGCCCACACATTAATTGACTACGGCGCAAGGTTAGATAGATTGGCTTTGGCGTTGGCTCAGGTGACCCTTCCATTTCTTAAGGGTGTGAGAGCGCCCGGGATGACTGATGCTGTATATTTAACCTGCTTTGCTGGGAAATGTTTTATCATTTTGGCCTATTTTGTGGATCTCGTTTATTCATTTTTCCATTGTCCTGATGCAGAAAATAGGGATTTTTTTGTTTTTTTATTGATTCATTCAGTGAATTAAATCTAACCTCGATTCGTTTTCTATTCTCTATTCTAAATGAATGATACAAAAGGTTGATCATTGAATATGTGTTTTTTTCCTTGATTTATTAAGAATTTACGATTACTAGTTCAATCTCATCATGTTGAACGCGCTTTCAAAATCACCCTCCCTTAATTCATCCTGAATCGACAACTGTCTACGTCAAGATTTACGATATTATTGAAGCACGTCAAACCTACTAGTAAAAGACGTTACTAGCTATCCCAACGACCATTTAATATTCATTATTTTAAAATACTATCGATTATGTCTCAGTATCTTTCATCTTGTCAGTAAATGCGTATGTTTTTCCTTTAATATGTATCATTGCCAACGGAACGCTGATAACTTGCAAAGCACTCCTTTATTTGTGATACAAGATGCGGAGGAAGTGTATTATGACTATAGCACTTACCGTTGAGCAATTTTTCGCTAGTTGTAGTTACCGCTAACCATGGCTCAATTTGTTATACATTTCTCAGACACTAATTATGGGAAATATTAAACATCTGCCATTCAATTCCGGATGGATCGATTGAAGCATGTGAGGTGCAGTGGGGGAGGACAATCTTTATATGAATATTCATTTTCAATTCTGCTATCTATCCCTCCTCCTCTTCTTTCCTTTTTTATCTTCTTCCCTTTCCTTTATTCTTTTCCATTATCTTCTTTTTTGATCTTCCCTCCCCCCATTTCCCGTTGTTGAAGAAGCCTCCTCATTTTTCCATCTCCCACTGTTCTTTTCTTGTTCTTGGCCTATTTTCCTTTCCCCTCCTCTTTCCTCCTCCCTCAGTACTTCCATATTCTTTGTTCTATTTCCCCGTCGTCATATATATAGATAGATAAATAGATAGATAAATAGATAGATAAATATACGCAAGTCCTACTTAACACATGTGCACAGTGATTCTATCAAACAAACAAACAAACAAACAACTGCAAACGCGCTAACCGTCCACTTACATCTTGTTTCATGTTAATGCAACATAATATCTTTCTTGTATTCCAGGCAAGAACATTACCTCTTTTAACCTGACCCTTGTTAAAAGAATAATGCACAGCCAATCCATTGAGAGATCTCTTTTATATTTTGGTTAAAGAAGACTTTTTTCGGGGGGGGGGGTATTGCATTTTTTTATAAGTAATATTAGGGAAGTCAGTTAGGCTTTCGTGTATGTGGATGGGTTGGGGTGGAGTGTTTACATCTCTCTCTCTCTCTCTCTCTCTCTCTCTCTCTCTCTCTCTCTCTCTCTCTCTCTCTCTCTCTCTCTCTCTCTCTCTCTCTCTCTCTCTCTCTCTCTCTCTCTCTCTCTCTCTCTCTCTCTCTCTCTCCGTGTGTGCGTGCGTATGTATGCGTGCGTGCCTGAGGGCACCAAGTGTCAGGTTATAACTAGAAGTCTCCTTGTGTCTCATTTTCCATCACAAAGAGGGCCTAAACAGCTTGATTTTCCCCCTTGATTAAAAGGGCGAGATAACAACGAAAATAATAATAATATAAAAAAAAATACAAAATAAAAACGGTCTTTATTAACTGATCCTGCTATTTCCCGGTCATTCTCCATCACAGTACAAACCTCCAATTAACCATTGCTCCTTCAGCGAAACACAAAAGAAACCTCTATCTCTTTTAATATATTTTTTTCTCCCCCTCCGTTCTACATACCGTCAGGGGAAAGGGAGATCGCACACACAAACGATAATCGTAAGTAGCGATTAGAGTTCCTCGCCATTATGCCTGTGGCTTAGTGCTTACGACACTTTATCCTCACTCGTAAAACTTTATTAGGGATGGCTCGCATAAAAAAAAGAGAATGAGGGGGAATTAGAGATAGATAGAGGAAGAGGGACAAAGAGAGAGAGAGAGAGATAAATAGAGGTATAGATGGGGGAAAGTAAGAAGGAAGGCAATAAGATAGAAAGAAGAGAGAGAGACGGAGAGACAGAAAAATGAAACAAAAGAAAGGGAGGGAATGAGGTGCAGAAAAGGAAGGATAGACAGAATGCGAGACAGAAAAAAGAGGAAGAAAGAGGAAATAGGGGAAAGATAGAGAAAAAGTTGAAAGAGAGAGAGAGAGAGTTGAAGACAGCCTTAAACTCATCCTACGAAGTGAAGCCTCTTGCATGTGTGTGTGTAATGTGTGTTAGGCCCAACCCTGTCATAAGCAATCACCTTTTTCCAAGACCCGCTCTCCCCTCTGAGCATCGTTCACGCTCTCAACGGGACAAACTATTCTGACCCTTCCGTTTTCC
>NW_028234403.1:30683202-30696083 GCF_977035675.1 Penaeus japonicus | reverse complement strand
ACCATTATTTTATCATTATCATCACTTTTATCATTGTCACTGTTATCATCATAATCATTATCATCTTTATCATTGTTATTGTTATTATCATCATCTTTATCATCACATATCATTTTTATTATCAATATCATTTTTATTATCAATATCATACATGGTATTATCATGATTGTCGTCGTTTTCATTATTATTATTATTATTGCTATTACTATTATCACTAGCATTATTATCATTGTTATTAGAATATTATCATCATTATTGTTTTTGCTGTTACTAATGCTATTAGCGTCATTATTCCTATTGTATTACAATTACGATCATATCTGATAGCATTATCATAATTATCATTATTATTGTCTATCTAATTACATTTCAATATATAAATTTGATGGCAATGTACATACACGAGAATAAAAAAAATACCCTATAAAAAAAAAAAAAAACGAAAAAAAAATATATATAGAGAATACTTACTATTGATAATATATATATATATATATATATCATGTAGTATTTATATGTATATTTTATATATGTGAAATTATTATATAGATATATATGTTATTATATACGAGTTTATTACTTGATATATACTATACTAAAACAATGTGATATCTCAGCAACATTCAAATGCATTATGTTCAAGCATGGTGAATAAAGTTTCACGAAGATTTAGGTTCGGAGTTCTTTCTGCAGAAGTATTCCCTTGGCGAAAATGTGCAGGGTGAAATATATAATCAAAATAGCAAGAACAAAAGCCACGGCCGCCAAGGACAAAAACGGCAACACAAAGCATTAAGTGCGGATTATTTTCTCGAAGCCTTTGATGAAGCTTCGTGTGTGTGAGACGCCGCCGCCAGCCATGATACTCCTTGGTCCAGCGGTGCCGCGAATTCTACAGCCGAACTTGGAGCTTGGGCATTGTTGGTGCCACTCGCCTTTTTTATTCCTCTGCCACAATGGTCTTAGCTGGTCACCCCCCCCACAACCTACCCTATAACACATTTCCCTCTTTCTGCATGTTCCCACTAGCCTGCCTTGCTCACCCCATCGTCTCCCCAATGGCGCGACTCCTATTCTTACACCATCTCCTCTCCTCCATCCCACTGCGTTTTGTTGTACCGGTATTTCCCCTTCTTCCCTCCATTTATCCTCCTCCTCCGTTACCCTCCCTCTCCTCCCATCTTCTACCTCTCTCTCCCTTCTCCCTCTCCCTTCCTCTTCCCCTCCCTCTCCTCTTCCCTTTCCTCCCCTCTTCCTATTCCTGTCCTCCCATTCCCTAATCTCTCCTATTCGCCTTTGGTCCCTTCCCTCTTCCACTCCCTCGCTCCCAGCCTTCCCTCCTCCCATCTTAGGCTGACTCTCTCTTCCTAATTCTTGAACACTCGTCCCCATCCCTCTTTCCCTCAACCTCCCTCCCCTTATTCTAGTTCCTCGTCTATACCATTATTAAGGGCGAAAAAAAATATCGGAGTACAAAGAAAAAAGTATGAGTGACTTGTGGATGATCAAAGTGATTATTGGCTTGTGGGTTGCGCGGCCCCTCATTCAACGGCCCAAATACCATCATCCCCATCCCATTCCATCATATCCGTGGCCGGAAGCACGCGAACGAGGGTACCAGGCGGTTGTTTCCAATTATTTCGTCTCCGTTTTATACGGGAACTTTGTTTTTTTATTTCTAAACGGTTTATATTATATTTAATATTTGGTTTCCCTTTCTGTTGTGATTTGCCGCAGCAGATATCCATAAAGGGGAGTGTAATGACTTGTACCGGTTCGGAATAAGCGCGGAAGAACATTCGGAATAAGCGATAAGAAAAAAGGAGAAAGAAAAATGAAGAACAAAAGAACAATTCGGAGGCCGGGGAACCGATGATGGTTCGAAAGTCCCACCGTAGAGCCTCCCACCTCCCCCCCCCCCCACCCCCCCCCCCCCCATCCCCCCCCTTCCACCCTTCCTCCCCTCCCCCCCCCCTCCCCCTCCCTCCCTTTCCCCCTCCTCCCCCCTCTTCCCTCCCTCCCCCCACCTCCCCACCCCTCACGCCTCCTCCCACTCCCTTAACTCAAACCTCTATCTCGATCTATTCTATTCTCTCTCCTCTCTAGCTCTATCCTATTCGCTTACCAATTCTACCACTATCTCTCTCTATAATCTATCTAATCTCTTCTCTCTCGTCGATCTAAGCTGGAATCGATTCCCTTTTATATTTTGAATCAGTCAAAAGGAAAACAGAAAAAAACAAAGCAAGAGAAGAAAACATCTTATATTTTATATTGTAGAGTTTATTTGCTCTATTCATGAAATTGCAATAATTCTCCCCTCTCTTCATTAACGTAAGATAAAGAAAATATAAAGATGAGACGATGAAGGGAAGAAGAGGAAAGACACGGCCCAAAGGACTCTCCCGAAGGCCTTTTGAGGTCGTACATCACGCGAATATAATTATGTGTATCATAGCATGTAAGAGGAGATGCCTTGAATTTCCCCCTTCCTCCTTTTTCTCCTTCCCTTTGCCCTCCCACACCCTCTCTCTCTCTCTCTTTTCCTTTCCTTTTCCTTTCTCTTTCCTTTTCCCTGCCTTTCCTTCCCTTTCGTCTTCTACTGTCCATTTACTTCAAGTCACCCCTACGCGCCTTCCTTCCTATCTTTCTTTACCAACTCCATTCCATGCCCTCTCTCCCCTCTACCTCCCCTCCCAAACTTCCTATTCCCTCCCTTCCCTTCCCCTCCCTTCCCTTCTCCCTCTCCTTCCCCTCCCTTCCTTCCATTTCCCTTTCCTTCCCCTCCCCTCCCCTTCCCTTCCCTTCCTTTCCCTTCCCTTCCCTTCCCTTCCCTTCCCTTCCCTTCCCTTCCCTTCCCTTCCCTTTTTTCTATTTATTTATTTTTTGTTTTTATTTTATTTTTTTTTCCTATTTTATATAACTTTTAAAAATTATTTACCCTTCCCTCTTTAGTCCCTTCCCTTCCCTCCCTTTCCCTCCTCTCCGTTGCCCCCACCCAGCCCCGTTAGTCAGGCGAGGCCGCGATAGAAGAATCTTTTCTCTCTTTCTTTTTTTATATCATCGGATGTAATATCAGGTTACCGATAACAAAGGACTTGGGGGCATAAACCACGAGCTTTTGGGTATGGGGGACGGGATTGGGGGGGGAGGGGCTGAGGGGAGTGAGACGGGAAGGGGAGACATACGGGGAGTAGGGGGGAGGCTATAGGGAAGAGGGTGGGTTGTTGGGAGGAGAGAGGGGATGGTGGTAGGGGAGGGGGTAAGGGGGTAGGTACGTATGGGAAGGAGAGGGGAGAGTGGGGGGGTAGGTAAGTAGGGGGGGGTAAAGGGGGAGGGAGTGGGTGCATAGAGGTGGAGGGATAAGTAAATATTGCTAACGAGAAGGAAAGGGGTAAAGGGTAGAAAGAGGAAAAGAAGAAAGATAATAGATTATCTGAATAGGCAGACGAAATTGGAGAGGTATGAAAGCAGATCGGAAAAAAGGGAAAGAGAGACGAACAGAGAACTAGAAACAAATGAATGAAGACACAGACAAACAGATATAGAAAGACAAAGAAATATAAACAGATTATAATACATCGACACATATATACACAATTTAATTAGTATCTCTCTCCTGCTCATAATCTTAAAACCAACACAAAAATAAATAAAACAAACACTTCTCTTAATGATAAAAACAAAATTACAAAAGCGTGACGTCACAGCGCCGATTAAAATAGAATGACGTCACACCTGTTCATAGCAGCCCCTTCCCCCTTCCCCTTTCTCCTGCTCTTCTCCTGCCCCTCTCTCCTCACCCTTTCTCCTCCACCTCTCTTTCCTCACCCCTCTCCCTCTCTCTCCTAATCCCCTCCCCTCCTCTCCCTTTCCTCACCCTTCCCTCTCCTTCCCCTCCTTCACCCCCACCCCTTTCCCTCCCTCTCTCACCCCCACCCCTATCCCTCCCTCACCCCACCCCTTTCCCTCCCTCCCTTCACCCTTTCCCCTCCTTCACCCCACCCCCGCGCTCCTAAACGAGGAGGAATATCTTCAGTCAATCAAATCTGATCAGGATATCAAATTACTCCCGTGCATCGCTTACCTTGATGTTAACGAGGTATGTCGGAGGAGGAGGCGCTCCCCAAAAATCATTATTACTATTGTTACTGCTAAAATGATCATTATCTTTATTATAAGCGATAGCATGATTATGATTGCATTATCATCACTGTTGTTAGTAATATTATCACTATTGCTATTGGTACTATTATTATTATTATCCTTATTATATTAATAATTATTATTATTGGCATTATCATCATTATCATTATCTTTGTTTTCGTTATCGCTATAACTGCTATATCCTTTGTTCCTGTTTTCCTTTTTTAATATTTTGTCGTCGAAGAATTTCCGCTCAGCTGGACCGGTTGCCACCAAGGATTCGCGCATCACCGCTCCGTAACCCGATGTTAGGTCTTGGCCTAAATCCGGGTCAGGTTGTGGATTTTCATGTCTCAGTGAAGTCTCTTTTCTTTCGTTCTTTGTGTATTCTCTCTCTCTCTCTCTTTCTCTCTCTCTCTCTCTCTCTCTCTCTCTCTCTCTCTCTCTCTCTCTCTCTCTCTCTCTCTCTCTCTCTCTCTCTCTCTCTCTCTCGTAAGCAATTCAATCAAGCTTTACAATTAGATAATAAGTAAAGTAAGTTATGTGTATTGTAACAATGACAGCTATAGCTCGACTCCGCCTGGAATACATTTAACTTCGGGAAGGCAACATAAAAACGGAGAAACATCTGAAGTATTGCAAAGTTTGCAATGGCCCGAAAGGACATAATTTTCAATATTACACTACTGAAAGGTTACTCTATAGAATCCTTCAAAAAGAGACCCAAAGAAGTTGTCTAATTAAATAGACAATTGAGAAATGCATCAGGACCAATATTTAAAAAAAAAAAAAACATTTGCATGTGATGAATAATGTGATGATGTATTGTATGTACAGACTTTGCCCAAGGACCTTAACCTCCACATACCTTTTTCTCTTGTGTGTCTATTTCTTTTTCCTCCTTTCCCCCTACCTCATCCCTCCCTCCCTTCTGTTTCTCTTCCTCCTCTTCTTCTTCTTCCTCATCCCTCCCTCGTTCCCCCCCTCCCTCCCTCCCACCTTCGCCCCCCATCCCTACCTCTGTACCTCCTCCTCCTCTTCCTCCTTCTCTACCTTCTCTTCCCCCCTCCTCCTCTCTCCCCCCTTACTTCCTCCCTTCTCTCCTCCTTCCTCCTCTTCCTCCCTTTCCTCCTCCTCCTCCTCCTCCTCCTCCTCCTCTCCCCCTCCACCACCACCACCTTCCTCCCGTCGCCTTCCCTCTCCCCGCTCCCTCCCCATCATTCAGATAACTAATTGCAATCATCGTCATCCATATGGGTCGTCTGTCTGCAAGAATGGGCAATGATCGAGATTGCGAGACTTTTGTTAGATCGAAGAAAAAAAGAAAAAAAGTCTTGAGAAAAGACAAATGTCGCTCATGATGATTTTGTTCATTTTCATTTTTTTTTCTTTCTTTCTTTCTTTCTTTTCTTTTCTTTTTTTACATATGTAATTGTAATCCTATTCGTATATTCTTTTGGTCATTGTTCTTATTCTTTTTCGTTTGTCTTTTGTTTCTATATGTCGCTCCCTTTGTATGTTATTTATTTTGCTTTCTTCTTTCCGAAATATCAGTACGTTTGTTTTTCTTTTCTTCTTTTTCGTTTTCTTTCATGATTAGTGCCTGTTCCTCTTCATCTTTCTTTTCTAGTTCCATTCTCTCTTCCTCTCCCTCTTCTTCTTACCTTTCTTGTTCTTTTCCTTCTTCTCTTTATCATTATCTTTATCGTTATCTTTACCTCTTTATTTCTCTAATTTTCTTTACCACTTTTCCTTTCCCTCTTTTCATTCCCTCCCTCTAACTTCCCCCTCTCCCTCTCCCTCTCCATTTTCCCCTCCCTCCCTCTCTTCCTTTCTTTCTCTTCCTCCCTTTCCTTACCCTCTTCTCCCTCTCATCCTCTCCCTCTCCCCTCCCCTCCCCTCTCCCCTTTCCCTCTCCCTCTCCTGCTCCCTCTCCCCCTCCCCCTCCCCCTTCCTCTTCCTCTCCCCCTCCCCCTTCCTTTCCCTCTCCCCTCTCCCCTCTCCCTCTTCCTTCCCCCCTCCCCTCTCCCCTCTCCCTCTTCTTTCTCTCCTCCCTCTCCTCCCCATCCGCCTGTCTTTCTCTCTCCATCGCTACCTCTCACCCACGTACAAATAAAAAGAATACAAAACAATACTTTTGTTCGCCGTATTGTCATATGGAATGGACAGCCACGGAAATTAGGAGAAATGACAGTTGAATAATCAGGCGGCCATTCACCCTCGACAAAAAGAGATATTTTCATTGTCCGCTGAAATGGCCGATCGGACTCGAACGCCTTTCACAGAAAACGAGAAATTCATTGAAAGATTCGGGCCGATTATTTCCCGTTTTCTTTTACGGGCGTTTTCTTTTCTTTTCTTCTCGGAGGCTGCCTTTGGGTTCTGTGGGTCGGTTTGGGGGAGGAATGTCGAGTCTGCTGATTTCCTTCCTGTCGGTTGTTGTGCTTGTTCTTGTTTCGTGGCCATGCAATGCGAAAGTAAAGTTATATAGGGAGATAGAGATAGAGATGTTCACGCACACGCAAACACACACACACACACGCGCGCGCGCGCGCTTATAAGTATGTATATAAGTATATATATATGTATATATATATATGTGTGTGTGTATATATATATATACATATATACATATATATATATATATATATATATATATACATGATATAAAATGTATATATATATATATTTATTTATATATATATATATATATATATATATATATAATATATAATATATAAAATTATATATATATATATTTATTTATATAAATATATATATATATATATATATTATATATATTAAATATGTATATATTTATTTATATAAAACATATATATGTAAATATATATATATATATATAATATATATATATATATATATATATATATATATATATATATATATATAATGTGTGTGTGTTAATCAAGCATGGATCCAGATCACCCCTAGCAGTAGTTACCACCGCAACGCAGCAAGCTTTTCGCTCCAAGGTCCCGCGCCCGAGCTTCGTCCATCGGCGAAGTAAATGACTGGGAAGAAAAAAAAAAGAGGAGTCAGACGAAACAAGAGGAATCTTAGGCGAGGCGTCGAAGGGAGGAGGTCGGGCAGGAGGGGGAGAGTGGGGAGGGGGGAGGGGTGGTAAAAAATAAGAGATAAAAAAAAGGAAAGATAAAAAAATGGCCATCCGCGGCGGGGGCCCAAGGAGCGCGCGAAAGGGTGAGGGATTGGCGTGCTTTTGTTACGTGGGAGGATCTCGGCGGGAATCCTTGCCCCTTCCCTTCCTCCTCCCTGCCTCCTCCCCTGTATCCTTCCCTCCCTCCCTCCCACCTCTAACTGCTCTTCCTCCCGCCCTCTCCCTCCATCTCCACTCCCCTTCTCACCTCTCTCTCCAAACTCCTTCTTTTTCTAACAACCTTTCCTTCCCCCCCTCCCCCTTTCCTTACCTCCCATCTCCCCCATCCCTTCCTTCCCCTCTCCTCCCCTCCTACCCCCTCCACCCCCCCTCCGTTCAACCCCCCGCCCAGCCACACTCACACTAACAACGGCCTCCTTCCGAGTCTGTTGATTGGTCTCCATTATGCTCTCGGCCGCCTTGACAAGTGGCCGTCTACCTATTGCTTCGTGTCTCTACCTTAACTTCACCTCCCCACCCCCCATCCCCCACCCCCCTCCCGTCTCCATCCTTCGTCTTCTCTCGTCCCTCTCCTTTTCTAAACTTCTCCTTTCCTTCTGACACGCCTTCTCCTTTTCCTTTATTCCCACTTTCTTCTTTTTCATCTCCTTTTTTTGTTCCTTTTAACTCCCCCTCTCTCTTTCCCTTCCCCTCCTTCACCCTTCCCCCTCCCATTCCCTCTTCCTCATCCTCTTCTCTCCCTCTCTCTGGTCTTGTCTTTAATAGGATCAGCGATATAAAAGTTTTTATTTATACACTAGATAAAACATGTGAATATGGTAAACACTATGATGCAGCCCCTCAGGCATGTACGCAAAACTAATGTTTGAATAAGCCCTTTACTTAAATAGAAGTCGAACCAGTTTGGATAGATGCTCTGGCATCTTACCCTGGCTTTTTGCAGGGCATGTACATTGTTCTGTAAATAAACTTTATCAAATTAAGCTTCCCTTCTCCTCTCTCTCCTTCTCCCTTTCCCTCGCCTTTTCCCTCTCCCTTTCCCTCTCCCTTTCCCTCGCCTTTTCCCTCTCCCTTTCCTTCCCTCTCCCTCACTCTCTCTCTGTTCCTCCCTCTGCCCTTGCCTATCCTCTCCCTCTAACCCTTCCTCTTCCCTTTCCCCTGCCCCTCCCTCTTCCTCTCCCTTCCCCTCCCTCTTCTTCATCTTCTTCCCCATCTCCTCCTCCTCCTCCTCCTCCTCCTCCTCCTCCTCCTCCTGCTGCTGCTCCTCCTCCTCCTCCTGCTGCTGCTGCTCCTCCTCCTCCTCCTGCTCTCCCCGACAGCTCCCCGGAGAGCGCCGACGGAGGCCCTCTGGGAGCCGCCAGGGAGAGGCTGAGTGAGTGAGCGTTAGGTGCCACGTCTGACATGATAGTCTGGACAGGGGTTGGGGATGGACAGGGGCATGGGCGGACAGGGGTTAGAAGGGGCATGACGGTTAGGGGGCGAGAGTGGGTAGGGGAATTGGTGTCCATAATGGGAAGGGCATGGGAAGGGAGGGGGCAAGGAATTGAATGTCTTTGCTAGAAGGGGCATGGCCGGCCACGGTGAGTAGTGTTTGTGGTGGTAAGGATAAGGGCATAGGAATTGATGCCTATCGTGGTAGGGACATGGGAAGGGAGGGGTATTGATGGCTGCGGTGGTTGAGGCAGGGTATGGCAGGGGAGGGATTTCATGTCTGTGTGGTGGTAGGGGCAGGGAAGGCAAAGAGTAGTGGTAGGGACAGGGGAATTGATGTCTGTTCTGGTAGGGACATAGAGAAACGGGCTTTTGCAGAGGGAAGTTGCGGTTTGTCAGAGGGGGAGTGAACAAAGTTTTGATAATTCATGTCAAAGTGAGGACAGTAAATTAGCAACGTTTGTACGACTGAGTATGCCCCCTCACACAAACACTAGCACACACATACACACAAACACACACAAAATACAACACGCAAAAACAAGTCGCGCACACAAACGAAAAAAAAAACATACACAAAGCCTAAACCACACACACACACACACGCGCGCGCGCGCAAACAAACAAACACACACACACACACACACACACACACACACACACACACACACACACACACACACACACACACACACACACACACACACACACACACACACACACACACACACACACACACACACACACACACACACACCATCTCCATTATCTCCTGAAAATTACATGTACTTTTCAATCGGCCATTTTTCTCGCTCTTTTATTTTTTTTTTAAGTACATCCTTATTGTCTTGTTTGTTTCCCGTTTTCTATCGCTCGAGTATAACGTGTCTGTCACTCGACAATCAAAGGGAGATTCAAGGCCGACTGTTTTCCTTTCTTCAGTAGAGTGAAAACGTTCCTATCCCAGCGGGAGAGATGGGGGAAGAGGGGAGAGGACGGGGAGGCGTGTTAGGTGGGAAAGGGAGAGGGGAGAAGGGAGGAGGTTAACGAGGACGGGGACAGAGAGAGAGAGAGAGAGAGAGAGAGAGAGAGAGAGAGAGAGAGAGAGAGAGAGAGAGAGAGAGAGAGAGAGAGAGAGAGAGAGAGAAGAGAGTGGGAGGGAGGGAGGGAGGGAGGGAAGGAAGGGAAAGGGGGGAGAAGGAGGTAGGGAGAGAGAGAGTAACAGGGAGGGAGAAGGGGAGAGGGGACATAGTTGTCTAGAGAAAGGAATAAGGTGGAGGGAGGGGGGGGGAGAAGGTGGTGAGAGGGGACAGACGAAAGGGAGGAGGTGGAGGGAGGGGGAGAGGGAGGTGGTGAGAGGGGCAGACGAGAGGGAGGTGGAGGGAGGGGGAGAGAGAGGGGGAGAGAGGGGACAGACGAAAGGGAGGAGGTGGAGGGAGGGGAGAGAGAGGGGGAGAGGGGACAGACGAAAGGGAGGAGGTGGAGGGAGGGGAGAGAGGACAGACGAAAGGGAGGGGGAGAGGGAGGTGGTGAGAGGGGGCAGACGAAAGGAAGGAGGTGGTGACTAGAGGGAAAATATCGTTTGACAAAAGCAATAAAAGTGATCATGATGACAATTCTGTGTTTAATAACTGCGATACTGACAATAGAGAGTATTGAATATCAGTCTCTCTAATTATTCGGTAATTATGATGTCTATGAACAATTATGAAATAGTGATGATAATAACAAAGATAAGATAATGATAATACTAATTATGACGAGCATAATAAATAATACCAACATGATTATGTTATAATGATCGTAAAGTAATGATGATAATGATACCAAAGATATCAATGATTATGATACTGATCCTGATAGTACTAATAGTAATAATATAACAACAACAATAATAATAATAAGGATAATATCTATAATAATGATAACAACAAGAATCATATGAATATTGTGTAACTTGAGAATTAAAAAGAAAAAAAAAACAGCGACGATAAGGAATAGATTGAACGGAAAAATATAACCGAAATAAAAAAATTTCTTCCCGCTCTATTAAAAAATGAAAAAAATAGACATAGACTTCTAATAAGAAACTGAACATCTAAACACAAAGCCTGTGTAAGTTGCCAGTTTGTGAATTTGTGTCTTTTCGAGATCTTTTTTCTTATGTTTCTTTTATTTTTATTTTCTATTCACTTTCGTGTTTCATATCTTTTCGTCTTTCCTTTTTGTTCTTTATATTGTTTTATGATTGGTTCAAATCTTGGCTGTAAGAAGTATTTAATTTTGTAAATGTATATTTAACTCAAAATTGTTTATGTAGATTAATGTTAATAAAGAATAGAAAGTATACGAAAACGTATGTTTATATATGTAATATATAAATATATATAGAGAGACAGAGAAACAAACTGACAGGCAGACAGAAAGCAGCCGGAGATTTAAAAAAAAAAAAAAAAAAAAAAAAAAAAAAAAAAAAAAAAAAAAAAAAAAAACAGGTTAACAAGAGATGCGAAAAGTTTTCCATCAGCCTAAACTCCTTCCCCATACTCATCTCCTCTCTTCTCCACTTCCTCTCCTCTTCCTCTCCCCCTCCCCCCCCTCCTCCTCTCCTCTTCATATCCTTCTACTTCTTCTTCTTCTTCTTCGTCTCCTCCTCTTCCTCCTTCTTCTTCTTCTTCTTCTTCTTCTTCTTCTTCTTCTTCTTCTTCTTCTTCTTCTTCTTCTTCTCCTCCTCCTTCTCCTTCTCCTTCTCCTTATCCTTCTTCTTCTCCTTTCGTCCCCCCTCCCTGACCCCCTCCCCCAACACACACAGGAGAAAAAAAGGTGGTATCACATGACGCACCTGTGAAGGACGGAGCAAATTAGGCATATTTCAGAGAGAGTTACGGCACACTTTTTTCTCGAGATAGCCGCGACTTCGCGACACTTAAGGCGAATATAGACACACCCGATGGGGAGGGGGTTAGAGGAAGGGGGGGAGGAGGAGGAGGAGGGGGGAAGGGGGGAGGAGGAGGAGAATAAAAAGGAGGAGGAGGAGAATAAAAAGGAGGAGGAGAAGGAAAAGAAGAAGAAGGAGGAAGAGGAAAAGAAGAAGAAGGAGGAGAATATAGAGTAGCAAGGGGAGGGGTCAAAGGGGGGAGGGGGAGAGTAGATGGAGGAATAATGAACAGCAGGAAAGGAAGACGAAGGGAGGAAGAGGAGGAGGGGGGGGGGGTATCGTGACTCCTGTGAACTTGTATAACAATCGTAGCTAACACTTAAATAGTTTGTAGCAGTTGTTTTTAGAGTACCTGTCAGGGGAGAGGAGGGGAGAGGAGGAGTGGATGGGGCGGAGGCGGAGGAAAGGCAACAGCAAGAGACTGATGAAGAAGAGACGAGGCGAGACGAGATGGGGCATTAGGAGTGGAAGGAGATGAAAGAGGAGGAAGAGGAAAGCGAGAACGAGAAGACGAAGGGGTGAAGGCTGAAGAAAAGAGGAGAAGGTGAAACCGAGACATCGTAATGAGACAACGACTTGGACTGAAACAAAAAAAGAACTGCAAGCAGCGAACGCGACTGACACTAAAAGGCGGCTAAAAATGAGATAGAAACTGGAGAGGCAACGACAGAGAGACGGAGAGATAGGCAGAAAATCGGAGACACGGAACCAACAGCCAGGCAGACAGACAAGTAGTGAGTAAACTGTATATTCGTGTTTCTTTGAGTGAGTGTGCGTGCGTGTGTGAGTGCGTGAGTGCGTGCGTGCGTGTGAGTGCGTGAGTACGTGCGTGCGTGCGTGCGTGCGTGTGTGTGTGTTTCTGCATGTGCATAAGTATTTTTGCGTATGTGCATCTCTTTCTACACACACACACACACACATCGCCGAGGGCGTTTAGCCAGTCGTACGTGCGCACATGTCCGTGTACGTATCCCGAGCCCCGTATCGCCGGACACAATCTCCCTCGTAAACGCAGCGTCGGAACCGAAGCTCCGTGGCGGCCGCCGTAACCTTAGAAGACCGTAAATGACCCGGCCCGTAAGTTAGCGCGCCGGGGACTCAGGAATGTAAACTCACTTTAAGTTGGCGAGCGAGCTCTCTTTTGGCGACCGGAGCTGGATGAGCGCTGCTTTTTTCGCTCTTTTTATGCTCTCTTTTTTATGGACGGAGGTGGGTAATGTGGGCTTGGGA
>NW_028234403.1:30673202-30675702 GCF_977035675.1 Penaeus japonicus | reverse complement strand
CCCTCCCCTTTCCCCCTTCTCCTCTCTCCCCTCCCCTTCCCTCTTCCTCCCCTCCCAGAGACATAAACAAAATACAAATTAATCATAATCTTTGATTCCCTTGTATAGAATGACAGAAAAGATTAATGCTATAGATTAGATAAAGAGAGAGAGAAAAAGAAAGAAAGAAAGAAAGAAAGAGAGAAAGAGAAAGAGAGAGAGAGAGACAGAGAGAGAGAGAAAGAAAGACAGAGAGAGAGAATGTGGTTCTATCTAGATGTTTTGTTTTGTGTTTCCCTGTTTACAAACTGATTTATAGATCGTAAACTTCCTCGCGTATGCAAATACATTAATATCTGTATATCTCTCTGGTTTTCTATGTCTATTTTTTGTTAGTAAATATCTGTCTTCCTTGTTATTTATTCGTTTCCACGAGTCCCTGCCTGTATCTATTTGTCTGTTTATCTAACTATCTGCGTAGCTATTTTACTACTTGCTTCTTTATCTATTTATCTACTTAAAATACATTTCCTTCTACATACTCGTCAGTCTAAACATTTTTAAGTCTTGAGGAAATAAATTCTCGAACATAACTTAGGAACATGGACGGGGGGGAGGGGGGTGGGGCCTTTACAGCTGTATGCTTTTTTTTATCTCTTTTGAACAACTATTCTTGGGGGTGGGGGTGGGGTGAGGAGGAGGAGGAGGAAGAAACAGGTGAAGAAGAGGAGGAAAAGGAGGAAGAATAGGAAGAAGGAGAAGGAAACCACAAAAAAAGGGAGAAAATGGAGATGACAGAAACAATAAATATACATATACATATTACATATACATATACATATACATATACATATACATATTACATATACATATACATATACATATTACATATACATATACATATACATATAATATACATATACATATTACATATACATATACATATACATATTACATATACATATACATATTACATATACATATACATATACATATACATATAATATACATATACATATTACATATACATATACATATACATATACATATTACATATACATATACATATACATATTACATATACATATACATATACATATACATATACATATAATATACATATACATATACATATAATATACATATACATATACATATAATATACATATACATATTACATATACATATACATATTACATATACATATACATATTACATATACATATACATATTACATATACATATACATATTACATATACATATACATATTACATATACATATACATATACATATTACATATACATATACATATTACATATACATATACATATACATATAATATACATATACATATTACATATACATATACATATACATATTACATATACATATGCATATACACATATACATATACATATAATATACATATACATATAATATACATATCCATTTATACATATACATATAATATACATATCCATATATACATATACATATACATATACATATTACATATACATATACATATTACATATACATATACATATTACATATACATATACATATACATATTACATATACATATACATATAATATACATATACATATACATATTACATATACATATACATATTACATATACATATACATATTACATATACATATACATATTACATATACATATACATATAATATACATATACATATAATATACATATACATATACATATTACATATACATATACATATTACATATACATATACATATACATATACATATTACATATACATATACATATACATATTACATATACATATACATATACATATACATATACATATACATATTACATATACATATACATATTACATATACATATACATATACATATACATTATACATATACATATACATATACATATAATATACATATACATATAATATACATATACATATAATATACATATACATATACATATAATATACATATAATATACATATAATATATATATAATATATATATACATATAATATACATATACATATTACATATACATATACATATTACATATACATATACATATTACATATACATATACATATTACATATACATATACATATACATATACATATTACATATACATATAATATACATATACATATAATATACATATACATATAATATACATATACATATTACATATACATATACATATTACATATACATATACATATTACATATACATATACATATTACATATACATATACATATTACATATACATATACATATTACATATACATATACATATACATATACATATTACATATACATATACATATTACATATACATATACATATACAATTACATATACATATACAATTACATATACATATACAATTACATATACATATACAATTACATATACATATACAATTACATATACATATACAATTACATATACATATACAATTACATATACATATACAATTACATATTACATATACATATACAT
This sequence comes from Penaeus japonicus, assembly GCF_977035675.1. Lineage (NCBI taxonomy): Eukaryota > Metazoa > Arthropoda > Malacostraca > Decapoda > Penaeidae > Penaeus > Penaeus japonicus. The sequence goes on along the minus strand of NW_028234403.1, from coordinate 30,673,203 downwards.
A
>NW_028234403.1:30630702-30660702 GCF_977035675.1 Penaeus japonicus | reverse complement strand
ACATACATATATACATACATATATATATACATATAAATGCATAACTGTGCATATATAAAAATAATATATGCATATATATATATATATATGTTATATATTATAAAAATAATATATGCATATATATAGAGAGATTTGTGTAATGTATATTTATATAAAAATATAGAAATCTGCATGTACATTTTATATCTATATATGTATATCCATTTGTAAATATATTCACACTTATCTATATCCATATTTATATTTATATATATATATATATACATATATATATATATATATATATATATATATATATATTATCGCGCTCGACATTGATAATGATAATACAAAAAAGAAATTTATAAAATTCCTTCCCCCAAGCCAACCTTTCTGTATCTATTCCGTTATTTCAACTGGAATCCTAAAGAGTCACACCTGCTTCTATTTGTGACACTGTAAATGCAAGATTTCCTTTCTCTTGTAACCCTTTCTTGTAAAATGTCCTCTTTCGCTTGACAAAGACGGAGAAAAATAGGCCGCCTCAGATATTTCAGCGTGACATCACAAGACAGCAGTCCTTTGTTTTTTGCGTTTCTTGTTTTTTCTCCATTTCATCTTCCGCATCTCGTTTCCTGCGCTAGTCTTACTGTTGTTAATGGGTGTTTCTCTCGTCTCTCCGTTGTTACTATTGTTCTAGAAAAGAGTAATATCTTTAAAGAATACGAAAGTGTAAATGTGTAGCAAAAGACCTCCACATTCAGAGAGAAAAAAATAAATGACTGTTTCACCTTATATGTATCATAGTATCAATCCTCATTATTCTTCCCCAAACATTAACAAACAAATCAGCCCACATATTAAATACTGAACAGATGCAAATTACAAGTCCAAGTGACAGAAAGCCGGCCGTGGTAACAGTGCGGTCGCGCTCCACCATTAGTCAGCGGCGCTCGGAATTAACGATCTTTCGGCCGCTAGATGACACTGCGATAGTTGCGCCACGGGAGTCACAGAAAATGGGACCCGAAACGCGGGGTGCCTTCTTTTAAGCGTCATCTCATCTGTTCTGGGGGCATTTCATGAATTCTTGTTGGACTCGGGTTACCGCGGAGGCCCCCGACGGCGTTATTGTTCAGACTATTCATCACATTCGGCCATTTGTAGACTTTGGTGAAATTTGGTCATTTGTAAATATGAATGTTTACGGGGGAACCGCGGGGTATAAGGGACCATCTCTCCATGTTTGTATTTCGAGAATCTACATAATGTCTGGTCTCAGATCTGTTTTAAATGACGTTTAGAAACTGGCCCGGTTTTGTTAAATAGAGAGAGTGAGTGTGATGGTGAGAGTGAGAGAAGATAGTGAGCGTGAGTGTAAGTGAAAGAAAGAGAGACAGAGAGGAGGGAGGAGAGAGAAACGAAAAAAAGGAAGCAAAACTTGGCTGAACTTGTTTACATTAGGGTCAGTCGTTAAATGCTTACTTTATTACCCTTGTTAATGTCAATTTGGCATGCTAGAGTCTAATTAAGTGGATCTTCCTTCAATGATTTTGAATTTATGCAAGCATCAGCTGACAGATGGGCGCACAAATGATTTATGAAGAAGACAATCTCTTGCTGACGGCAGCCGTGTTTAATCGGTTGTATGTAGTATAAGATGTTATTTGTTCTCGGGTTGATTTGTGAAGCTGAAAGAAGGGAGTCTCGCTCTCTATCCTTGTTTCCTCTCATTCTCTTTCTCCCTCTCCCAATTTTCTGTCTCTTCCCTTTGTTTTTCCTTTACATTCCATTTCATCTTTAGCATCTCTCTTCATTTATCTCTGCCAATCCTTCTCTCTGCTCTACCCTCCTTTCTATTTCGCTCTCTCCCTATTTACATCTCTCTCTCTCTTTTTCTTTCTCACTCGTTCTTTCTCTTTCTTTCTCCTTCTATCCCTACCCATCCTTCTCCCTCTCCATCCCCCTTCCCCTCTCCCTCATTCTCCTCTTTCCCTCCCCCTCCCTCTCCCATTTCCCTCCCCCTACCCCTACCTCTCCCCTTTCCCTTCCTCTCTCTCTCTCCTTACCCCACCCCCTACCCCTACCTCTTCCCTTTCCCACCCCCTACCCCTCCCTCTCCCCTTTCCCTCCCCTACCCCTCCCTCTCCCCTTTCCCTTCCCCTCCCTCTCCCCTTTCCCTTCCCCTCTCTCTCTCCTTACCCCCACCCCCTACCCCTCCCTCTTCCCTTTCCCACCCCCCTACCCCTCCCTCTCCCCTTTCCCACCCCCCTACCCCTCCCTCTCCCCTTTCCCACCCCCCTACCCCTCCCTCTTCCCTTTCCCTTCCAATTCCCCTTCCCCTCCCCCTACCCCCCTACCCCCCCTCCAATATCCCCACCATATAAAATCAGCAAAATGGGGGAAAACAAATAACCAAAGCACTTACATACACAACCTCTTTATTTCCTCATTACAGACCACGCGATTTCTTGACATCCTGGCGGCGAAATGCCTCTCGTTCTCCCCTAAGGCTAAAACTCCATTCTCCTACGCGTGTTGCTTATGTTTTTCTTTTCTTTTTTTAGGTATGTGACACAGCTTTGTATATAGCACCATTTAAGCCCTTAGGATTGGCTACGTTCTTGAGGTGACACGTAAGCCAAAATGTGAAGATATATTCAGAGAAATGGTAATGATATAAATCATAATGAACAAATAAACAAATAAAATTGATAAGAATAATAACAACACAATAATAATAATAATTATTATTATTATTATTATCATCATGATAATGATAACAAGAGCAACAATTATAAGGATAATATAATGATCATAATAGAAAAATAATTCTATTTCTATATTTTTTCATTATCATCTATATCATTAACGACATCACAGATGCTAATAATGATGTATTGATATAGTAATAATAAGAATTATCATGATGCTTATAACATAAATAACCATATCAAGAGTAATTACAACAATAAAACAATAACTGCAATAATAATAATATTATTATTAATATTAATAGCACTACCACCACTACAAATGATGATAATAATATGAACAAACTAGCATGGTACTACCAAAATGTAATAAAAGGCAATGATAACATAAACGATTAAATGCTAATCGCGTTCGGCTGATGAGTGAAATGCGGGCGGTCATTACTTGAGGGAGGGAGGGGTTATCAGTGATGATGATGAGTGTGATGGGGACTGATGGTGATGAATGTGGTGATGGTGTGACTCTATGGTGGTGGTGAAAATTATTATGAAGCGATTATGAAAGTTTGTAGTCGTAATGGTTGTGGTGATGGTGATGACGATGATATGATAATAACGATAATTTGATAAGATAATGATGATGGTGATGAGCTTATGCTTTATATGATGTTGACGATAATGGCAAATACGACAGAATGACGGCCATGATATAAACAGCGATGTCGCAATACTAATCATAATCATTATGAAAATTATTACAACGATCTTAGTTATAATAATTACCATTAACATGTTCACAACATTCTCAATAACAACAATGGTGTTATTATGAATATTAAAAATATTACAAAACTACTGAAAATAAAAATAATGTCACAACGACATGCGAATGATACTGATATCATTTGATAACAATGGCAGACCTCCGTTGGTCTTGACGCGAATCCTGTAACCTCATAGTCATGATGCCGCAATCACGAGCGAGAAGAAATTGCAGGATCAGTTTCACATCAAGTTAATTGTGCAAACAGAACACAAGACTACATATTTCTTCAATACTGAAGTGCTTCCCTTCCATTGCCTGTCTATTGGAGGATTTGCAGATGCACGATCTGGTAGGGTACGTTGCCCGCCTCGTCATACTCCATGCCCTCCACCATGTGCGGCACGGCCTGTACAGCCTGCACGGCCTGCACTGTCTGCCCCGCCGACAGGCCGTCCACCTGTACGTACTGCACGGGCTGCATCTCCGTCATCTGGCCTTCCACCACGGCCTCCACCAGCTGCCCCTCCACCAGGCGGCCCTCCACCACGGGTACCAGTGTCGCCTCGCCGCCCTCGCGCCCCACCCCCATCACCGTCACGGCGGCCGGGGGGCGCTGGTGCTGCAGGGACACCGCGGGCGGCGCCGACGATACTGCCGCGGGAAGGTAGGCCGAGGCCGACGGCGGCGCCACGGTGGCGGGCGCGCTGCTCACGTAGGACGCCGCAGCGGCAGTGGTGACGGCGGCTTCTGTCGCGATGGCGGTGGGCGCTGCGTTCGTGGCGGTGGCAGCGGTATTGACGGAGATGGCAGCGGTGTTGACGGCGGTGGTTGCGGTGGCGGTGGCTGCGGCGACGGCTGCGGTATCCCGGTGCTGCTGGCGGATGTGGCTCATAAGGGTGTTGGGCCTTGGGAAGCGCGCGTCGCAGTGCGGGCACTTGTGGGGACGCTCGCCCGTGTGCGAGCGCTTGTGGTACGTGAGGTCACCCTGCTTGAGGAACGTCTTCTGGCACTGGTCGCACTTGTAGGGCCGCTCGTTACGATGCGACCGCAGGTGCAGCTTGAGCTCGCTCGGGTACGGGTACGCCTTGCCGCACAAGTGGCACAGGTTAGTGTAAGAACGGCGGTCCGTGTGGTGCCGCTTCATGTGGTACGAGAGGCGCCCTGACGAGAAGAACACCTGCGAGCACAGGCGGCACTGCAGGCGGACCACGTGCGTGTGAATCTCGTTGATGTGCACGTTGAGTGAGTCGAGGGTCTTGAGCTTGGCGCCGCAGAATTCGCAGGCGAAGCCCTCGCGCCGGTGGCACCGCAGGTGGTCCGTCAGCGCCTTGCGGGAGCTGAGGCTGCGCCCGCACACTGGACACGCGTGCGGGCCCGCAGCCTCAGTCGGGTGCGCGCGCCGCATGTGGCACTCCAGGCTGACCCGCGACTTGAAGGCCGTGTTACACACCAGGCACTCGTTCTTCTTGCCGTGACCGGGGGTCGCCTTGCCTCCCTTCCGTCGATGCGGACACACGTGGTGGTCGCGGGCGTGCAACGAAGGGAAGGCCAGCGTGCACGCGGGGCACGGCCACGGGTAGTGTTCCGGGTGCTGCAGGTACCTGTGGCGGGCGAGGCGTGAGGGCGTGGCCACCACCTTGCCGCAGACGTCGCAGCGCACTGGGAGGCCACCCGAATCCTCGCTCCTCGAGCTCTCGTCCTTCAGCGAGTCCTCGCCCTTGAGGAAGGTGTGCAGGAGGCTTGGGTGCTTCCGCTGCACGTGCATCTCCATGGCGTACGACGTGTCAAGGCGGAGCGCACACACGGGACACTCGTTCTCGCCGCACAGGTGTACCCGCAAGTGCTCGCGCAGCTCCTCGTCGCCGCCGCTGACCGCATCCTCGCATAGGTAGCACCGCTCCTCGGCACCGTCGTCAGGCGCCGCGACCGGAGAGCCGTGCGGGAGGGCGTCGCCGGGCGCGTCCCCTCGGGTGTGCAGGAGGCGCTGGTGGCGCGCCAGGCGAGACGAGCACGTGTACGCGCATGAACACTGAGGGCAGCGGAAGGCCCCAGCCACGTGCGTCAGGACGTGCTCCACGTATTCCGCCCGCGACGCCAGCGCCTCGCCGCAGCTGCACACGAGCTCCTCGAGGTTAAGCTTCGACACCAGCTCCTCTGGCGGGATGTTCTTGACGGGGGACGCTGGCGCTGGCCTGGCGAGTGTGGGCGTGGTATGCGGGCGCGGGTGACGGGCGGACGGTCGTCGCTGTCTCCCGGAGCGACGTATGGGGTTCGAGTGGTCGCCTGCGCCCGTGTCCTCGGGGTGGCTCGTCTCCAGTTTCGTGGGCGCGAGCCTTGCCTCCGCATCCTGAGACTGAAAGGAGAAGGAATTCATTTAACTTTATTTCGAATATGTTACGTTCAGCTGATCACAGATTTTTATTCAATCGTCGAGATTAAGCTGTTTAAATATATTTAAGTTTTGATTTCACAGAATGATTATCTGAAAAAATAGACAAATTATTTTTTTCCATACTTGTAAAATCCTTTATGACAATGCTCTCTTCAAAGTATACCAATCGGCAAACCCGTCTTCATATTTAAAGGACAGGAAAGGAAGGTTTCTTATGCTTCAACAATATTAATGTGGGAAATCAGTGGTTCTTGTTCATCGCCATGTTTAATAATGATCAATGAGTCTCTTGGTTGCATTTATCTAATTTTAAAAAATACATAATTTAGAAAGTGAGTGAGTGTAAGGTGTGAGGTTTCCTCGCTCACAACTTAAACTGGGTGGGAAAACAGCTGTTTCTCTGCTAGAGTACTTTCATGGAGTTGACCCGTTGAATACGCTTGCCTCAAGCCGGCGAAACCAAGAAAAGGGAACTTTAAGGTCAAGGCCCTGGACTGGCCTGCCGTGATGACCTCGATCTGCTGCCACCTGTGGCACTGCCTCGCTTACGTCTGATTATTGTGGTGATACTGGCAACCGTTGGGGTATTTCCTGCCCCTCCCCCTCCCGCAGGATCACGAGATGGAGAGTGACTTTTGTAGATGTTAACAATGAGTATGAGTCAAGGTACCATATGTAAATCACACCTAATGCCACAGTCAACTTCACTGACGGGGATTCAAGCCCAGAAAGAGTAGCCTCTTGGTGGTTCTGAATCTTTGTCGAGGCAGTTGATTAAGAATCTAGATCACAGTCTTGTTTCTGCCAAATAATATTGCCTTCATTATGTATTTGGGGGGATTCTGGCAATTTGTCAGGTTAATAATACGACGATGTAGACTAGATTTGTTTTACTTAAACTTTGATCATCACAGATTTTGTGTGTGTGTGTGTGTGTGTGTGTGTGTGTGTGTGTGTGTGTGTGTGTGTGTGTGTGTGTGTGTGTGTGTGTGTGTGTGTGTGTGTGTGTGTGTGTGTGTGTGTGTGTGTGTGTGTGTGTGTGTGTGTGTGTGTGTGTGTGTGTGTGTGTGTGTGTTTGTGTTATGAGTATAGTGTTTCTAACGTTACATCACTTTCAACAAAATATCAAAAGTAATTTGCACTCGACTATCTGCACAATAATTACACTAAGAAAGTTGTTGCAGCTGCTGCTCCGGCCTCCATCCGGTGGCGTCTTCGACAAACTGCACGTAGATGACCTGTACGGGCTGTGCGGCCGGCTCTCCACCGCCCCTTTTGCCCTGGCCATCCTCTCCCATCGACCCGTCGCCGCCGTCGTCGCCACGGACGTCGGCGGCCTCTAGCAGCAGGTCGGGGCCCATCTCCAGTAGTTCTCCACTGCTCAGGTCCTCGACCACCTGCGAGAGCTCAAGCTGCCCCTCAAGCTGGCTGCTGTCTAGGTCCGTCACCGCGAGCTGTTGCACTTGCAGCGTGGATGGCGCCAACTGTTGCAGCGTTGTCTGCAGGCGAGGCTGCGGTTGGACAAGGGAGGTGGTCGCAAGGCTGCTAGGTGACGGGAACACCTGCAGAGGCTGAGGCAGGTCGGAGGGCGCTGCGTGGGACAGTGGATGTTCTCTCCCCGTGGCGGCCTCCGCGCTGGCGAGTCCCCCGACGTCGGCGGGCGCGTGGGTATCGACATCCTGTGCGGACGCCTCTTGGCAGATCACAGAGGAGGTCAACTCGTCGATCTTCTTCTTGGAGTATTTGAGGCGCTTACCCTTCCTGGCCGCCGTGTGCTTGAGCATGTGCTTGCGGAGTCCCAGGGGTCGGATGAAGGACTCTTGGCACAGCATGCACTGGTGGGGCCGCTCGCCTGTGTGGGACCTGCGGTGGTAGGTCAGATCGACGGCCTTCAGGAAGGAGCGGCCGCATACGTCGCACTTGAAGTCCCGCTGGTTGCGATGCGCCTTCAGGTGTCGCTGCAGTTCCACGTTGTTGACGTAGCCTTTGCCGCACTGCTCGCACAGGTGCTTCCTGGGCGCGTGGTGCCGCTTCTGGTGGCCCGTCAGGCTTGTGCGTGAGTAGAAGTCCAGGCCGCACTCGTGACACCGGTGCGTCTTCTCCTTGGTGTGCACGGCATTGATGTGCTTCTTCAGGTAGCGGCTGCCTACGTGCGCGCCGCAGAAGCCGCATTCGGCGGTGCCCGGGTGGCGGCTGGAGCGGTGCGTGGCGAGCGCCTTGCCCGTGTGGAAGCTCTCACTGCACACCTCGCAGGTGAAGTCTGCCGGAAGCCCCAGCCGGTCGCCGTGGTGCACCTTTATGTGCGAGTGCAGGGCGTCGACTGTGGGCGTGACGGCGCCGCAGTACTGGCAAGGGTACTCGGTGAAGTCGGGGTGGAGCTGCCGGGCATGGTGGTGTAGGTGCGACATGCGCGTGAAGCGGAGCGGGCAGGCGGGGCACTGCAACTCTCCGACAGCGTGGCGGCGCTCGTGATCGCGCGCACTCGCCTCCAGACTGAACCTCCGGCCGCAGACGCCGCATTCATGGGGGAACATGGCGGGGTGGGCCGTGCGCAGATGCATGTAGAGGCTGGACACGGAGCCGCACTCCTTCGCGCACACCTCGCACGAGGTCTGGTTCCTCCTGGTGAGGCGGCGCTTCCGGCTCGGCCGAGCTTTCCCCGCCCACTTCCTTGCCTCGCTCGCAGGAAGAGCTTGTTGCTCCGCTCCCTTGGACTCCTCCTTCGCGTCCTCAGCCTTACTGGCGCCTCCCGGGGTGTGAGCCACATCCTCCTCCTTCACCTGCATCTCTCCAGTGCTCCCTATTAGGGCGAGGTCGTGGCCGGTGGAGAGGCAATGAAGCTCCGCCAGGACTCTGGAGGGGAATGCTTGTCGGCAGTGACCGCAGACGCACTCTGTTGCCGTCGACCCTGTAGAGGCGCCGTGGTCTTTGCGGCAGGGAAGGGCAGTCTGCCGCAGGGTCACGAGGCACGGGTCGCAGGCGGTGTTGTCCTCGTACGTGAGGAACCTCCTTCGGCACCGCTGGCAATCGCGCTCTCGCTGTTGGTCTCGGTGCTGGCCTGCCAGGTGGGCAGCCAGCTGGGCGACGTCCATGAAGATAGTCGGACAATGCGGACACTTCCTGAAGGAGGCAGGTACAGTCACAACGCGGCGGGTGGGCGGCTGGGGCGCGGGCGAGGGCCCGGTTGCGCCGCGGAGGAGGTGGAAGTCGCCGCGTTGAGCAGGGCCCGTCTGAAACACACAGCAGGAGTCAGCACCGGCCCGTTTTAAATCACACCTCAATCTGCACCACAACACCAGCCACACCACCTCCAAGCGACAAGGACGACTTGTATCAAATATTTGTTTTGCCTGTTGCTTGCCTTTTACGTTATTGTAATAAAAAGGTTGCATAAGAGCACGTAATGATACATTATTCGTTCGAGAAAGAGAAAGCGAGAGAGAGAGTAAAGGGTGCAGAACATAATTATGTGGAAGGAAAGGAAGAGGTTGAAGAAGAAAAACATACAGCATAGAGAAAGTGTAACATCAATGCATGAAAACGAGTGAAAGCAAAGAAGAAAGACGAAAAACAGTAAAATAAAAACGATAAGAAAAGAAAAATGGATCCCGACCAACATATACCCAGTACAAACTTAGAGCACATCATATTCAAAGGAAATAAGCCTACGATTTGAACTAACCTTCACTCGTCAATAAACACTCTGTAAAGAAAACTTCTAAATATGCTAACAATGCTCCTTCGCTTGCTTTACAAATGCAATGATGCTGCTTTAAATTCTGGAGTAACTGTTTAAGGCATGTAATGAATGTCTGACGCGGTAGACGAGAAAGAACGACTTCAAAATAATTGAAACTAGTAATCAAAACAAAAACGGCAACAATAATGATAACAGTAACAGCAGCACTGAAAATGAAAACATTAATATTAATGGACATGAGAGAACGATTTAAAAATTAACTGCAACTAGTAATAACATATACATCAACAATAATGGTAACAGTAGCAGCAATGATAACATCAATAACAAAAATGAGAATAACATGAGGACGAAAATACTATGATCAAGTAGTCTGTGCTCCTTTAAATGAGTAGGAATGCGCGTATGAAGAGAAAATCATGAGATACTCATTCATGAAATGATATAGAGATTATTTACAAAGAATTTAATTAATCATTTGGTCGATTATATTCAAACTGTTTTGATGGTGTTATCTTTATTATTTTACAATAATTACAATTCAGTTGTTTTTACAATACTTACACTTCAGTTGTTTAAAAAAGTAATATAAAGAATATAACTGTACATGGAAATACATAAACACACACATTATACACACACACACACACATAGATACATACATACAAGAGTTCCCGATTCTATATTTGTGTGTGTTTGTATATATGTATATGTATATATGTGAAAATGTGCTTGCGTGCATGTGTGACTGTGCGCACGCCGCAACTTCACATTCTAGTTAAACGTAACAATGTCCAAAACATCTTAACATCATTTTCTTATTAATTACTTGTTCTGCTGTTGAATGCGGGTTTGTGAACACTGTGCTCTGTTCATGCAACTCTGTGCTCCCATTATTCTCTTCCTAGTGGTGCTGGTGGTCCCGAGCCTGTGTGGGGGCCACATAGGCACGGTGGATGGCGTCAAGGCGGAGCTCGTGCCGAGCACCGGAGGCATCGGGCGTCGGGAGGAGCTCGGCCACGATATACTGTTCTTCGGTCGTGGAAGGACGGAAGTATGGGATTGTATGGATCGGCTGTGCGGTGGAAGAGGGGGCGGGGATGGAAGTGGAGGAGGAGGAGGAAGAGGAAGTCGACGTGGATGTGGAAGGGGCAGCGGTGGCAGCGGCGACGGTGGACGTGAGAGGATCAAAAGACGAGCGCGGAGGCGAGGACCGATCGTCGGCGCGGAAATATCCGACGCCGTGGATGGTCCGAGATGCCCCTGCGATAGCCACTCCCAAGGGAGAGGCGGCCATCTGCTCTACCCCGTCCTCCCCCAGGGAATACATCGACGCAACCACCATCCTGCCGTCGCCGTCGCCCACCCGGGACACCCCTTGCACCACCGGGGGCACGGGCCCGCCTGCCACCACGTCCTCCAGTCGTTCAACAACCTGGTCGACGTGAACGAACTCGAGCATCAGGTCGTCCTTTTTGGGGAGTGCATGAGCGTGCCGCGCCGTGCTCTCGTGCTTGGCTGTTTGCGCTTCGGACGCCTGGAGTCTCTTCCTGTACTTCCCGTGGTACTCCTGGCGGTGCACCCGCCGCATGTGCTTGGCCAGCACGTTGGGCTTGGCAAAGGACTGTTCACACACGTGACACACGTGAGGCTTCTCGCCGGTGTGCATCCGCCGATGGTAAGTAAGCTGAGACGAGATCTTGAATCTGAGGCCACAAAACTCGCACACAAACTTCCTTACGTTGTGATGGACGCCGGCGACGTGCGTGCGCAGGTCCGACGGCATGACGAACTTCTTCCCGCATACTTCGCACAGGTGCCGTCGGGCTGCCTGGCCCAGGTGATTCCTCTTGCGGTGACTGAGCAGATTCGAGGCGTCGTGGAAGACGGCGGGGCACTCAGGGCACGGGTATGAGATCTTCTTTGTGTGACAGTCGTTTATGTGTCTTTTGAGGCAGTGTGGGACGAGGAGCGTCTTGCACTCCGGACACGGCACGCGCTTGTGTTTAGCCACGTGCCGAGAAAAAAGCGACGTCCGCACTTTCTTATGGCACACCTTGCACTCACGGCACTTTGCGTCGCCCTCCCCCTGCCCCCGGCCTGCCTTCACCCCTTCATTCTGCACCATCCCTACCGAGCATCTGTTTTTATGGTGAGTCCTCAGGTGGCTGAGGTACCCTATAAATCTCCCCTTTACGTTCTCACTGCACATAACACATCTGACAACCTTAAGGTCAGAATGGACCTTCTTGAAGTGTTCTTTCGCAAGGGCGAGACTGGGCAGGACGTCCATGCAAGCGGGACACTGGACGTCGGAGGAGAGGCAAGCTTCCCCTTGCGGGGGAGGGGACATGGCTGAGGATCCCCTCGGTCTGTCCGCTGCGCCGGTATCTCCCTCCACCTTCTGCGTCTGGTCTGGAGGCGCCGCCAAGGAAGTCTGGGAAGCCAACTTGGCCTGGGATTGCGGAAGCTTCCTCCGCAGGCTACGGGTACTGGTGGCGGCGGCGGCAGCGGCTCCCTGGAACACCAAGACTGCTGGTTCACACTTCCAGGAAGGATAGAGGGAGACTATACCAGTAGCATTCCGCAAGTGATTATTACAAGGATTTATTTTGCGACCACTGTCCTTCATTGAAAAATTGCATATCATTCCGTCCCTCTTTTTGCATATTTACATAGTATGCACAATTGTTTATCAATAAGGGTAATAATGGTTTGTTTTTTCAATAATACATATAGATAACTACGTGAAGAGTATCTCCACGAAACATCCCAGCAAGAACTAAGCTTCCCTCCGTATAGAGCCGAAAACGTTTATTCACCATATGTGAAATTACTGGCCACAGAGCTTGCTTAGAAGTACTAGACATAGACATTTATATCGGCAAGATAAAAACAGACAAACTTCCTGGAAATTTATTGGGAGTTTTTCTTAGAAACAATGATTCTAAAATGCTAGCTATAAAATTCCTGGTCCTAAAATTAATTTTTCAACTGACTTTCCTAGGAATAAATTACTAAAATGTATTTTTTTCGCGAATGTTAGCTATGAGTAACAGTTCTTCCCGTTCCAAATGAATTATCTAACAATCTATTAACAGTTCCTCCACTTCTCTGTATTACTGTCTGTTTTGCTCTGATTCCCCAAACTCTTGGTCTTCGTTATTTCATTTCTGTAATCTCTACTAGTCCCTGTCCCTCTTCCCTCTTCTCTCTCTCCCTCGCTTCCGCATACACACATATACTTACATGGAGAATAAATAGAAAATTTATATAAAAAGCATCATTTCCATGTGTTATATATATTTTTATAGTATAATGGGCTAATAAATATACAAATAATCATATAATTTTCATAGGAGCTTTATTGAAAAAGTTTATCTTATCACTGGGTTTGTAAAAGTTTTTATCCTTACATCTGGATGAAATTCTTTGAATTTAAACCTTTGGGAATGATACCAGCATCTTTTTAAAAATCTCATTACAAATAATGGTTAAGTTAATTGAATATTTATATAATGTCAATCCATCAAAAAATAAATAGGAAAATGAAATGGTCATTTTCTTGTAATATTTCGTTACGTAGATTATTTTTCAAGAAACATAATGTATAATTATGTATGCGAATATCAATTTCCGATTTTAACTCTCGTAGACAACGTAGACGACCCCGTCTTGCTCCACGTCGTAGCTCTGGTCGTGACCAAGGTCCTGCACGCTACCCACAGCCGAGATGACCTCGCCGCCCATCTCCATCGGCACAGTGATTTGAACTATCTCAGGAATCGGCGCCGAGCCATCCTCCAGGCCCTCGGCGAGCTCTGCGGTCCTCGCGTCCTCCTGGCCGGCCTGCTGCGTGTTGCGTCGTCGAGGCTGGCCGCGCTGCTCCTGGCTCTTAGGTCGCCCCTGTTTGAAATACACGCCAGGGTACTGCGCGCGGTGGTCGTGCTCCATGTGCCGCTTGAGGTAGGACGGCACTCGGAACGACCGACCGCACAGGGTGCACTGGTGGGGCCTCTCCCCCGTATGCAGCCTCTGGTGGTACGTGAGGGACACCTTGCTTTTGTAGCCCTTGCTGCAAGTCGCGCACCAGTAGTTCCTTTCTCCGTGGTGGACGCGGGACAGGTGGATGCGCAAATCGGCCGGGGTGAGGAAACCCTTCTTGCATGTGTGGCAGATGTGCTTCCGAACCTCTTGCCCCATGTGGACCCGTTTCATGTGGAAGTGGAAACTGGCTTTATTGTGGTACACCGCTCCACATTGCCGGCATTCGTACTTCTTCTCTTTGGTATGGAGGTTCATGTGGATTTCTAGGTTCTTGACTGTGATGCCACACACCTCGCACGTCTGCATGGCCTGGCTGTGGTTGCGCATGTGGTATTTCCACTGCACTTTGTGGGCAAAGGACTCGCCGCAAATCTTGCATCTCACTGGCCTCTTGTCGTAGCCGGCCTCCTTCGGGTGCTTGAATTTGAGGTGTTGAACGTAGGTGGAGTAGTTCTTGAGTGTAATGGGGCAATATTTGCAGCAGAAGCCATCCACCTCAGGGTGCGCACCTAGCAGATGCCTCTTCAGCTGGTCCACTTGCCGGAACTTGAGTTTGCACGCAGGGCACTGATGCGAGCCGTACTTGTGCCCCCACTTGTGGGACAGAAGCATCCACTCAGTGCGGAACTTCCGCTCACACTCGTCACACTTGTAGGCGAATGATTCAGGGTGGTCCTTGTACTTGTGGTGGTAGAGCTGGGTGGCGAACATGAAGCTGGAGCGGCACAGATTGCACGCGTGCGGCTGTGTCTCCCCGTTCGCGAGGGCAACGTCCTCGTGATCCAACATGTGCTTGTGGAAGTCAATGGCTAAGACTTCCTTCAGGCATACCTCGCACACTCTGACGCCCCCACGCCCATGTTCACGCGCTTCATGAGCTTCAAAATTCTCGTAATCATTAAAATCTATACTACACTGTGAGCAGGTAATCGCATACCCGGACTTATGGCAAAGTTCCAGATGCGCCATCAGATGGTCCCTGATGGAAAACCGCACCGGACATACTGGACACGTCATCACACCGTTAAAGTGATGAACCACATGAACTTTGAGGGACGAGGCATCCATGCACTGCTCCTTGCACAAGCGACACTGTCTCGTAACGTTCTCATGGCACTTGTCCATGTGGCGCTCCATCGACACGCACACGAGAGACGAGAAGCCACAATAGTCGCATTTCAAACTGTCCTGCTCTGTGACTCGGCTCTCTTTGGCTTTTTTCATGTCCTCAGACTCTTTGCTGTCTGATATAGGCCGTTTCCGCGGCGATTCCCCTTCGCCAGTGGAAGCCTCTTCACCCCCCTCCCCTCCACTCTCTCCCTGCTCCTCCATCTTGTCGATGACGACGTTCTCGGTGCCCTCGAAAGGCTCGAGCAGCGTCTCCAGGTACTGTTGGTAAGCTTGTTTGTTGTGCTCCTCCAGGTGCTCGTCGTAGGCCTCCTTCACGTCGAAGTCGCAGTTGCACCAAATGCAGCTCAGGTTGATGGGCACGGGAGCGTTGTCCCCTGTTATATCTTCCTTCATCTCCATGAGCAGGTCCTCTTGGTGCTGCGCTGCCGCCACCGAGCTTCCGGCCAGGAGGCGCTGCGCGTCGACATCGGGGTGCTCGTAGCGGACGTGGCGCCGCAGCTGGGACTGGAAGGAGAAGGCGGCGCCGCACACGGGGCACGCAGGTCGGCCAGAGGCAGCGGAAGTGGCATCATCGGCACCGTCACCTGCACCCCCTCCCTTCCTCAACCACACCGCCTCCGCCTGCAAAGACCAAACACTGGGCATCAGTACCGGGCCCCGTGTGCGCGCTGCCTCCGCCCCCTTCCAGGCCTCCTACAGCACACTACAGATCTCTCTCTCTCTCTCTCTCAGAACAGTATTATATATTTTTTACAAATGCCTTTCGTGCAATCCTGGAATGCGCATTCTTATACGAGAATTATAAATGTTACATGCATATTAAGCAAATACTAGCACTATATACATACATACATACATACATACATACATACATACATAATATTCATGAAACTTTTCTATTGTTATCTCTCCATTCACCCTCAAAAATAGGCGACTTACAGTTTTATTGAATACTCTATACGGTTATGTACGTCCATATGCAGCATAATGCACCGCTCAACAAATGATCAGATTTTTACTTGGGCTCTTGATTTCAAAGATGGCATTAGTATTGTGCTACTGCATCGCACCTTTTCTTAACGTGCTCTTTGTGTTTTTTATGTATTTTGCGGTATCCTAACATCATATTTGCTTAATGATGTATAGAGTGCGTCTTCGAGATGACATTTAGTGTCTCTTTCAACTCATTCAGAAATTGAAAATAAATGAAAAATCGTAGTTGTTGACCCTTAAAATGTAAATATCATATTTATAGTAGTTTTATCTAGATCTGTTTTATACAAGCCCAATGGCATTCATCAATATACATGGTCATACGCTACTCATAGGTACTGAGCTAATTTTATTGTGTTGTGCTCTCATTTGAGTTGTCATGTCAGGTTGTCTCCAGAGGCGATATGCCACTGGTTGAGTTGCCGCTTTCGACGATTTTATCTTACAGGAAAGGACGTAGAACCACGCTTGGAAACACCTGGCAAGAGAAGGGTTCCTACAGAGAGGTTCACTTTCACATAAGAGAGAGAGAGAAAAAAGAGAAAATGAGTATATATACATTTCACACACGCACACGCACAGACACAGACACAGACACAGACACAGACACAGACACAGACACAGACACAGACACAGACACAGACACAGACACAGACACAGACACAGACACAGACACAGACACAGACACAGACACAGACACAGACACAGACACAGACACAGACAAAGACAAAGACAAAGACAAAGACAAAGACAAAGACAAAGACAAAGACAAAGACAAAGACAAAGACAAAGACAAAGACAAAGACAAAGACAAAGACAAAGACAAAGACGCAGACGCAGACGCAGACGCATACACATACACATACACATACACATACACATACACATACACATACACATACACATACACATACACATACACATACACATACACATACACATACACATACACATACACATACACACACGCGCGCGCGCGTGCACACAAAGAGAAGGAGAAAGAAAATAAATAAATAAAGAAAGAGAACGAAAAAGAGAAAAAAATCCTGATATGTAGTTTCAATTTTCCCTCAAGAAGTCTACTAGTTTCAACAAGATTTGTAAAATAAAACACAAGAATGAATATATATCTTTAATCAAGACTCTAGGGGGGAGGTAGATGAGATTTGGGGTTCTGGGGAGTCGGTTACTTGAACGGACTCCCCTACCATAACCCTGGATTCTATAGGAAAAAAATAAAAATATACAAAAATAAGCCTTAAATGTCAGTATAAAACGCAAGTTATACAATTTTCTTTGGTAAGCTACATAAAAAAGTTACAATGATTAAGTCAGGTCATTACTATTGTCCAACACGTCCAACACGCGTGACACAACCCACATCTGTTCCACTGATGGGTAGCACTGTGAAGTTATTCACTCATTTTTCCCTTTCTCTACATTTGCCACAATGAATTATGATCATCCATCACCGAAGAATGCAAAGCCAGGACAGTGTTTCTCAGGTTATGGTATTCATCTAATCTCAGGCGCCGATCGATTTGAAGAATGATTCCAATGCAGGCAACATGATCCTCTGAAAATATTTCTTCATCTCTCTACAACGCATGTCAAGGACTTATATTGCTAATATCATCCTAAACATTAACTTTTCAAAATGTCCCACTGCAAGACAAGTGTGTATCTAGAGAGGGTCTCCCAGCTTGCTTGTGAATGTTTAAAGTATAAAAGGAAAAAAAAGCAGCTCCTGAGATCCATTTGGCGACCCGCCCGTCACTGGCGATTCTGAGGAGCATTTTCAAATGGCTTCCCCGTTCCCCTTCCCTTGCTACACCATTGAAAAAACTCCCACATATCATATAAAATACATCATCTACGTATCTTCCACAACCTGGATAATATAAACGCCTTCCTCAACTGTGATGATTTGAGACTCGCCCATAGGAACACCCACACTCTCTACCCCAGCGACGTCATCCATGCCCACATCTTCTACCCCCTCCACCATGCCCATGTCTCCCACCACGCTCATGCCTCCGATTCCGACTTCGTCTCCAATCACAACCGCCTTCGTGACTCCTAGGTCGAGGTCACTAGAGGTGAGCGGAGTGGCTTCCCGCCCGTCAGTCTCAGCCCCTAGGGTTTTGGGCGCGCCTAGGCCGGTACCTGCTCGCCGCTGTGGCTTGCGATACAAGTATGCATACGGGAGGTGATGCGTTCCCTCCATATGCGTCTTGAGCATTGAAGGCCGATGGAAGCCCTGTCCACACTCCTGGCACTTGTAAGGGCGCTCTCCTCTATGCACCTTCAAGTGGTAGGTCAGTGCCGACTTGTTCTTGTAGCGCTTGCCACAAAGCTCACAAAAGAACTGGCGCTTGTGGAGGTGGACCTGCTCGTCATGAGTACGCAGGAGGGCACTGCTAATGAAACTTTTACCGCACACCTTGCATGCATGTGCTCTTGCACTTGGGTCATGGCGAAGTTTGTGATGAGCCAAAAGACTTGACCGCTGGAAGAACACCTCACCACATTCCTCACACGGGAACTGGATGGCTCTTGTGTGGAGGTTCATGTGAACATCTACGTGGACAAAGAACTTCTTGCAGACAGGGCACTCCTGTTTGGGAGCATTCAACCTTTTCAAACCGTGCTCCTTGGCCATGTGCTGGTTCATCAAAATGCGGCTGGCAAGCTTTTCCCCACACTCGCTACAGGTCAGTTCTGCACGATCCTCCAGCAAATCGGCATGAGCTGTCTGGCAGTGATATATATATTTGCTGTACGAGGCCAGCTGGCTTTCACAATACTCACAAGCAATTGAGGTAACGTCACCGTGAGCTTTCAAAAAATGGCTCTCCACATGGTGCCGGTGTCTGAACTTGAGTTTGCACACAGGGCACCAACAGGAACCACTCCTGTGTCCTTCTACATGCAGCTCAAGAGCACGCTTCCCCTTGAACCGGTGGCCACACATTTCACACTCATTACTAAATTTATACGGATGCAGGGAGTAGTTGTGCCGAGAAAGGGCTGCTGGGCTGGAGAACATGAGCTTGCAATCTAGACATCTTTGGACTTGGGTTTTGCTCAGTCTGCCCCGCTTCCGTCGCTTGACAGCCCGCCGGGGCGTGGGGAGCTGTGCCGCAAGAGGCACTGGCTTCTGCATCTCCTTGTGCTCTTCGGAATGCTCCTCCATCTCATCTTGGGGAACAAGCTCACCACACTGGTCACATGTGACAGCCTCGTCAACACCAACCTGCCCAGCCTTGTGCGGCTCACGTCTGTGTTTCCGGTACTCATCAAAGCTGCCTGTGGTAAACTCACAAAACTCACACTTCAGTAAGAAGTCACCAGTATGCTGGGCTTCCATGTGCCTCAGGAAAGGATACTTTTTGCCAAAATGAACAGAACAGAATTCACATGAAAAAGAACCCAAAAAGTGTTCTACAATGTGAAGCTGAAGCTGCTTTTTGTGCAAGAATCTCTCAGGACAAAGCCTGCACACGTGAAACAGTTCATCTGGATGTGACAGTTTCATGTGGAATGACAAGTCTGCCATGCTAGCAAAAACAAGCTTGCAGCTGGTGCAGTCTGTCATCTTCCTAGGACGTCCTCGCCTGGCCAGGGGCTGTGGCTCTGCAGAGGGCACCTCAGCAAGACCTTTCTCTTTCAATAGCTCAGCATATCTCTTCAGGCAATCATTCACATGCATGTCCCGGTGCTCCTCCTGGTGCTGCTCATCATTCAGAGTAACAGCACAGAACTGGCACTGGAGATGGGCGCCGTGAGTGCCGTCCCCAGGATCCCGCTGGGCAGCACAGGTGGCAAGATGTAACTTGAGCCCTGCCAGGGTGCTCTCCTCTGCTCCACAACGGCTGCATTCATAACAGCAGCGGTGGGAGACAGCAGAGCGGGCTGAGGTGAGGGTATGGCGGCAGGACCTGCACTCAAGCGCCCACCGCCCCCACGAGTCTCGGCTGAGGTTGAGGTAGGATTTTAAATTGGGCGTGGCATCCAGGAGCTGCAGGACCTCGTCCCCAGGAGACTCTGCCAGGGACTCCTCTTTTACACCCTCAAGGATCCCCTCGTCATTGCCCTGAGGAAAATACGGCCTTTTGTACTACTTCTTTATGCTATCATTGCCTCAAAGTGACCAATCATGCAGGAAATGGGCACAGCACTCCCACAGTGTTCAAGTTGTTTCTATAAAAACGTCTACTTTTACTCTTTGAATTCAAATAATGGAATCAGGAACACAGCCTTTTAAAAATATTCTTTGTTACTTTCCATAGTAAAAGAATGTCAAACCTTTCAAATTCAACCAAAATCACTCTCTCATTCACTCACTAACATAATCACTTACAGATACGCACACATGCACACATTTATGCACTAAGAGAGAACGACAATCTAATTCACCCATATTTATGTCAACAAACAATATAATGTATAACAACAATACAACAAAAAACAATCACAATATATAGAATTAAACTAAAAAAACAACCGCTAGAGGAAACAGGATGTTCCAAAGGGGTTAGGGGGAGGATAGCATAAAAGGAGAGGGGGAGAAGGCACCTAAGTTGGGGAGAGGGAGAGGTGGCTCCTCTAGTGGGGATTTTGGGAATTTCGGATGGATTTTCCAAGCATTTTGTTGCACTTTAATGCTGATTACTGACATCAGTAGGATGTAGGAATTCTAGGCTCTTATGGTTTCAGCAAATAAAGAATGTAGATATATATTTACAGGGAATTATATGCACATAATTCCAGCTCACATTTCATTACCAATTTCGTCACAACTTAATCCTTTACGATGTGGCCTAAATTATTCAAATATGTTTGTATATTAAGTATTACTATGTTGAGGGGGGTGGCTATATATCATTATAACAAAAATAATAATATTAATAACATTAATAATGATAATGATGATGATGATGATGATGATGATGATAGTGATGATGATAATAGTGATGATAATAATAATAATAATAATAATAATAATAATAATAATAATAATAATAATAATAATAATAATAATAACAATAATAATAATAATAATGAAAATAATAATAACAATACCCAAAATAATTCCAACAATATTTCTAATCATAGAAATAATAACTATATTCATTATAATTATCACCCTTATTATAATCATCAAAATAAAAACAATGAAGTAGCTAATGCAATGACAGCCATTAAATGGGTTATAGCTAAGAAAATAACATGCAACCTCTGTTATGGGAATGGAAGGGCAGACGTTGTTGGATCAAGGTATGTTTGGTTTATTGATAATGATCATATTTATAAGAGTAATAGTAGCAGTAACAGGAAGTAATACTAATCACATAAAAAACATCATAAAACTAATACGAACAACAATAAGGGAATAAATAAAAAAAATAATAATAGTAATAGTAATAATAGCAATAATAGTGGTAGTAACAATCAAAATAATAATAATAATCATAATCATGATAATAAAAATATACAAAGAAAATTGTTACACTAACAATATCATAAAAATAAAAACTGAAATGATATGAAAGATGATCTTGTATCTATCACATTTGCTGACACTGGCAAGAATAACTACCTATTTACATTAATAATAAGAAAAAAGAAGATTAAAAGCAAGAAACTTGAGAATTGGGTAAATTTCCATTAAAAACAGTAGTAGTAGTGTCTGTGAAACTGACTGACTGACTGACTGACTGACTGACTGACTGACTGACTGACTGACTGACTGACTGACTGACTGACTGACTGACTGACTGACTGACTGACTGACTGACTGACTGACTGACTGACTGACTGACTGACTGACTGACTGACTGACTGACTGACTGACTGACTGACTGTGTCTGTCTGTCTTCTTCATGTTCTTCATAAGATAATTCTTTCTCACCCTTTTACTATTGTTGCTACCAATCACCTATTTTCTATTTTTTTCCAATTAAATTAATAACAAAGTATGAAATTACTTTCATCATAACATCACACCTGACATCCCCTAAAAGTCTCAATTCCTAAAACCTAATCCATAGAGCCTATTTTTCACTTGAGTAAAACACCTTTACTTTATGAAGTAGCTCTTTTGTTATTTAGGAACAACTTAAATACACAGGTAACTTCTTGCTTTATTTCAAAATGAGCTTTTTATATTATGTACATAACAATATACAATATCCATATATTACTTTGTACTTAGGTTATTATATACAATTCAGTAAGAAGGATTCACAAATTATGTAAAAATATTCTTTAATATGAGAATACTAGACATCAGAACTGCAGTCTATTTGGAAAGACCCATTCATAAAAAATGATCATGATGAGTAAAAATAAAATGTGCAGCAACTGAAAGCCCTGAGGTATTTCATTCAACCAATTCCACATAAATGACCTGCATGTCTCCTTGATCATTTGCAGCCTCATGTTGCTGTTCCTTGTCCAACTCTTGTGAGAGGGCCTGTACCATCTGCAATGAAGCTTCACTTTGTACTACATGCACAACATGGCCATCTTCCCCAACCTCTGTGATGAGCTGTGCGCCCTCCTCCCCCCCTCCTGTGACTACCTGAACATCAAGATTCTGATTTCCAGACTCTCCCAGGATCGCCTCAGTAGCTGCATTCAGAGAGTCTGGCAGAGCAGATCTGAAATAACGCCTAGTTCGGTGGTGCAGGCCATGGGTACGAGCTAAATGTGTGGTTAACTCAGATGGGCGGCTGAAGGCTGCTCCACATGAGTTACAAGCATGTGGCCTTTCACCTGTATGCGTGCGTCTGTGGTAAGTCAAATCTCCAGCCTTGAAATAGGCTCTGCCACAAAATTCACACTTGTAACGTCTCTCATTGGTATGTGTAGCAGTATGACGCTGAAGCTCATTTCTTGTAATATATGCCTTCCCACATGTCTGACACACAAAGCGAGAATAGTGTTCACGTAAATGGTGGCGCTTCACATGCTCAGAGAGCTTGCCTGGATTGAAGAATGACTCACCACAATAGGAACACTCGCTCTTGTGTTGTTTAGTGTGTTTCTCATTAATATGTGCAGCAAGGAGATACTTGCTCATCTGTTTCCCACAATATGTGCACTTTACAAGCTCTGCATGACGACTTGACTTGTGCTGGGCCAGTTCCCGCCCAGAGTGAAATTTTTCCCCACATTTTGTGCAGCGAATGTTTCGTGCCAATCCTAGTTGATCTGGGTGTCGAACAAGGACGTGTGTAAAGAGAGCATTGATGGACTTTGCAATATGAGAGCAATGCTGACAGTGAAATGAGACTGTGTCATGGTGTGTATTATCACAATGGCTCCTCAAGTGGTGGAATTTTGCAAACTGTTGAGGGCATAATGGGCACTGTATTGCCCCTGTTGTGTGAGTCTCTGTGTGATCAAGAAGAGCACCATTAGACTGAAACTTCAGATAGCAGATCTTACATTTGAACATGGGTTTTTCACCATGACTGCGCTGCATGTGGCGTTTCATGGCCAATATTGACTTGAACTTCTTTTGGCAGTGACTGCACTCATTACTGTCATCCTGCACAGATGACCCACTGACAGCATCATGTAAGGATGCAGCATCACCTTCATCTTCTTGCTTGTTAGCACCTTGCGTTGAAACTTCTGCCTGGTGAGTCAACATGTGGGAGCAATAGTCTCCCACATTCAAAAATGAATGCCGACACACTACACACATAAAGGCTGTAGGATGTTCAGCATGTACATCATTTAAATGAGCAGTAAAAGTTCCTGCATCTGTGAAGCACTCAGAGCACGCTGGACACAGAAAACTTGGGCCATGAACACGCAGAACATGCCCACCCAACTGGCGAAAAGTGCGGAAACGCATGTCACAGAGAGCACATGCACGGACTAGTGCTTCAGGATGGTACTCAGCAACATGACGCTCTATGTCTCCAAAGGGAATGACTCCGCACAAGTCACAGGGTCTGTAGCTGGCAGGGCGTCGGCGGCGTAGGCGGGTCCCTTCAGAGGGGTCGAAAACCGTGACGGCACCACTAGCTGCCCCTTCTGAACACTCGTTGGCAGGGGCATTGTCCACTAATCCGATGGTGACCACGCCCACGTCCCCCTGTAACATACACACCACCTCACTGCCATGACACAAAATTCCACTCTTGCAGTAATATACAGAACTTTGTGACTCTCAAATGAGAGTACTCGATTTGGGTATCAAACAATGGAGACTTCTTTTGATTTAATCCATATTCAGAAATGAAATAATAAGATTGGATATATAATGGCAGCCAACATATTGTGTATAAAACCTTTGTGTAACAATGTAAGAACTGTAATCCAGCAAAACTAATTCAATATGTTTACACTCACTTCGTAGACATCTTATCTATGTACAAGTGTGTTCTTTTATTATCATTTCCTATTGACTGTAGGTAGGTAGGTAGGTAGGTAGGTAGGTGGGTGGGTAGGTGGGTGGGTAGGTGGGTGGGTAGGTGGGTGGGTAGGTGGGTGGGTAGGTGGGTGGGTAGGTGGGTAGGTAGGTAGGTAGGTAGGTAGGTAGGTAGGTAGGTAGGTAGGTAGGTAGGTAGGTAGGTAGGTAGGTGGGTAGGTGGGTGGGTGGGTGGGTGGGTGGGTGGGTGGGTGGGTGGGTGGGTAGGTAGGTAGGTAGGTAGGTAGGTAGGTAGGTAGGTAGGTAGGTGGGTAGGTAGGTGGGTAGGTAGGTGGGTAGGTAGGTGGGTAGGTAGGTGGGTAGGTGGGTGGGTAGGTGGGTGGGTGGGTAGGTGGGTGGGTAGGTAGGTAGGTAGGTAGGTAGGTGGGTAGGTGGGTAGGTAGGTAGGTAGGTAGGTAGGTAGGAAGGAAGGAAGGAAGGAAGGAAGGAAGGAAGGAAGGAAGGAAGGAAGGAAGGAAGGAAGGAAGGAAGGAGGTAGGTAGGTAAATAAGTAAGAAAGTAAATAAATACGTAAGTAAGTAGACAGGTAAATAGGTAGGTCTGTCTGTCTCCTGTCTGTCTGTCTGTGCATAAATGTAAAGCAGATTATGACAACAAAACCAATATATAAGCAATAACATTAACTATTTTGTAATTGTTTACACATGGAATATGGCTATTGCCATGATGATCTTTATATCTTTATTTTTTTCCTTTCCTTAATTTTGAGCTATGCAGATCAAATAGATTACCTTCTCAAAAATAATGATGTATAATACTAATTACTGTTTTGATCATTTCAATAATCATACAACAAAAAGACATTATATTCTTATTCAACTCTTGAGTATGGGGTAAAAATTATAAGCATTAATGAACCCTTTATAAAGAATAAAGTGAAATTAATACCAAAAGGGAAAAACATGCTCAATTTTATTCTTTGTCTAATATAGGTTAAATTACTAATTAGTCTTTTAAACAATGGAGCCTTCATAATATCAGGTACTTGTAGTAATAATATAAAATTCCAATTTGGAAAAGTCACAGTCAAGAAAGGAAACAGGTTGAATACAGCTTCTAAAGGGAAACTGTAATGTTATCAGTTTAAATAATTATAAAACTTTATCAAGCATTTCTGTGATCCTGCTTTTCTTGATATCTGAACATTTTCTAGTCCATTCATTCATAAAAGCAAGCTATAAAAGAAAGAAGTGCTCATCCAAATAATATAATTCAGTTCAATACAAAATACACCAACCAATGTTCCAGTGAGTGAAGATCCACAAGCTAATATCATTTGGCATATGTCAACATAAAGAAAGTATACTGCAACATGAGCTCTCCACTATATCCATAGAAAGTGAAAATGTGTTTAGGATCTCCAAATCAGATATATGACAGCGCAATAAACAAGATTCAATAATCCACACAATCCTTCCAGGAGGTCATGACAACACGAGTTTCTTCCCCTTCCTCGGATATAACCAATTGAGCCATTCCTTGGGTTTCTTCCCATTCACTGGCCAAGACCATCTGTGATTCCTCACTCGTCTGTGGGACGGCAATCCTGGCATCCTCCCAACCCCCAGTCATCACCACCTGGGACTCCTCACTTTCTGTGGGCAGAATGACTTCCCATCCTTCAGGAATCATAACCCTTGTCCTCTCACTGTTTTGAGGGTAGTTTCCATCACCACCAGGATCCATTGAAGCATTGCCTGATGCCATGGATGATGGGAGGTTTGAACTTGGTTGTGTGATACAAGCTTCCTCAGGTTCTGGTTTAATGAGGCCCACTTCTGCGGCATCGACAGTATGGACAAGAGGATTGGCCAAGTCATCGTAAGACACTACATGGATGATATTTCCTACTTCCTTGCCTGGTAAGCTTACAACAGTTTCTTCTAGACCAACAGCTAGAGTAGCTGAATTCAAGCATTCTTTTTCTAATGACTCTTTTGAAGAAATGTTCTGGGTAGTATCTACTGTCTTTGCATGTCCCTGAGCAACAATGTAAAGAGGTGATTCTTTTTCTAACACAGCCTGTAATATGCCATGCTCTCTGGTATAGTCCTTGACACAAGTAACTCCATGCACACGTTTCATGTGCGCACTCCATCCTACATAATTCTTAAACTTTGCTTGACAGTCTTGACAGACAAACATAACATTGGAATGCTTCTGCATGTGATATCGAAGAGTAGATGAGGAAAGATATGTTTCTCCACACATTTCACACCTGTAAGGTCTCTCTCCAGTGTGTGTCTTCAAATGGTATTTCAGTTCAGCGTTGGTGAAGAAACTACGACCACATTGCTTACAAATCTTGTCTCTGCCAGAACCTATTTCATCATGAATTCTTCTCACATGATCAAGAAGCGTGTACTTAGTCACAAAGGTTTTATCACAGATTTTACATTTCAGTGAAGACTCTCGAGTATGAGTATTCAAGTGTGATGCCAAGGCATACTTATTGGACATCAGTTTGCCACATATCTCACATGCACATTTCTTTTCTGACTTGCCTTTTTCATGTAATTTCTTGTGCCTTAAGAAGTTACCCTTAACCATGAATTTCCGGCCACAGTCACTGCAGGTATATTTTGCCTTCTGAGACTCCTCTGACTCTGGGTGCACTTTCCTCTTGTGGCTGATGAGCTGGATGTACTCTCGAAATTCTCTGTTGCAGTATTCACACACTCGGTTTACCTTGTGGTTGTGCATTTTCTCTTTGTGTATGTTTAACTGATTTCGAGAAGCAAACTTGACTAAACAATCAGTGCAGTCATATTCACCAAACTGATGTGTTAACAAATGGTCATGCAAGAATAATTCTGAAGGGTATTTGTTCAGACAATAATGGCAATGGAATTTTCTTGTTCTATGGGTCTTTTCATGGGCAATAAAGAGTGATGCTTTCTTGAATCTCTTCTCACAAATATTGCACGCTAGTAAGCCACGTCCACCCCAAACAACACCTTCAATGTGAATCCCACCTTTGTGGAATTTAAGGGCATGGCTAATGTATTTGAATCGGCTTGTGTATGTTTTGTTACACAAAGAGCAACTATAATTATCTTCACCTTTTGGGATGTGTGCTATATTTGCATGATTATGAAGTTCATCCTCAGTTCCAAAGATCTTACCACATTCTGAGCAATGATGCAATCCTACACAATGTGACTCTAGATGCTTCCTGTAGAGATCTGACTCTAGAAATTTTGCACAACACATCTCACAGGTCATGATGAACTCTTGATGCTGCTGCTGAATGTGCCTTGACAGTGTGAGTCTTGGAGCCTTGAAGGAGCAATAGGGACAAGGATACTGTTGCTGCTCATGACTCTCCAGGTGACTCATTAGTTGCAAAATGGGAACTTCCTCATCACAGTAGATGCAGTTCTTGGTTTTCATTGCTCCTGGCCGGCATACACGCCCTTCCTCGCCCATCTCATTTGAGTTGCCTGGAGCTTCTGCTAGATGGTCTCCCTCATCCAACCCCTGCAATAATGGAGTATGCTGTAGACTCAAAACACAGGAGGATCATCCCCTAACACTCATCATCCACATCTAACAGGCACATTGCCATCAGCTATCAAAGTCATCAATCTTGATGATACTAATTATCTGCTGCTCATGCTTCAAGTCAGCCTGATTCATCTCATAGACATAGGTGACGTTCTCCTCCTGAGGCTCTGACGTGGCAGAGACATCCATGGAAGGATCCAAGACCATCATCTCCATAGCATCTGGGATGATGACCTGAACAGGGGGTTCCTGCTCCTCTTCCACGCGATAAAGGGTTATGTGCTCAGACCCATCCTCATCCACTAAAGATGTTCCCTTCTCATTAACTACCTCCATTTGGAGTTCTCTTGCTTTCTCCTTGCCAAAGCGAGCACACATTTCCATAAAGTGCCCTGGATGCAGGATCTTGTGAACTCTTCTCAGGTGATTCTTTGTGTCCACATCACGACGGAACATCTGGGTACACATGGGGCACTCTGAATCTCGCGTGGCTTTGTGGGTGGCTCTGTGGTATCTCATTCGAGATATGGTGTAAAAAGCATCTCCACATACATCACATTTATAGTTGCGTTCATTAGTGTGAGTTTTGTGGTGTAAAGTTAATTCCCATTCCTGAAGATATACCTTACCACATAGCTTACACCTATACTGAAAGTCACTGCGGTCACTGTGAACGCGTTTAACATGCATTTGCAGAAGGTGCTTAGCATAAAATTCCCTACTGCAATGAGGACAAATGAATGAATGCTCTTTTGTATGAACCATATTGACATGCACATCAAGTGCTGCTTTTGAACTTAACTTCTTCCCACAATAACTGCACTGATGGTCCCTGTTGTGCACCATCATGTGTCGCTTTAGAGCTATTTTGGATGGATATTTCTCACCACATATGGCACATACTTCATTGCAATCCAAATGCTCCCTATGTTCCATCTCCCTGTGTGTTTTTAATGAGGTGGGAGTACTGAAGAGCCTGTTGCATACATTGCACATGAGACCCTTCTTCTGTCCATGCACATAATACATGTGGTCAACCAGGTGCGACTCATTCCCAAACTTAACACCACACCGGACACACTCTAGCCAACCATCAATGTGGGTCTTCAAGTGACTCTCTAGATAGGACTCCTTTGAAAATCTCCTACAACAGACCTTACATTCATGAGGGAAGAGATGAATATGCTCATTATACTTGTGAGTCTGATATGCAATCATATTGTTACATACTTTTCCACATTCCACACACACAACACTATTTAAAGGAACTTCTTCCTTCTCAAAACTATGCCCCTTCCTTCTCCCTCTCCTATGCTTCTGCTCAAAGTGAAACTTCAATTGGTCCTCATTAATGAAAGTGGCATCACAGCGAGGACATGTATTGGCAGTATCAGGATGGACATCCTTCAAGTGCTTGATGAGAAGAATAGCTGTTGGAAAGCCCACTGCACACATTGCACAAGCATGGTTGGTGGGAGTGTGATTAATCAAGTGAGAATCTAGCTCATGTCTCTTATCAAACACCAAGGGGCAGTGGGGGCACTTCACTGCCTTGGTATCGATGTGAGCCTCTGTGCAGTGGATTTTGTAGAGTGGCTCATTATTGAACAGCTGGCCGCACTCGGAGCAGGAAAGGGGCTCGTCGAGGTACACCTGTGTACCACTGCTCCTTTGCCTCGTGCGCCGCCTGGGTTTGATAACCTGATAATCGTCCTGGGAATATTTTGCTTTTATTGGTCTCTTCCCCTCGCCTCTCATAACCTGTGCCTTTCCCCCTCCCAATGGCCCTTCAACCTTTATCTCAAGGTGTGCAGTCTCCTCCTGGAATAAGAAGAAACTGCACTTAGTTATGCTTCTGGCTATTCCCTCCAAAGAGAGTACTTTAATTTGTACATTCAGTTTACATTCCATTTCAGGCAGTAAACTGTTGCAAATTTTACTTTGGTCTTTTATTTCTAAATCATCAAAATTTCCCCTTATCTAATCAACAACTTATAAAAGAAAGACAAAAGTTTGCCATATACAATTTTCACAAATATATGTATGTATAGAAATCTGTATGTGTGTAAGTGTGTGTGTTTAAATGTGTGTGTGTGTGTGTGTATGTGTATGTGTGTGTGCGTGTGCGTGTGCGTGTGCGTGTGCGTGTGCGTGCATGTGCTTGTGTGTGTGTGTGTGTGTGTGTGTGTGTGTGTGTGTGTGTGTGTGTGTGTGTGTGTGTGTGTGTGTGTGTGTGTGTGTGTGTGTGTGTGTGTGTGTGTGTGTGTGTGTGTGTGTGTGTGTGTGTGTGTGTGTGTGTGTGTGTGTGTGTGTGTGTGTGTG
>NW_028234403.1:30595702-30603202 GCF_977035675.1 Penaeus japonicus | reverse complement strand
TGCTACCGTTATTGTTGTCACAGCGGATCATCTGTCTTTGCTTACTCAAGAAGCAAAAAAGTTATTCCGAGAAAACTGAGAAAATAATATTCTAAATATTCTTAATTTTCTAAATCTTTATTTCTGTAACTTTAGTATATGAATGATATCAAATTCCTCCTTTTTGTAATGTATGAATGATTTTGAGAGAAAAACTAAATATATAGGTATGATTATTAGAAAAAAAATCATATTTAGTATGAAAGATCACTTTCTTTCCACTGGTACTACACAATAACCAGATTTCAATTTAGAACAAGCATTTTAAGCTGCCAGGATAGTACACAATCCGTTGGAAACGCGATTATGTCTTCTTGGTTGGGCCTCACGGGCACTAGAGCCACCTACGATTTATACCAGAGCTAGGGAGTATCGCGCGACATATCGGGACCTTTCCTGCTCTTTCATTCACTTGTTTTAATACAAGTCTTTTTGTTTGTGAAACTTGTTTTTGTTTTACCATATTGTGAGGATTATGTGCCAACTTAAAGGGTTTATCAGTGTTTAATATAGTATAAGTATTAAATTTTTGAGGAGAAAAAAACACTTATCTTCTTCACACTTATGTACTTTCGTAAACTAATACGAAAGAAATAACCATACCCAAATGGACTTATTATGAAGAGCTGGGGAAGAGGAAGGAGACCTGTGCCACTTGCTGCTAGTGCCACAACACAAAGCAGCCATACTGGCAACAGGTCACATTGCAAATGGTTTGGGTCATATTCGTCTAGTTCCATCTGCATATCCTGCACCGCCGATACATTAGAGCGGGAGGACGGCATCTTATTGTGTATTGTCGCTCTCTGAAGCTGGTGCTCGGTAGAGATCGTGGATGGGCGGCCTTCGGTGCTTTCTTTCCTGCTGGTGGTCATCCATGTCACTCTTACTCTTGGTGTAATAAGAAAACGGAGCTCCCCATTCTCCCCTAATTTTCAACTTTTCACTTTTATAGTTCTACTACGTAAACATCACAAAATATTTATTCTATTCTTACGATGCTGTTTGCTGCATCAAGATATAACTTGATATGTGTAAAACAAAAAGAAGAAAGAATCATAAACTTTGAAATCCTATCCGGCTCAGGGAAAGTTGGTCACGTTACCATGAAAAATATCAAATCTTAGGGATTTCCTCCGTTCCATTGCGTGGTATTCACTTAGCATATTTTATCAATCTGGCTTCTGGGGGTACTAAACAGGAGGGAACACCTCCACCAATATAAATAATGACCGCCCTACTTAACATTCGTAAATGTCGGTATATGAGAAAAAATGAACTTATTTATAATTCCGCTTTCAATATTTATTGTAGGTTCCTAAGGAAAAAACGTTACTTTTCATGCATTTTCTAAAAAAAAAAAAATTGTCAAAATAAAATAGCTGACGTAAATTTTAGGGCGATTTTATCGAAATTGTTACAAAACCAAGCGTTTAACAGTAGAGGCAATACGTTAATGATTTAAATTTCATGATCCTTAATATTCGCATGATTATATATTTAGATATGTTGATTTTCAAAATTAAGCGTTTTGGTTCCCCCTCTCCCCCAATCAACACAATATCATTTCAGAAAATCAAAACAGGTTTTACTTCAAGAGAGAGCGTCACGCCAAGGCTTTCTCGCTCTTTCATGATGTTTGTTTTTTCGCTATATCATGAAGCTTATGTGTGCCATGTGGCAGGCTTTCTCAATATTATAATTGACCAAAACTTTAGCATCGAATCCATATCAGCTGATTCTGTTCTTTACACTGAATCTGAGAGAAGTATAAGTTTTGAGGACAAGAGGAAACATTATTTTCCCGTATTTTATCTATTACTTCCATAAAGAAATAGCCATCCCAACGAAAAAAATAATTGGAGACGGAGAAGACGAAGGCGACCTGTGCTTCCGCTGCGAGTGCCAGAGCACAGACCAGCCATACTGGCACAGGGGAACATTGGAGCCGCTGCACAATGAACATAATCTGGTTCACCTTCCTCTTCTCATTCTGCTTGCACACCCTGCACCGCCGGAACTTCAGAGCCGGAGGCCGGTATCTTGCTGTATATCATCGCTTTCTGAAGTTTGCGCTTGGTAGAGACCGTGGATGGGTGCCATTCAGGGATTTCTTTCCTGTTTGTCCCTTTATGTGTAGAACGTTCAAAATAATATTTCGGCAATTATAGTAGACAAATGATAATTTCATCCTCTGTCACTTTAATATAACCCTTATGACCTTGTGTACATCTATAAGATCTACATGCCATTTAAATGTAGAGGAGAGCCAAGGTGACATATTCTACTAACATATAAAATCAAATGTCGTCAGTAAAATTGGACCACTTCGTTTTTTGGTTGTAGAAAGAAAAAGAATACATAATCAGCACAACTGTTTCTGAGTACAAAATTCAATGTGTATACTCAACAGGTGTAAGAATAAATAGCAGAAAACTGAAGAAGCCTAAATAATTTTTCCTTTTATCATTGATATATGAACTTTCTATCCAAAGTAACTGCTGAAGGACATGCCAAGTGTGAAGTGCTGGAAAAGAAGGAAAAGCCTACAATCTTTTCTTCAATCACTACTTCTGTTGAGATGGTTTCTGTAATCTAAAGAATGGGTTGCTTGAATCACCGCTTTATTCTTTTAACTATTATATTTAAGAGGTGAACACGATAAAAGATGAGGCAGGGTTTCATCTCTTGTATGTAAAGAACGTTAAATAAAAAATAAGACTGAAAGTGGGTGAGAATGTGCTCGTGTTTTGATCAAAACAGTATGAAATTCCTGAAAGAGAAAAAGTAACTTTGTATAGTGCCCTCTCTTTTCAGGTTCACCACTCAGTGTTACCCATGTACAAACACCTCTTATCTCGAAAACATGTCTGCTGACAGTTCACCGCAAACTTATTTTCCGCCGTTTCCTCAACATACAGACGATACCAAGTCACTGATTTTTTTAATTTTTGTATTTCTCATTACATCGTAGAAAATAAGATATCTTGATATATTAAAGAAACTAGGATGATTTTTAAAGACTAAATCAAAGAGTTAAAATTTACAGTCAATTAATATAGAGAGTACTATGAAAAAAGGTTGTCATTTTTTCTGACACAAAGGATTCGAACTAGCCTTCTCCGGGAGATCCGAAGTGGCGTACTCACAAGATTCTAATGGCCATTTTCCCTTATGAACCGTTTCCAAATTACTCTGGAAACATTTGGTGCCTAAACAATATTACCCCTCTCGTCATCATCATTTTATCTTACCAAAAGAGACAAAATAATTATTTCCACAAAATACCGCACTGACGTCTGCTTACCTCCAACGTTATAATCTTTTGTCATAAAGCGGACACATTTCGGTAATGGGGCACCACTGGAACATGTTGCTATGCATTTCGAATACACGTGTTGAAACTGGCGGTTCACTCATTGGCAAATTTGAGTTTAAGTGAACTTGGAAGTGGTGGGGGCGGCAAATGTAAGTCACGGACCTTAGAGAACAGTTTCCACAACAGACTAAACACACCTAAAGCAAAGTTATAAAATATGGTAATTTGGATGACAGGCGTTTGAATTATTATCTATTATTCATGAATATTATTGAAAGCTAACCAAACTCTTGTCGGCTTAATATGAACATGGTAAGAAAATTACATAGAGTGACACTTAACTCTACAGGGAGTTAAATACGCGTATATTAAATAAATATTTTCTTTTTTTGAATGAGAACTACAAATTACTGAGTTCTCACTCAAGTCTGATATCCTTTCAGGAATTACTGGGAGTTAAATACGCGTATAGTAAACAAACATTTCCTTTTTTTTGAATGAGAACTACAAATTACTGAGTTCTCATTCAAGTCCGATACCATTTCAGGAATCACGAATTGAGTAAAATGGCTACTTTAATTAAATACTGGCAACATATACTGAATTACAAATACAACTGAGAGTGAGTATGGATATAAAGAGGACATTGCATTAGTATTATTGTACATGTAATGTATATTTGTATGTAAATTTATCTCGGAAGGAATGATATATAAATTTGTTAAGCACAACAAAGTATGTTGGTGCTATGAATTATTGCAAGTAGACTTAATAAAAATATGTAACTAAAACAGCTGGTTGCAATTATTAAACGAAGCCTAATACCCGATACAGTAAAGTAGTAATGTAAAATTACAGGATACATTTGATACAGAATAAATTATACATACATCAATGAAGGGAATTAACATTTTTGTTCTGTAATCAGATCATTCTATAAGAATGTTCCATAATCTATATCAGTGTGTGGAAGCAAATAAAGATAAACCCAGGCTAACAGACAATCTTCCCTCACAACTCACTATTACTGAAAGACAGTTCATTATTTACCCTGATCTTCAACATAGCCTCTTGTGAGTAGGTCTCACAATGTTAGTCTGGCTTTTTGCAGCATGTTCATGAGTCTAGGTTGGAAATTAATGACAAGAAGGCGTTACTGATTACTAAAGCCAAATAGTATGAATGAGGTCAGATTGTCACTTCACCTCAGATAAGGACATACTGTCAAACTCCCATGATCTGCCAGTTCCTCATTACCCTAGTTACAACCCCTAACAACAAAGCAAAGAATCACTACAAGTGATGAACACATAAATGCAGACACAGACATTTCTGGAATTATAGCAGTCATACACAAAGGTTAAATATTTCCATTATTTTTTTTTTTACTTTATTTTATGTGTCATGACCTGGAGCAAACATTATCAGATGTGAGGAATAAGGAGACCCTTCCAATATCAACGATATGGGTGCATCTCTTGCAGCATATATCAATAAATGATAAACAAACTACTTTTAGGTCAGAATATATTTTCTTTAACATTTGGATTTACCAAAAATAAGCGTCTGCAAGGGGTTAAGCTGATTCAAGAAATTGATCCTAACACACGGACATCACGTTCCTAGCTTGATTAAAAGTACAATAATAACATAAACCAATTTGAGAAAATTATAAATTGCTTGTCTACCTACTACATTTCGGAGAATCAAAAGATGTCCAATATATTACATGACTTTCTGGAAACATTTTACCTAATACTGACCTTTTACAATATTCCAGGAATGAATAATAAGATAAAGAGAGATTAAACCAGCCAGCATGAAATTGATTGTTTATAGAAAATTATCAGCCAGGTCAAAGCCAGCATAAGAATGAATAATGCAAATTTGACAACTAAAAAACACTTCAACATTAACCCTTTGGATGCATGTTTTTAAATGTTTATACAGCCTTGTGTCGGTATTATCATGTATGGCCTGGCCCATCCGCATCTAGGCCTATTGCTTGCCTTGACAGCACATGATGCCATCTGCGACAAATGTGTCAATATTGCAAGAATATTTCATTAGTTTGTAATTTTACTATTGCCTGTTCTGTCATTGCATGGAAAGTGATTTCCCAGCAGTACAGGGTTTACTATTCTAGCATAAGGAATTTTACAAATGTATAATACATACTTCATACTTCATTTTTTGGTAAAATCTGCTGAGGCTGACAAGCCATAGTTTTGCCAATATTGTAAGCTAATCTAATTTTAGAAATGTCTGATTATGAAGAACTGTCACTTTATAGCCATCAATCTATGTTTATGATGATTATTTCTGTCAGGCAAGAGAACCATGATTTCTACATGAAAATATATTGATATATTGTCCATATTCTAATGTGGTTCGTTTTCAATGTTGTTAAAAGCAAGGATCTACACTGCAACACTGCTGATTACCAACATGGAATATTGAAGGATTTTTTTTACCTACACTAAAATACGGTCATCCTTCTAATACACATTTAATGAACCAATAATATAGTTAGATACCTTGTACCAAAAAAGACCTTTTTACTTACTCCCTTAACTTATTTTTGGTTAATTAAAACTGGTATGTAAAGTCAGGTACATGTAACTGTGCTTGAACAATATCATTTTTGTATACAATTTCCCAAACTCCCAAACTCCCAAACTCTATAGTAAGTTGGATTGGTTCAAAAAGCTAAAAAATGGAGGAGTTATAATAGTTTTAAGTGGGGGATGGGGGAGGATTGCAATAATGATGGTAAATGCATTCAAGCTGATACTCCTAATGACTGAATATATAGGATGCATAAAACCTGATAAAACAGCAAAATTTAAGAAAACAGCAGAGCCATTATATAAAGCTGAAATAACAAAATTTCAATAAACATATCCAATACAATGCTGAAACTTCATTTGAAGTGAAAATATTCCATCATTACAGACAACCTTAGTTGGGTGAAGATTCTAAATTATAAGCACAAGTTTTGGTTTTATGATTACAATGTTCCATTTACAAGAAGAAAGAGGTAAGGCACAGGACAAAATGATTGGCTCAGAGATTGCACATACTCAGGTGAGCCATGACCTGGCTCTGTGAAAGGTAAACATTAAAATATCAGAGGTCACTCCCATGTGCTCTCCTTAACAGAAGAGATACTGATAAATAAAATCAGACTATTCACAACATAAGGTCAGATAATACAGTATTGCATCAACTCAATAGAGAGCACTTGAGTGTTGGGCGAATATTTATCATCTTATAGGAGGTATTAGAATTTTCCTATTTTTTATTGAAAGCATTTGCTAAAATACTGATGTAACTTCACTAACTTGGATAACTATCATACTTTTCTGTTCCTCTCCATCAATAAACACAGACACATGTAGGTTTTTGTATTTCTGTAATTATACACTGGACTTGCTATCTTAGCTAATTGAGTAAGGTAAATATATGCACAAAATAAATAAATAAATAATAAACAGAGGGGGAGAGTAGGTATATGGCATTTGAGCATTCTTGGAAATCATTAAGTCATAACACTTGCTTCTCTAGATTGATCATAACCATCTAACAAACATTGTTTGAAGGAATTCCCTACCCAATTGTATCTTTTTTCTCTATAAATCCAGCAGTGAGGTACCCTCAGGGTAGGGGGAAGTAATAATAATAACAATAAGAAAATTGAAAACATTTCTCCTAATTGTAAATAATCAGCATTGATTATGATACATCAGCACAGTTGTCAGATGTACTTCAGCAGTCTATTAAGAGGATGAAGCAAGGACTACTTCTTCAAAAATAGAATACTGCTACATGCCCCTGGGATTCTCAGTAACAAAGGCTATGTAGTAAGAATATGAATAAGACCACAGGCCTGTAGAGAAGGAATGAGTTGTAGATGGAGACTGACGATTAAGAATAGGTAGAACTCAGGCCTCCTCCAGGGTGGTTGTTCCTGAGTGGTAGATATGTCTAAATCATGCCTTGGAATTTATTCTACAAGTCAGGGGAGAAATGGGGAAATATAAGTATGCTGGTGACAGGCACATCTTGGATTAATTTTGTGCAGTGATAATGGAGGAGGATATGCAAAATGGAAATAAGAGATGAGAGAAGATACAGGTCCA
>NW_028234403.1:30588202-30590702 GCF_977035675.1 Penaeus japonicus | reverse complement strand
CTCCATCATGATTGCGTTGTACTGCGCACGAGGCGCGTGGGCCTTTCGGAAAAGGTTAGGCGATCATATCGGCAACGATAAGTCGGGGTATAAAACAGCGTCTTGTCTCTTCGTAGTCATGGGGGAAACTGACTCCAATTGGTAGAGTACGTTTTGATTTGTAAATATTTTCCTATTTCCCAGTCGTCCCGGGTCTTATTACAGTAGAAAATATGTTTACTGTGTTTGCCAGTTTCGTATATTTTGATTTCAGCCATTGGCATAGCTTTTTGGGATTTTCCGCTATAAAAAAATTCGCGGAGGTTTTGGGAACTATTTCCTCTCGCGGAATATCCAACGTGTTGTGGCGGTACAGCGGTTTGGAATGTAGTTTTACCTTGGAAAAAGAGTAAAAAAAATCGGTATTTTTCTAATTTAGAATAAAAAATATAGAGGGTTTAGATATACCTTTATTCAAGATATATATTCTATAGGATAAGTGCAATTTATTATGAAAGAAATTTTAAAAATTTATCTTGTATTTAGTCTCAAGACGAATGAAAAAAAGGACATAAATTTTCCAAAGTAAAAATGAGGGTCAACATTGCATCACATTGTGCACTTTTACCGAATAAAAGAAAAGGAAAATCATTTAGATTCGAAAGCTACGCGGACCCAAGGAATCAATAGATGCAGATACAAAAATCCCGAGACAAATTTTTATCCTCATTAAATTACGCATCAACCTCGTTTCGCATAAATATGGCCCCAGCGACTTATTGGAAACCTAAACAGAATTTTATCGTTCGAGAATCGAGCGAATCGCTGGTATTAATTAAAAACCGAAATAAAGCTTGGGATGTATATATTTAGTTAAAAATATATAAAAATGGCCCGGTATAATTGATCGCGAGGAAGACGGCCGTTGATTGGTCGCGGGGCCAGACGTGGGTGGGGCTTAGTCCTCACAACAAATGATGTCATAAAATCCATAGGGTAAAAATAAAAACGCAAAAAAAGTAACAAAAAAGAATTAAAAACTGCTGCCTTGATGAAGCGAATTCTGAGCCGATATTGAAGGAATACGCGGCGAGAAGAAGTGATATTAGGCTGTATGTGTGTTGTGGGAGGGGCCGTTGTGAGTCTGTGCGAGTTTTTCTATGATTTTTTCACATGTCTGGAGACGCCAAGTACATCAGTCTCTACTACAGCCTTGTTCACCAGGGAGCCTCCGATTTCTACAAGGAAATCATCAAAGGTAAGCGTCTATAACGCTTCATACTGTCGTTTTCTTCGTATTTCGCCCTCTAACTTCCTCTACATTTGTATCTTTGACCGTGAGAACGCGAGGCTGGACTGTTTTGCGGGACAAAAGGTGAGAGGAAGACTCTGCCGGGAGCCTTTCTAATGCCTCCATGATTTCTCGTGTCCTGCCTTTGTTTACTCCCCTGGCAATCACGGCCGTAAATCCTCGTCCCGTGCATGATGCATCTGCTTGCACACACCGGCACTAAGCTTCCCTCTGGAGGGAATCCTCAACCAGTTAATGGAGAATGGAACATACTTCCCATGGGAGAGAATTTATTGATTCCGGAGGGAAGGCAGACTTTTTTGTTGATATAACCTTGGGGGCTGGAGCCTAGTTCACCCCTCAGCAGCCACCTAGACCTGCCCAGCTCACAGGATACTCCTTGGATACTCCTTCCCAAGTTTTAAGTGTCGATGCTGCCTCGTTCCCCAGTGAGTCCTGTTGTGTGTCTTGTGTTGGTTTATTCCTTTCTTTCTTTCTCTGTGCCATGGTGTCTATGCCCAGGTCTGTCTGCTGGCTGGGAGGCCACATTAGGGCTGGGGTGGCAGGCAAGACTCCTCCCTAGCTGCTGCCCTTTTCAAACCCTTCTTGCTATAGAGACTTCAGGGAGGCCTATCACTGGGGGGACTTAGGCATAGTAGGGTTAAGGTGTATAATGTTTTTGGAGATAGGCTCAACTTGTTATATAGTGAGTTTATGACAGTAGCAGTGGGGTTTGGAATGCCCATTGACATACCAATGGCATAAGTCTACCCATACCCCTCTCCTCTGGATTAATTGGGGTTAAAGTTAGATGTTTTTTGTTACTAAAACCTTAAGGAGATGAGACATTGGTATACATACATACATATATATATATATATATATATATATATATATATATATATATATATAATAACACACACACACACACACACACACACACACACACACACACACACACACACACACACACACACACACACACACACACACACACACACACACACACACACACACACACACACACACACACACACACACACACACACACACACACACACACAC
Source organism: Penaeus japonicus (assembly GCF_977035675.1). Taxonomy (NCBI): domain Eukaryota; kingdom Metazoa; phylum Arthropoda; class Malacostraca; order Decapoda; family Penaeidae; genus Penaeus; species Penaeus japonicus. The sequence goes on along the minus strand of NW_028234403.1, from coordinate 30,588,367 downwards.
ACACACACACACACACACACACACACACACACATACACACACATACACACACATACACACACATACATACATACATACATACATACATACATACATACATACATACATACATACATACATACATACATACACACACCACACATACACAAACACACACACAAACAC
>NW_028234403.1:30575702-30580702 GCF_977035675.1 Penaeus japonicus | reverse complement strand
TTATGTATTTATTATATATATATATGTGTATGTTTATATATATATATTTGAGAAATTTATGTTTATATATATAATATAATGATGTAAGAAATGTTTATATGTATATTTATATATATAGTATGTTTATATGTATATTTTTATATATATATATATTGTGTTGTATATGTATATTTAATAGCTTATATATAGTTAGCGTGAATATATATATATTCAGTTATATGTTATATATATATACATATATATTATACATATATATGTATGTGTTTATATATATGTGTGTATGTTTGAATATGTTTATATATTATATATGTGTATATAATAAATTTATTTATTATATAAAGTTCATATATATTCTTTATATGTTTATATATGATTGATATATATAATATAAATATATAATATATATATAATAATATATATATATATGGATAAATTTATATATATATATATAAATATATAAATATATAATAAAATTTAAAAAATTTTTAATGAAAAAAGGGGGGGAATGAATGACGATATATATATATATATATCAATATATATATATATATATATATAAAATATATATATATATAAATATATATATATAATATATAAAATATATATATAAATATTATATAATATCTAAATATATATATATATATAAATATATATATATAAATATATATTAATATAATTAGATATATAAATATATATATATATATAAATATATATATATAAATATATATTATATATAAATATATATATAACTATATATATAAATATATATATATATAGAAATATAAATATATATATCTATATATATAAATATAGATATATAAATTTATATATATATATATATAAATATATATATATATATATATATTATATATAATATATATATATAATATAATATATATTTATAATATATATATATATATCTATTTTTATATATGTTTTATATATAGTTCTATGTATATTTATAATATTTAAACATATATATATATATATATATATTATATATAATAAATATATATATTTTATATGTATAGTATAATGTATAATATATATATTTATATATAAATATATATATAATAATTTATATATATTTTGATTATGTTATAGGTTGGTATTATTTATATATATTTATTTAGATAATTATATGTATATGTATATGTATAATATATATATAAATATATATATATATGTATATATATGTATAATATGTATATATATAATATATGTAGGAATATATGTTTTTATATGCCCTATTTGTAATGTTCATATATATATAGATATATATATATATAATATAATCTTATATATATTTATATACAAATATATATATAGATTTATATTATATATATTTATTTTTATGTATTTAAGAATATATATTTTATATAATATATATTTATATATTTATATATGGTATAAAATATATATTAATATATATTATATTATATTTAAATATATAACTATAATATTATATATTATATATATATTAAAATAAATTATATATCTATTATATTTATATATTATATATATATTAAATATATATTACATATATATTATATTATCATTATCTATAAATTTATATTATATAATAATTATATAATATAAATTAGATAATATATTTATATTTAAATTATAAAATATTATATATATAAATTATATTATATTTAATATCAATATATAATCTATTATATATATAAATAAATACTTATATTAAATTTATATATATATATTATATTATATTTATATATATATAAAATATATATTATCATATATATATATAATATATATATTATATTATATTTATATATATATATTTCTTAGCAAATAGTTATATACAGATGTATATATCAATTATTCTCTAATCTGTATATAATGTCTATCTATATCAATAAACTATCATATAACATAACAAACTAATATGATATACAAGTCTGCAATTACAACTCTGTCTCCATGTATCAATATATGCCAATATATGAATACAATGTCAATAAGAGTGTAATCTAATGTCAAACCCACTTGTAACTCATGTGTATAAAAAGTATATACTAATGTCTATCAGAAAATATAAGTGTCATACATATAAGTCTGTACCTCACTATCATATCCTCCTGACATAACATCTAAATGTCTAAAATATATATCCCGAATCTCTGTATGTGAGTGTCAATGTAAACACTATCACATATGTTAGTTTATATACATGCCTCATAAATAGGCAATATTATAAAAAAGTAATTACTATCTATGAATCACTCCCTTTATCACTAACTTTGTGAGTAATCTGAATATCTGAAACAGTGTGTCTCCAATCGTAAAAACTATATGACAAGTAAAAGGCTCTCAGACTCTCTACAGTATATATCATCGATATGTAACTCAAATGATATTACTCTCTCACTCAGAGTCTGTAATGACTCTAAGTCCTCTATGTCTCAATGTCAATCATCACTTGACTCACACGTATTTATATAAGAATGCCAAACACTCTCACTCAAATACTATCTCAACTACCACTCACAACCTCACACACACTCAATCATACTGACTCACACCCAGAAGGGATAACAATATCTACACACACTCACACTCTACTACTCACACGACACCCAAAAATCATCTAATCATCTCTCACTCTTTCACAAGCCAACAAAATGTCATTCACACACAACACACTCACACACACACTTCACACACACCACCACATCTCTCTCACACAAACAAACCCCCCCCCTGTCAACCATTAGACACACACAGACTCACTCACTTGACCATACACTCACAAACTCACTCACATACGTCACACACAGTCTCAACATACATACCAGTAAAGACACAACATACTGACACACACACACACGTTCTCACTCACACACAGACACACATACCAGATACACCCATCAACACATCAATCACACCCCACACTCACCCACAAGACCCACACATGACACACCTAAGCTATGATGAGAATCCCAGACACCACCCAAACACACTCAACAAACACACAGACATGACAGACTCCACACTAGACTGACTCTCACAGACCCTCAGCCAAACTACAGACGATACACTCCCACAACTTACACACAACAGAGACATACAGACATACACTCAAAACTCCCACACACATACCACACATAAACTCACACAATACTGACACACACAGCAGATACAACAACATACAGACACCACAGAAACAAACACACATCCATACCACACCTAAACACACACACATACAGACATACAGCAGAAATGACACATACATGACACACGACAGACACACAACACACACTCATCACACTACACCCACAAACACACAACAAACAGTCACATACAACACACATAAAACACACATATACACACACACATACACACACACAACACACACAGACACTGGATACACACACAATAACACACACAACACACACATACACAGAATACTCACTTTCACACACCCAGGTTAACACACAACACATACACATACAACAAAACACACAGACAACACATACACACACAACACAAACAGACGTCCTCACTACAAAACTACACACACAACACACACTTACACTACAACAACAACAAAACACACACACCACATAGGGCACAGACACACCAACACACACTGACACACACAAAAACACACACTACCACTCACAACTCACACTACACATGACAAAAATACACGCACAAAACACAACACAAAACTCCGTCAAAACACACACCCAACACACTCACCCAACACACACAGCCAGACCTCCCCACTCCCTCACAAACACCACCCTCAACCCTAGCACACACACACTCACAAACACACACACGCACACACTCTCCCTCACACACACTCTCTCACTGCATCTCTCTCGCTCGCGCGCGCTGCTCGCTCGCTGCTCGCTCGCTCTCGCGCTCTCGCGCTCGCTCGCGCGCGCTCGCCTCTCTCTCGCGGCTCTCGCGCGCGCACGCTCACTCGTTCACGCTCTCTCAACCACCCACCCAACACACTCACACACACACACACACCACACACACACTCACTCATACTCACACAAACACACGTCACACCCACAACCCCCCACCCACACACTACCCTCTCTCCCTATACCTCAAACCCACTCCCTCCAAAACACTCACAACACACACCCTCACACACTCTCAAAAACAACTCTATCACACTTCAATCTAACATCATCTCTAAAACCCCACACACCTCTCCCCATCCCAAACACTCGACACACATACCTAAACACCACACACTCTAAATAACAGTCTCAATCACACAGGCTACAAACTCAGACACCACTCACATACAAAAACTCTCCACACAATAATAAACAAACAGGAACAACCACTTACACGTCTCGCAGCTAGCCACACATCTCCCAGCGGACTGGCATTTTCCATGTTCAATGTGGCGATCGAGCAGTGACCCAGTCATCCCTCACATGTTCCTTTCCTTTAGCGTGTCTTAGAAAACTGACTGCTTCATGCTTTATTATCCAGTTATGGAGATCTTCTCATTCTGCTTCACAGAGATTTCCTTCTGATTATGTCAAAACTCCAAAAGCGTCCACCACTGTGTTTTATTTTTATATCGTAGTGTAATGGTAAAGTGACATGTAAGTGTTCACATTAAAAAGATTGAACCTGAAATGAATGACGCTTCTTAAATAAATACATTACATCAATTAGTATGTTTACTGGTTGCTGTCTCCAAGTTGGTTTCAACATTTTAAATTTCTTTCTTGAATGGCATTGGAGATATAGGTAATATACATTTGTATAGATAATTATCTGTTTAATAAATTTGTGATCACTAAAAGTGTTAACTTATCATTTTATTTTTTTTAAATGGTTGTATTTGAAAAATTGGTCAGGCTTGACCTTGTGATGTTTGCATACTTGCAGGCCCTGGTGCAACATGAGCTATTTTTGCCTCCATGGGCACCAACCTCAGGGGTACATGCCACTACCCTCTCATACACATGCGCCTCCACATCCCTCCCCGTCGT
>NW_028234403.1:30563202-30570702 GCF_977035675.1 Penaeus japonicus | reverse complement strand
TATGAACCTCAAGGGTTTCAGCGTTCAGAATCTCCGCCTCTCAAGCGGCCGAACTTGGGGGAAGCAGTCAAGACTGAGAACCATAACACAAGAGACTCCCCAGTTCAGGAAATGATTCTTGGACTTGCAGGCCCGAGCACCCTTGATCTTAAGACTGGCATGAGGAAGTAAGTTGAAAGATTTTATTTGATTGTATCTCTAGCTCTAATTTTCCCTACCCAACAATCATGATGCTTATTTGCCCATAATATTGAATATACATATGACCTATATTATCACTCATTTTGACTATTGCAAATATCCACACCTGATACTGAAGATTATCACAAAATGCAAGTTTGCTCTTTGGTCCTGTCAGGTCCCCGGGGAAATACCCTGCACCAGAGCAGCTGCCCGGTCCTGTTATGTTTTCCTACCAGGGCAGAGGGAGACCTCGGAAAAATTGGACCCATGCAACGGTTAGTTTATGACAAATTTAGTATTTTTTTTATTGGATTAAGTTATTTATTTATTAGCTTAGGTTTGAGATTTTATTTTATCTTATTTTATGTCTTTCTTTCTTCACTATTATGATTATTATTATAATTGTTATTATTATTATAGCCATACTTATTATTATTAATGTTATTATTATTATTATTATTAATATTATTATTATTAATATTATTATTATTATTATTATCATTATGATTATTATTATTATTATTACTATTATTATTATTATTACTATTACTACTACTATTACTATTACTATTATTACTACTACTACTACTATTACTATTACTACTACTACTACTACTACTACTACTACTACTACTACTACTACTATTATTTTTGTTTTCACTATATATATATTTTTTTTTCTTTATTCTTCTTGAGAATTATACCAGAAAACAGTTGGGATGAAATTCACACACTTCTGGTCATGCAGCACATTCAGAGACATCCACACATACCTACATGGAGTGCACACACATTTACACTTGCTAGCAAACCTACACACACATACATCTACACACACACATATATATACATGCACACATATATTCACACATGAACACACAAGTGCTCTTACTGGTACACTTTTTCATGTGCATACGTTTTCCCTCATCGATGCACAAATATGCTTACATGGTTGCCCACATATGAACAAACAGGTACCCTCACAAATAAAAATAGGTGCACACACATACCCACAATGTTACACATATGTAGACACTTATGCACACACATGTTCACACGGGCATGTGGACACATGAGCATAGGTGCACAAGCAAACATGAGCACAGGTACACATGCACACATGAGCACAGGTGCACATGCACACATGAGCATAGGTATACATGTATGCATGAGCACAGGCACACACATACACACAGCCACACACATACACACAGCCACACACATACACACCCACACACATACACACAGCCACATACATACACACAGCCACAGCCACATACACATACCCACAGCCACACACATACACATACCCACAGCCACACACATACACATACCCACAGCCACACACATACACATACCCACAGCCACACACATACACATACCCACAGCCACACACATACACATACCCACAGCCACACACATACACACAACCACACACATACACACAACCACACACATACAAACAGCCACACACATACACATACACACAACCACACACATACACACAACCACACACATACACACACACATACACACAACCACACACATATACATACACACAACCACACACATACACATACACACAACCACACACATACACACAACCACACACATACAGACAGCCACACACATACAAACAGCCACACACATACACATACACACAGCCACACACATACACACAACCATACACATACACACAACCACACACATCCACACACATACAGACAGCCACACACATACAAACAGCCACACACATACACATACACACAGCCACACACATACACATACACACAGCCACACATACATACACACAGCCACACATACATACACACAGCCACACACACATACACACAGCCACACATACATACACATAGCCACACACATACACACAGCCACACACATACACATACACACAGCCACACACATACACATACACATATACACAGCCTCACACATAGCCACAGCCACATATAGACATATAGCCACAGCCACATATGGACACACAGCCACACACACACAGCCACACACACACAGCCACACACACACAGCCACACACACACAGCCACACACACACACACACACACACACACACACACACACACACACACACACACACACACACACACACACACACACACACACACACACACACACACACACACAGGCACCCACACACGCACACAGGCACCCACACACGCACACAGGCACCCACACACGCACACAGGCACACACACACGCACACAGGCATCCACACACGCACACATGCACCCACACACGGACACATGCACCCACACAGGCACACATGCACCCACACACGCACACACACATACGCAGAGAGAGCGATGCATACCAATGCATGTACATACACGCACATGCACATGCACACACACACATATACACACACACACACACACACACACATATACACACACACACACACACATATACATACACACACACACACATATACATACACACATACTTATACTGAGATTTGTAAAGGTTTACCCTGTGCATATTTATTTTTTTATTTTTTATTTATTCTTTTATTTTTCTTATAAAGGTATAATTTTTTTACTTGATACTAAAAAAGGTCTTATATTGATTCAGGGACTACCAACCATGATTCCCGTGACCCATCCTCCCATCATTCATGGATCACATGGAGGCTCCCCAGAGGACCCGGATGATGAGGAAAACAGACCTTTCAAGTGTAATCTCTGCGGCAAAGGTTTCAAACTCAAGGGAGGACTTATGCAGCATGAAAGAACTCACAGCACTGACCGGCCATACGTATGTCCCGACTGTGGCAAGCTCTTCCGGCAGCCTACTCACTTGCAGCAGCATTTAAGGATTCATACTGGAGAGAAACCATATGAATGTGCATTTTGTGATAAATCATTTAGACAGAGAACAATATTAAATCAGCATCTCAGGATACATACGGGAGAAAAACCATACGCATGTATGGAGTGCGGCAAGCAGTTTCGACAAAAGGCAATATTAGATCAGCATTTTAGAACACACCTGGGCGAGAAGCCTTATGCTTGTCCGCATCCATCATGCAGAAAACATTTTAGAGAGATGGCGACTCTAATTTCTCATATGAAGTGCCATAAAGATGTGCCTGATCCCAGGATTGTTCTTCAACAGGCAAAGCAGTTGATTAAAGAGGAGCGCCAAGATAATCCACCTCTAAGTCGTGAACATGGGGAGGGCCCAGATAGAGGGCTTGGCCAAGACAGAATAGGACCAGATGGGGGAGTGGGTCAGGACAGGTTAGGTCAAGATCTGGGAATGGGACCAAATAGGGTAGGGCAGGACAACGTCAATCAGAGAGAAAGTGGGAGTGGGAGTTCTGAACAAGGAGGTTACCAAAATAGTGGAGATCAAATCAGGCATGGCCACAGACCCTTTCCTCCACCGAATTCTTCAGATTCCAATGTAAATCAGAAATCTCCGCATCCCCTGTCGCAGCACTCTGGAGGGGACCAGTCAAGTGAGAATTCCTCTGGACCACCACAGCAAGCACACTCACAGTCATTAACAACTAACATGATGCCAACTCCACCACAGATGGCCATGGCAAACCTGATTCCTTATCCCCACTCTATCTTTCCAGCCACATCTTACATGATGCCGCAGCCCGACCCAAGACAATACCACCCACAATCACAACAGCAACATCGACCTAACCAGTAAATTTGCTGACCATATTTTTGGGACTTAGGGCCTAATGGGCATATGTTAAATTTTATATTTATTATTGTTTCTCTAACAAAATTTTCCGTTTATTGTTTTTTTTCCCCAAATTATTAAGTAAAATCATACATTGGAATTTGGAACTATGCAAGCAATCTTTACAGCTAATAAATGAATACAAAATTTTGGCTTGGGAGATATATACAAACACATACCTGAATCTTTTCCCGGTGACTCTGATTATCTTAGAGAAAAGAAAGTTGTATCTGTACAATTCTTACATATTTCCTGTGAACTGAGAAGAATCAAGACTAGAAAATTATATTCATCATGGAATTAAAAGGTAATAGTTCCTAATTATTGGAAGCACAGAAATAACCTCAAAGGTGGAGGAACAGAAGGTATTGTATTACAACTACTAGATTAACATCTAAGGAGAAAACAGTCATTAGGTAGGGGTGCTGTGTCTAGTTTTGTAGATTGTAGTGTTTTGTCATGATGGTTATGCCATTGTGATGAGCCTTTTTTTTCTCATTTATTTTGTTATGAAGGTACAGGAGTGTCCTAAGGCATAAATTGATATATGTATAAGAATTCAATGTGTGTAGTTACTTAGTCTTTCTTACATGACAGTTGTTACTGATGAATGTCAGTACATAGCATTCTTTGTAAAGTGTTTTACAAACTACTTTTTTTTCCCCCTGAAATATGTCATCCAGGCGAGATTAGAGTGAAGTATTATATGTACTTAATATGCATATGAACTCGCAGCATAGGTTTGGGTTTAGCTAAAATAGCAAAATGCAGATTTTAACTATAAAAAGGAAAAAAAAAAAAAGCGACCATTTTTAAGAACCAGTGACAGTTTTGATTTTAAAATAAGTCTGCATTGTTGCTGTCTTTGCAGCTTGCCCATAATCTTATAGATGTTATGAGAAGGTAAAGGGTGCTTTGGTGGGCATTCACATTGTTGTAAATATTAACTTAACGAGCATGCCATGGCCCAGCAGCAGTCTTTTTATAGTGCAAAGCAGAGCATCTGTTTCTTGACTTTGTAACAAGTAGACAGTGTATTAGTTTAATTATATTGTTTTGTCACAAGTTGAGTTAACTTGGATAATTTATGTAGATACTTGAACTTTTTTTAATCTATATACAGTATTTTTTCATTGAAAATCATTCAGTGAATGTTTGTTGTTTATAAGTTTGCTTAATATATTAAGTTATAGTGTATTTTAATATCTAAAGATCTCAATTTTCAGATTGCTGAATTGATTAAAGAACAGTATAAAACAAGTATTATTATTAACCTTGAATTATATACTTTTACTGTGCCTACAAGCTAATACTATTTATTGTTCCTACAGCCTTTATTTGCAAACTCCCAGAAATTTTTAACTACTTGTTATGTGATGAACTGTTTTGGTGTAAAACACTATTAATTTTGATTTTCATATATGGACGATTGTTACTTTAAATTTTTTATGTGTATATTTAATTAAAACCTGAGGGAACAATTTTTGACTCAGGACTGCATTTTGTTATAAATCCAATTTTCAGAGAATATACAAAACCTGTTGGTAAGTAACCCATTATAAAAACAAATCCATCCTTAAATCCATCCTTTTCCTTGCTTTCTTAGTTATTTTTATCACTGCATAAATTTTCTTGCATCACATCAAAAACTGATTTTAAGTTGTATCTACAAGATTGGGCATGCCTGTGACTTGTCCACACTGTTGAATTGATGAGTGGCCTGTAACCAGTACTATCAGTAGGTGATTGAGTTCAGTTTAGCCATTGTCTAGTGGTTTTGCTCAACTACAGGCATTTTGCTGGTTTACCCATTAAAGTTGGCTTATGAGAGGCTTTACAACTGACTTGCTGGATGCTAACCTAAGTCAATGAACATCATATTTTCCCATTTTTGAGTTATCCTACAATTATGAGTTTTACAGTTAATATACCATTTTTAGACACTTTAAATATACACATCATACATCTTTGTTATAAAAATCTGTACCTTTATACTTTAAAATATGCAATGGTTAACAGTTGAAGTAGATCATTTTAAATAATCAATTAGTTTGCACTAATGTCATTCTCTGAAGAAACTACACTCAAGAATTATTCAAAGTGAACCCATTGCAAAAGAAATTTAATTGTTTTACATATAAAAATCAAGATTTCTAAAAGTAGCAATGGGAATGGTACTGAGAACATTTCAACAAAAGCCACTTAATTTGTGAGGCACAAAGTATAGAAAAGCCGACTCCAATCACTTACTGTGAATGAACTAGAATTTTCAAAGCTGTATGATTTTCTGTGATACTGAGTGAGTAGAGTATTAAGCTGAAGAAAGTTTAATAGAGAAAATACAACATACTGTTTCTCATGAATAATCAGAATCACTGTTTCTCATGAATAATCAGAATCAGCAAAAACATTCATGAGAAATATAAGTAGCATTTATTGTCTTAGGCTTTCAAATCCTTTCAATGTTGTGATACATGTTCCTTTAACTTTGACAAGATGTCTTCAATAAATACTAGATGTTTATGTCTTTCAATAAATGCTCAAAATATTACATCTTTTGTGTAATAGGCACAAAAATAAAGACAAGACACAATGGTTTTCTAATAACATATTGTCTCATTGTTTGTAAAAAAGACCTGAAAGAGCCATGACAAAGGGAATGTCTAAAATCTCAAGCATGGTAAGTGCAGCATGGTATTTTTTGAATAAAATTAAATGATTTGCAGTTGTAAATAGATAAAACATTCTTCCTCCTGTTATTCTTCCTAAGATAAAGATTACAGAATAGTAAAAAAAAAGTTTTACTTTTTAATTGATCATTTTCCTTCATGAATATGTTGTGGGAGATTATTTGTGTATAGGAGGGGGGGGGGCAGAGTGTGTATGTATGGTGAAATGCACATACTTATTAGACTTAGTTGCCCTAAAATTTCCTATCAGAATATTTCCATCCACAAGGAAACTGCCCACAGTCTGCAGATTCCCAGGAAATGCATAAGGGATGTGCTGGAATCAAATATGTATTTCATGAGGCATATACTGTGCCACTTCTTCCTAGATCACATATAATATAAAAATAAAAAATAAAAAATGCAAACTAAACACACACTGCAGTAACATTTATATCTACACACACACACACACACACACACACACACACACACACACACACACACACACACACACACACACACACACACACACACACACACACACACACACACACACACACCTATATATACATATATACATACATATTTATAAAATTAGGCAGCCAGTCTATCAAGCAGACAGAAATGCTTTACATGATGGGTTTAAGAAACAATGCACAAGCACTGTCACTCTCACTCTTGCCACCACATATGGACTTGTAATAGTACCTACCCATGTAGCAGATCCTAAATTAAGGTGCTGTGTATCCACATAACACATACTTCATATATAAATGTATATAATAAACAACTAACAACTTTATATAGTCAAAGTAAATATATTATTAAAAACAATAAAAATAAATAAATGCCATTTTATTAAAAAGCCTTGGAATTGCCAGGGCCTTTATATTTCACATACCAGCCA
>NW_028234403.1:30545702-30550702 GCF_977035675.1 Penaeus japonicus | reverse complement strand
GATGCTTGTGAAGGTTTGAGGCATCGCTGAATGCTTTTCCACATACATTGCATATGTAAGGCTTTTCTCCTGAATAATAATATGAGATTATCAATACTTAATCAGTAATATCCAATTTTTTTTTTTAAATCAATCATATTTTAAAAATGATTCTTATTTGCAGAGTACCTTATGACTGATAAAAATACCTGTATGCAATCGTTGATGCTTTCTGAGTGTGTATTGTTCTGTAAACCCTTTGTTACAGGTTTTGCACACATAAGGCTTCTCTCCACTATGTTTCCTCTCATGTGTACGCCATGCCTCTCGGTGCAGGAAAGCTTTGTTGCAATAAGTGCAGGCAAATGGCCTTTCTCCTGTATGTCTTCTCATATGGAGTTTGAACTATTAAGGAATTGAAAAAACTTTATTAAGATAATTCAACTAGAACATAAAGACAGTATTACCGACTTTCCAAAGTGAAACTTTGTAAATAACAAATTCTAAAGATTGTGGGCTACATTAAAATATTCTGCAGATGTATATGTAAACCATTTTCCTTGATCATTCCCTGGTTAGTCTGATGGCCACTGGTTAAATAGAATGGCTAAAAAGGATAGAGTTCTTTAGTTTTTGCAATGGGGATGTCAAGCATACTTTTTTACTTTATCATTACTTTTTCAATTCTAAACTTAACACTACTACTGGAAAGACAGGTGCTATATGCACATCAAATGAAACATTAAGCACATTAAAAACAAGAAAAAGAAGAAAATCTGTAAGATGGATTTTTTATGCTGATTTATTGAGTTCCGCAACACCTACTCCCATTGGACAAATCTCTTAACATGATAAATACATCAATTAGATGAGCCAAAGAAACTGTAATGGGTCATTAAATTTTGATTCTTCTATATAGTAGGAAAAGAAAAAAGTTGATATACCTGAGATGATGTTGTGAACTTCTTGCCACAACTTTCACAACAATACGGCTTTTCTCCAGTATGAATTCTTCTATGCTCTTGAAGGTTACCATTCTGGGTAAACCTTTTATCACAGTGATCACACTTGAAGGGTTTCTCACCTGTTAAAAGAGGATAAAAAAAAGGGGAGAAAAAAAAAGAAATAGAAAAGACAGAGAAAAAAATATTTGCATTAAACAATACAGAGAATTTCCAAATATTCTTTTTCTTATTATCAAAATGAAAGTGTGTATTAGATGCAAATCATAAAAATATTTGAATTCTCACCTGTATGAGATCTAACATGAAGCGTAAGGGATGTCAAGTGATTGAACTGCTTTCCACATATTTCACAAGTAAACTTCTTAAGGCCAGTATGGGTATTCATGTGATTGTACAAGTTTCCTCTGGTTTTAAAAGCTGTGTGGCATATTTCACAAGGGTATGGTCTGTAAAGGAAAAGCATATGCTAAATTATATAATGCATATAAGGATTAATAAAGTTGTATCCAGTTTTATATGAAAAAACAACATATCAATTAATAAATGAATGGACAACAAAATATCTAACCATGCAAGTAATGACTGCTTATTACACACTAATGTATAAACAGGCAAGTAACAATCAAAATCTCTTTCACTTTCTCTCTCTCTTTGCTTGTCTTTCTGCATCTATCCTTGCCCCTTGCTGGTTTATATGTCTACCCACCTACCTGCTTGATGGCTTGTCTGTTGTCTGTCCATCTGCTTACTTGAATGCCTGTCTGTCAATCTACCTGCTTGTCTGCCTGTCCACCTGCCTGCTTGCTTATCTGTCTATCTGTCTGTCTGCTTGGCAACAGGTTAATAATTGTTCTACTAAGAAAAGAAATTATAGAAGATACATTTAAGACTTACCTCTCCTCAGAATGAACACTGTAGTGTCTTTGGAGCAGCTGCTTGTGCTTGAAAGAAGCATTGCAAATGTGGCACACAAACATGCGTCCATTATTGTGTGTTGAATCTCGATGATAAATGAGTGAGCTTGGATGCGTGAATACTTTTCCACAAGTAGGACAAGGGTATTCACGCTCTTCTTTCGGTGGCTGGAAGAGATAACTCATTAATGAATATTATGGAATGATATTTACCCAATACAGTTGAAGCACTTTCTAATAATCAGAAACTTGTGATCTTTTCATACAGCTGCCAGAGTTTTCCTATGTTTATCTTTGACTCAAGACATAAAACAGAGAAGAATCAAATAACAGCTATCCAGTCACATAAAATTGTTTGTACACTGACAAGCTAGAATTAAAACATATAATTCTAAAGTCATAAATTAAATCTCTCTTATATACTATAGCTAAAATTATGTAGAAAATTAAAATGCTGAATTCAGTTTCTAGCAGACATAACATACCTCATGTAGTGCATAATGATTGCGAAGGCTATGCTGATAAGCAAACCGTTTTCCACAAGTGGCACAAGCATATGGCTTCTGACCTTCATGCATGCTTGCAACATGATTCTGAAAATTCAAGATATTATATTATCATTTTTACTAAACCACAGTATCTTTGCATAAGTATTCTTATTAAATTACTATGTGTTCAGGTCAATCTTTATGTATAAGCATGACATTTTCTGATAGGTTCTTACATAACATAACTTTATCTTTTCACACATTATCTCTCAATTTCAAGAAGTGTATTATGGTATTTATTTGTTAACCCTAAACTCAACACATTAGTCAAGCCAAAATCATTATCAGCACAAAATGTTTTATACTCACATTATAACCTTCTGAGGTCACAAAGGTTCGATTTGGACAATGAGGACACTTAAACTCAACCTGTTCACCCTCTTTTTCCACTTCTATGATTCCTAAAATATAAAACAACCTTATGAAAATATGGATAAAAGATACTGTAGCTATACTTGCTGCCTGACTATGACACTATATGGTGGTTTTCTATACTATTCTAAGCTTGGACTCTTAGACTACACTATCCTGCCAATGTACTAATTTTCCTTAAAAGATTATATATATATATATATATATATATATATAATATATATATATATATATATATTATATATATATATATATATATATATAAAACCTATAGAAAAATTATGTGATTTAAAAAATAATCAATTAAGAAACAATAATTAACAAAATTGAGAACTTTGCTATAAATCTTTGTTTGAGAAAAGTATGAATGTATGTATAGTTGCCAACAGGGCTGTTTTGGCTCCAAATAGTCAAAACGCTGGGATATTTCAAATGTGTAAGCCTAACCCTCTAGCTATTCACTCACACTGGCCGCAGCAAAGTGCTACTCACCCGTTCACCCGGTGTGCTGGCCAGAAGCATAACCATGACAAAATATCTCATCCCCGGTGGCTGGTACTGCCATCACTTGACGTGATATCTTGTCACCCATTGTTAATGGGTTAAGGATACTTCAGTTTTACAATCTTTAATATACCCATTTCTAATGAAGACTATCCATATATATCTTACCTAATCCTGTATGTCCTGTATCTTGCTGGTGAATATTGATGTCTTCCCGGGTAGAAAATCTGTCTTTACACATCTCACACTGCAGAATCACCTGCTTGTGTAGTCGTCTGGAAAACATTTGCCATTCAAAGAATCAACAAAGTTAAATAACATCGATCAAAAATCTGTTCTAATCATTTAACCCCTTGTGGATGGTCCTGTGTGATTGACGTGGGGTTGCTCATTTATTCATTGAAATACTAAAAATCTTTTTTGTGTTTCTTCATGTTTAGAAACTTTTAGTTATAGTGGGTTAGACAAATAATTCACATAGTTTAGTCTTCTCCATAAAGGAGGAATATATGCTGTACACTAAGTGTAGCATCACTATCTTGAATGTATCAAAGAAGTACAAGGTTTGGTGAAACATTTTCTTTATTGTATCAACCCATTAACGACGGGTGACGTGTTTTTTCGTCATACATGACACAGGAGCTTTGGCCTGATGATGGGAGTCATGACGTTCAGGGATTTTGGATCACTATGTTATTTCGTTGTGCTATGAGGAATGAGTGAGTAATGTTAACCCATTCACGCCGGGGCGGAATTTCGCCTACTCCCGATAACGCCGGGAAGATTTCAAGCGCGCAACCGTTCGTGCCGGGGTGTTTTCCCGCTGGCTCGCAGAGCGTTTTCCTATCCTTATGGTTTGCGTGATTGCGTCTAAAGTGTAATCATGTGTAGAAAGTAGTGCTATGTTCAGAGGATGTATATCAGTCGAAAAAGATGTTATAGCACTGTTTTTTTAGTGTTATTCTATTGAACTTTTTCCATATTCTTTACTCCTATGTTGTAATACCAATGGGAAGTGGAAGCATTCTTCTAGTGAGGTAACAAACATAGTTTTTTTTTTCAATTTTTTTTTCTTCCTAAACGAAAAGAAAGAGAATATGAACAACCATACATGTGCATACAAGTGAATGCAAGTAACAGCAATGTTTTTTCAAGTGTCATTTTCTTTTAGTGGGGCAACAAAAAGATGTTATATAATTTTTTTTTTTTTTTTTTTTTTTTATTCCTCGGCCAATTACAATTGATTTTACGATAGTCTTTCGACTCAGATCATCATATTCAACAAATCAGAAACAGAAATCCCACCATGCCGTATAAGAATAATCTTCCCGGCGCGACGTGTCAGCACGTCAACCGGCGCGAATGGGTTAACAATTGCAGTCATAATTATCATAACTGCTGTAATGTCAAGCAAAATGGGTTTCAACTCACATCTAATACCTAGATAGCACCACTTTCTTCTAGCACCAGCAGGAGAGAGAGCCTTGAATGGCACCCATCTATGGTCTCTAGTAATCTCTATAGAGCAATGGCACATTGCAAGTTCCCAACCTCCTGCTCTAAACTACCACAGATGAAAAATGTGCAGGCAGAACGAGAGGAGGAAGGTGACTCAAACCATGCCCAATGCATACAATGTGCCCTTGTGTCAGTAGGGATGCCTTTTATTGTGGCACTCACTGTCAAAAGCACAAGTTTCCCTCCTCTTCCCAACCTCT
>NW_028234403.1:30523202-30525702 GCF_977035675.1 Penaeus japonicus | reverse complement strand
AATTGATTTAGGCCTAAGCATTCGAAAGCCCCGGCATTGTGACATGCAAGGCTGGAATGCCCCCGTCGTGAGTGGGTTAACATACCTTCATCCTAGACAGAGAGTGTATTTAGATTTTTAGCATTTCATCTATTGTTCTTTTTTAGGGGAAAGAATTATCATAATCTAATGCTATAGCACAATCTGCCATAATTTTGGTTTATAAGGTAAAAAGTTCCCTGAAATAAGGAGGGCAAATGGGAAGGGAAATGAGCAAAAAGAAAGGGGGATGTATGAGTGGCAACTATTCTCTTAGCTGCATGGCTCAGTCCATTGTTCAAGATGTGTCATTTTTACACTCCCTAATTGTTTCAATGCTGTTTTAGTGTTTTTATTTTTTATTAATTATTTATATTATCTCAAGAAAGATCCTAGAGGTGAGTAAGAAATAGTAAGTAATTCACATAGCAGAAAAATATTAACCCATTCACGCAGGTCTCATCGTGTGGTTAGAAAATATCCCCAGACCTGGGTGATGCCCTGAGACGTCGTGTATTTTCTCGCCAAATTCCAGGAGGGCAGTTGTGATGTGCTGAAATGTCAGCAATAGAATGCAAGATTGTTCTTAAATATAATTAATTTTCATAATTTCTTAGACTCTGTTACTTTAGTTTAGGTACTTGAATGTCATAAAATGTGATATGAAAGAAAAAAAAAAAGACAACAGAAAATTACATGATACTGATGACATCATGGTAATTTCTACTTCTGATTGTTTAAATAAAAAGATCTGAGTCAAAAAAATATTGTAAGATTAAATATGATTGGCCATAAAAAAATAAAATAGAAAATTACTGATGTAAAACTATTTCCAATTTGTCAATTACCTGTGATATCACATCACATAACATCACGTCATGAAGTACATGTACATATTCATATGTACATGTATGATTATTTATATTGTTCTTCTTTTTGTTTCGGAAAAAAAAAGATAAGTAAAAAGAATCTTTTTTCAAACCCCACTAAAAGAAAGCTTCCACTTTCCATTGGTATCATTACATAGAAGTAAAGAATATAGGCTAAGTTCAATAAAGAAACACTAGAAAAGCATTGCTGTAACATGTTTTTTGACTAAAATAACTACTCTGAACATGGCAATATTTTTACATGCCTTTACATTGTAGATGAATCATGCAAACCAAAAGAATAGGGTAGGTGAAAAAAGCTCTAAGAGGCTCAGTGTGGCCCTGTGCAGCGAGACAACACCTCGGAACAAGGTGTCGCGCGCTTGTTATCTTCCTGGTGTAAGCAGAAGGTGAAAATACGTCCCATCATGATTGAGTTGAAGGAGACAGAAGGGGGCAGAAAATAACAAAAAGAGTGTAGGATGTCTCTCTCATTGTCCACCTTGGAGGAAAATAAAGGAATTGTTATCTTTCTTAAAATGCTACAATAATTTGTTATGACATGAGAGCACACAAAGACACATACTCTCTCACAAGTCTTCTGAGAATTAAAAAACATTTTAAGTACATCTGAACTGGGTAATGAAAGTAAAAATCATTACCTGAGGACATGCTATGGATACAAAAGTAACATGATTTTCATTAACAGAATCCAATGTTTCTAGTGCTTCTTCCTTTACTTCAAAGCTGTCTTGCAACTCCTCTTCCACTTTGATTTCAGACTCCTTTAGAAGGACTATTGAGTCTTGGCTGGCTACTGAATTCTTCCTTTGACTGCATGGTGGTAAATCATTGATGTTAGTATCCCCTAAAGGATATATATACTAAATTTAGTCATGCTCAGGTAATGACATCTGTACAATTCCACAGGAAGCCAGAAAATAATTGTAATATTTTTAAGTATCATGTACATTTTGATATCTAGATTCTAACAAGCAAAACTATCCTTTTCAATTTATCTAAAGAAATTGGTCAAAATAAAATGTATCATCATGTAAATTCTCAAACTAAAGATTGTTTTCATACAACTATGAACAAATTAACACAAGAGAAAGACCTATGATATAATATTACCTTAACTGATAGATATGTACTGATTTTTTTAGCAACTGATGGACTATGCTCACTTTCTTCAAAGATAGGACTCCCTTGATGATTGGGAGGCACAGAGACGGCTGCATGTGACAAAACCATGGGAAGCGGCTGTTCTAGGCATACAGGGTGACATTCCTCTCAATTCTGTTTCCAGTCTGAAGGTTATAAATAAAGTATAATGCTCTGATTCAATACTTTGTACATAAAAATGTGTGTGTGTGTGTGTGTGTGTGTGTGTGTGTGTGTGTGTGTGTGTGTGTGTGTGTGTGTGTGTGTGTGTGTGTGTGTGTGTGTGTGTGTGTGTGTGTGTGTATGTGTGTATGTGTGTGTGTGTGTGTGTGTGTGTGTGTGTGTGTGTGTGTGTGTGTGTGTGTGTGTGTGTGTGTGTGTGTGTGTGTGTGTGTGTGTGTGTGTGTGTGTGTGTGTGTGTGTGTGTGTGTGTGTGTGTGTGTGTTTGT
>NW_028234403.1:30508202-30510702 GCF_977035675.1 Penaeus japonicus | reverse complement strand
TATTCAGTATATAACCATATACATATACATATATATCTATATCTATATCTTGATTATATATATATATTTATATAAATATAATATATATATATATATATATAATATATATATATATATATATATATACACCCACCCACACAATACTCTCAATCACATATACTGTATATGCCCAAGAACAATAGAACAAAACAGTGCAGACGTGTATATGTAGTGTGTATGTATATATGTACGTATATATATAAATATATATAAATATATATATATATATATATATATAATATATATATATATTATATATATATTTATACATATGTGTGTGTGTGTGTTGTGGGTGTGTGTATGTGTGAACTAGTGCGCGCGCGCGCGTGTGTATGTATGTTTGTAATGTGTGTGTGTGTGTGTGTGTGTTTGTGTGTGTATATATATGTATATATATGGTTATATATATATATATATATATATTATATAGAGAGATATATTAAATATATATATATATGTGTGTGTGTGTGTGTGTGTGTGTGTGAGTCTGTGTGTGTGTGTATATATATATATATATATATATTATATATATATATATTTATATATATATATTTATCGATAAATAATTATTATATAGATGTGTGTGTGTGTTGTTATAACCAAATACAGGCATATGCGCATATGTGATTTAATTTGTACATTTCTTGTTACGAACCAATCGCGTGGCCATCCCAAAGGTACGCAGAGGAACAGTAAGCACGATGACGTGCCTTTTCTTTACAGGAAGAAATGATGCCCGGACGTCAGTGGAGCGTCGGCCGCGCTACACCTCCCCAGCCTGGAAGGGGCGAGGGGGATTGGCGAGCGTGAGGGCAGGGCAAGTGCCGGCATCAAGTTATATTCCAGCAACCGAGCCCTTCCCCTCCCCAAACCCCCCCCGCTTCCAGCCCCTGCCCCCTCGCTCGCCCTCGCGGTCACTCTGTGGCCGTGACACTACCAAGGGTGTCGGGGGTCATCCTCTTGCTTTTCTCTTGTGCTCATGTTATTGTTTGGCTGTTGTGTAAGTGTTGTCAAGTGCTTAATCCTTCTCGGTAAAAGGTCGCCCTTGTTTGTCGAGTGCCGGTAGGTGACAAGGAATAAAATTGGTTCTTGAGTTTCTATCCGTGTGACACCCAACCCCTGCCCATGTGTGAACCCGATTTCCCTGAATTAAGAATGCAATACCTTATTCCATTTTGCCCTCATGCACTACCCAGTAACGTACGAACTACAAGTGCTAGTGCAGCAAGTGTGTTACTATACAAAGAAAGTATTATGAGTCCTTGTAAGTATTGAGAGGACAAATATATCCTGATATAGTGAGGCGCCATGTGATAATAATACTCTAGTGTTTAATTGGCCGAATGGAAGTACTAGATAGTCATACCTCTATCCTTAAAGACAACGTTACCACTTGTACTACTATTAATCCTTAAGTGTTACTCCTTGTGCTCAGCGTGAAAAACCGGGGTGTAGACGCTCTAGTATTGATTGTTGCTTGGAGTAGAATCTGCTTAGTGAACGTAGTGGTTAGTGGTAGTTTATGATGCCGATGATACTATGAAATACCATCAAACATTAATTGTGTGTCATTGTTCGAATTATATTTTACACTTAGTCTGAGTGCTGATGTGTGCTGTATATATAATATATATATATTATATATATATATATATATATATATATATATTATGATATGTATATCTGTTAAATATATATATAGTATATATATATTAGAGTATATATATTGTTTTTATATATAGTATTTATATATGAGATATATATTATATATATATAAATTTTCATGTGAAGGCACAACAATGCATATTAAGCCATTTTTATGGACTAATAATGATAAACTACCCGTATTGGTGTATAATAATATGCTAACGATATTGGGTATACACTCAAAACAGTACCAAAACACTCCCCCCGCGCAATCAATAGGATTGTGCGGGACCAATACCGCCTGTCCATCCCTATGGCCCCAAGAATATACCCTGAAGAAGGTGATAAATCTAAATCTATGCTTCACCCCTGTATAAAAAATAAAGTTCGTTAAACGGTTTTACTTCCTATCTTACAATTAACTTAGCTTGCACGAATACCCCCTTGAGAGAGAGAAAAAAAAATGCAACTTTTTTCTGTGACTTAATATATGAACCCTACAGAATGGGACTATGGAAATTTGAAAAATGGTGGTTTAGAAATCCGAAAGACTGCATGGAGTACGTACTATACCCATATGTCATCTTTGATTGTTATCATTATCTTTTCTATTATTACTCATTATTTAATGAATATCATTACCATTAATATCAATATCAATGACATTATCATTTCCTTATACTATTGTACTTCTTATATACTCAAATTAAGTTTAATTATCACCATTATCATTATCACTTATGATTAAACAATTATTACTTTCATTAATTGATGATATTATTCTTATTTTATTTATTTTATTATATTTTCAATT
>NW_028234403.1:30478084-30485584 GCF_977035675.1 Penaeus japonicus | reverse complement strand
TCAGTGTTCAATCAAAGTGAAGAGAATTGCAAAATAACCACGCATGACACATTCGGGCACGTATACATGCATATTGCTCTTAATTAGTCTATCTCCTATATTATCAAACTATGAATTGGCTCAGTACTTAGCTGTGCCATTTTGCAGAAATCCAAGCTAGAACCAGAAAGCGAAATCTGATTGCCAGAGGTGCGGGGGACTGAAACGCCCGTGTAACTGCTGAACAATAACTAGTTTATTATTATGGCAAAAGTACAAAATCGGGGGGGTGGGGGAGGTAACCACCTGCCCCACCCCTTTGTTACGAAAAGCAGTTAAAATTATTTAGTAAAAGAAAATCAATAAAAGTTAAAGCAGAACATGATTAGATACATAAAACACATTTATAAAAAAGATACACTTCTATAACAATAAGTAGCTCGCGATGTTGCGAAAATGCGGAAGCAAGGTGGCGAACGAAAAGATAGCAAACCAAGCAGTTGAAGGAGGAAAGGACACACAAACACACACGCGCGCGCGCGCGCTGCCGACAACAGGTTTTGCTACAACAGAAAATCTATAATATTTCTGATATTGCACAAGTAATAGTTTATTCAACTATTGTTTTAAAATGTTACTCATACACCAGTGTCCTCGCAAAAAAAAACCGATCCTTTACCGCTGCACAATTGAAAAAAAAAACACGAACTTTCCCGCGCAAAAATCTGTCTGGGTCATGTCCACTTAGGAAGATTGCAGATTGGGAGTCATACGATGTTGTAAATCCACTGGCTTTCTACTGTACGCCCGATAAGAGAGAAAGAGATTGGTAATGTGATTGATGGACAAGGTATACGCACGGACTGGCAGACTGACAAATAGACACTCTGGCAGATGGACTCACACTATCCGTTACCTATCCGACCCACATATAACGTAGTGCATTATATGGTTATACTGTATTCATCATATTAGTCCACAGTCTCAAATATAACATCGATGAGATAATGAATATTAGATAAAAATCGACAACAATATATGATAACGTTGAATAAATAAATTAGTAAACCCCCTCGATAACCATAAATAGTCATGAAAGTCAGTATTTGCGAATGAAAAACGAACAACAAAAAGTCATAGTCATGTCTTAGATAACAATAAGCAATCCTTCCCTCCAGGTCACCCCGGGCGTGCGTGCTGTGGCGTATCCTGGACTTTATCACGATTTCTGGAGAGACCACATCGCCACTTCGGATCCCCAGGACCGGGTGAGTGTGTTCATTGTGCTATTTTATTACACGATTCCCTTAGATTCATTTCTTCTAGTAAATGACTAATTTTTACATTTATGATGCATACATCAGGCTTGTGAGGTCTTTGTCTGACACTGGAGAATGAAATGAACTCAAAGAGAAGAATATATTTAGATAACATTTTAAGACCCATCATGTTGATACAGTAATGTGTATTACCCGCATTATCAAAATGTTGCAAACCTGAATAAAGCAATATTGAGAAAATGGGCATAGTATGTTATAAAATGCTAGATACAGATTAAACGATAAATACTAGTACGTGAAATTTCCTCATTCAGGAAGCCTACCTCAAAAACACACAAGTAAAAAGAGAAAACGGAATCCTTTAGAGCTATAACTTAAGGAAACCATAATTTTTTATTATTATCCTATTATTCGTTATTTATTACTACATTATGATCACATTTTAGGTACCTCGTCCTCACGTCGCCCTTGCCATCCACCCTGGCGTCCACACGGATGAAATGTTGGAGCTCTGGAAGCCGACACTCCAGTTACTAGCGTACGAACAGGTGCCCGTTGTTATGACTACCTACAATAAGGCCGAATTCGAAGAAACTCTAGAGGTATGCTTAGTCCTTCAGTGCATTTGTTTTCGCTCGTGGCGATGTTAGATTGCTCTAATACTGGCTATGATGAGGGAGAGGGAGGGGAGAGAGGGAGAGGGAGAGGGAGAGGGAGAGGGAGAGGGAGAGGGAGAGGGAGAGGGAGAGGGAGAGGGAGAGGGAGAGGAGAGGGAGAGGGAGAGGGAGAGGGAGAGGGAGAGGGAGAGGGAGAGGGAGAGGGAGTGGGAGGGAAAGGGAGAGGGGGAGTGGGAGGGAAAGGGAGAGGGGGAGTGGGAGGGAGAGAGAGAGGGAGAGGGAGAGGGAGAGGGAGAGGGAGAGGGAGAGGGAGAGGGAGAGGGAGAGGGAGAGGGAGAGGGAGAAGGAGAAGAAGGAGGAGAAGGAGAAGGAGAAGGAGGAGGAGGAGGAAGAGGAAAGAAAGAATGAAAGAAAGAAAGAGAGATAGATAGATAGATAGATAGATAGAGAGAGAGAGAGAGAGAGAGAGAGAGAGAGAGAGAGAGAGAGAGAGAGAGAGAGAGAGAGAGAGAGAAAGAAAGTTGCATAACGCGACACAGTGCAAATAAACAAGTCTATATAAACCACAGACTAATCGTAACTTTCTGCCTGTCTTCCTCTTCCACAGAAATTAAAACCGCTGAAATGTAACTTCGTCCACCAAGACCTGAATCCCCTGCGCTCCCTCTTGGCCAAGCAAACGCCGTATGAACCCGACCACGTTTGGGCTTCCAACTCTTACGTCATCGCTATTGATAACTCCGAATTCCAGTTCCTGATTTGAATGCATTTAAATGTAGTGGCTTGTCAAATTATTATGTTGTTGACTGAGACATCTAGCTATTGAATATTCTTGATGATAGGATGCATTATATATCCTTTGCTGTATGCAAAATTCTATATTTCTTATCATCTGTTGCAGAAAATAATATATTTTGTTCAAATAAAAACATTTTGCTCAGGGACACACAGCATTCATAAGACATAGCGATATATTCTAAAAGCTTTGATGGTCAAATGATAATATTGATAACTCGATGATAGCAACAATGATAGTCGTAATAGTAATATGGGTAATGAGGATGATAATAATGTAATAAGATGATTATAATACAAAGGCAAATGAAATTAGAAGGTTTCTTATTTTCAAGATAGTAAGAATGAATTACTGAACGCTATTATTGTTTTCTTGTGCATTTAAATTAAATAACAAACTGAACCGCTTCCATTCTGTGCTTTCATTAATCTGGGCTTGATGATCCTGCAATATGACAGAAGTAATATATGTATATAAAGTATGTATGAAATATAAGAAAGACGTATAACGCATATAAAGGTTTATTCATTACTTGAACAAAACATAAACACACCTGCCCAAAACGTTTATACAAGCCTTTAGCCCAATATCCACTTTTAGACTTGAGGTCCATGTGCCTCAATTTGCCTAGACATGCTCTCGAAAGCGTTCTTGACAAAGCGATCTCTCCACATGAACTCCTGGAGATATGATCATTTGCGATAATTACGACTGCCTATCATCGCCCCCCCTGTCCAACTATGATTAAATTGTCTACGCGATTGTAGACAGATCGACGTGGAAGTAGGTATTATTCATAACTAGGAGGACGAATCTTTTAGCACTAGAGCTCATAGTAATCAGGGTGGATCGTAGTAACGTTTATATGAAATGAATCGTTACACATAGGTTATAGATGGTACAGAACAGGTATATATACATGGCTTGTTATACTGTACTTGAAGTGATTGGAAGTCGGTGTACTGTTCTTAAATATATCGTATTTCGGTCTAATGTACTTAAATTGATTTTATCTACGTGTACTGTATCGCGCTTAGATAGACGTTCTGGGAGTAGTGTGCTCAAATTGATCACTTGCTTCTAAAACCGAAAAATTAATAACATTTACCAAGATAAGAGTAGAGATCATGGTGATACCTAGTTGGGAACTAGTGGTTTCAGATTTAATTCATAAATCGTGTATTTTAAGCTTATAATTTTCCACAATTATCATCAAAAGAGGGTAGTAAATCTTTTAATCTTTCAATTTGACCTAATGTAACACATACTTATACCAACAGAAAAAGTACTGAGAATGGAATTAAAAAATAGTTAAGTTGTTCCTCTACATCCATTTTCTTTAATCAACTCGTGAATGTAACAGCACGACTTTGATCACACTTTACCATTTTTTTCTAACAAATATTATATTCAAAGAAGCAATTATTGCAGATAAAGAACGTTCCTTCCCAACAGATAAACAACGACTGACTTCTTGAATAAAAGGAATATAACTGCAATAAAATAGTCACCCCTATAGCGTGCTATAATGTACTGAATTTTCTCAGAAAAGAAAACGTGCTTTGAGGGGGACCCTAGCTATTCGTAGAAATGCTTAACACTTGGAATTTCCACTTATATATGTGATTTATGTGTTTCGCTTTTCGATTATTGGATTGCTTCACCTTTACTTCATCTTTAAATATTTTTTGATTATTATATAAAAAAAACTCATTTCCAAGGGTAAAACTGTCATTGACGACGGACGATTCAAGGCAAAGACATTATAGTTTAAGATAAGTAATGTGTGCTCCAGTTATATATGCAGGATACGTTGTTTTCTTGTTATTTGTATATTTTTACCCAATCTATTTGACAGATACTAGTCTTATATGTTTCTTTTGTGCATGATATCTTCAGCAAGGAGTTGTGCCAAAACTCTTGGTTTTTCATACGGGTAATATTAGAGTTAAGCTTGTGATTGTGAAACATTGTAAACTAGAGTGCAACAGTAGTGGACCAAAAGGGACCGATGCATGTGTGTATATTGTCAAATGATGACATGTGTTCTATCTGATATCATGAAGACAAACTCTCGTGATCATAAATCTACTAAATTTCATAAAGGCTATTTTTCTCTGACCGCCCATGCCTTCAGACAGTAGTTACCGCTCGGCCTGCTTTGCCGATACATTCTATAGTAATACTTATATGTATAACTCGAGCAAAGTCTGGTATTATACATCAATATTTCCTGGTCACTGCATTGGACTTCAGATCAAGCAAAAAGGCCTCTCGTTATATATCATATTACATTTTCCTTAAGTGCTTGGATGTCCATTACACTCACTTACATGATAAATCAGTTCAACTTGCTACTTGTAATATTTTATCATACTCTTCATTTCGAATCTAGTGAAAGCTACCACGAGTCCACAACGTTAAAATTCCAGATCTGCTTTCACATATTCCCCTACTGTATGCCAGTGATGTCCCCTAGCTTCGTTATATCTACGATCACAGGAATGTTGCACGCGATGCGGAAAGTAACTTAATTGTTCTGCCAGCCATAGTATGACCTCAGACAGCCCCGCCTACCGAGGTCAGACCACGGTCGCTTCTTACACCTCCTTATTGTGTCGCCATGTGGTCATTAACGCCCCTTTCATAAAGCCACCAGACACCGACTAGGTTTATTACATCGGGTGAGATAAGGTCAGCGTTACATCATAACTTGAAATTCTGATTCGTCCGGATTCAATAGCATGGTTCTTTCCAGTAACATGCTCTGATACTTGAAGTGCATCCTAGACCACATATAAATGAAATGAATGAATCTAAGATGGGTGTTATTTGATCTCATGTTAAACCGGGATAAGAAAGATTTAAAAAAATCTCATAATGTAAATCGGATAATAAAGGTATCGATTCATACCACCTGACAGCCGCCTCTACCTTTTAAAACCATTAGAGGTCAGTCGTTCTTCTGTAAATCTTTCTAAGAACTGGTGCCTTCGTGACCTAAAAGCATGTTAGGTCGCCAATGATGGCGACGTTTTGAGAATTTTTCTAGTTCGAACTATATAATAAATGAACCGTTATTTATCTGAATGATAGATAATGACTTGGTATTATTTTGTAGAATGTTAATACTGTCTAGAAATACATCCTACTTGTGTTATAAAACATATTTGCAATAAACATATTCCAAAAAATAGATCCTGGAGTATATATATATATATATATATATATATATATATATATATATATATATATATATATATATATATGTATATATATAAGTATGTAAAGAATGTGTGTATGTATATTAGAACTCCTGTAAGCTACTCTTTGTTAAAAATGTATTCCGATCAAAGAACAGATAATTGTCCATAATCGTTTTTAAGTGCCCGCCTGATGAAATCACCTGACTTCCCTTTTAATGACCTTTGACGGGAGCTCCGGTGACCTGACGTCTACCCCGCCCGCCTCACACCTCATAATGCCACACACCTGCATGTGGAAGTGAGGTCAGAATGAGGATTATACATTTACATAGAAAGTATATGTAGACTGTATGAGTTGATATGAGGGAAATAGGGGTGTTTGTGTGTCTTTGATTGACTGTTTGAGGGAGGTTGTGTTTGGAGGATGGATGTCTGTTTGTGTCTTGTTACGATGGGTGTATCTATATTCCTTCATTCTTTCGAGAATATTAATACAGTAAAGGATGCTTAACTCAATCTCAAACAACATCATTGACATCCTACGTATACATCCACAATAGTATAAATAGGATTAACAATAATTAGGATATTACTACCTCTATTTCTCCATCTCTTCCAGCCTCTATTACTACTAATGATACTTCTACTACTACTATTTCCCCTACCACCACTATTACTATTGCTATCACCACCATCATCACTAATGATGCTATTACCTACATCGCCACTACTAATGGTCCTACTATTACTTCTTTTACAATAAATACTGCCTACTACTATTCCTCCTCTTGTTATTAGTGCTATTATTAGTATTTCTACTTCTACTAGTTTTGAAAAACCTCCTCCCTTTATAGTCGTCTCTACTTATCCCTTAACCTTGGACATATATATTACTCCACACAACTTTCACACACCGACCGGAAGCGAAAGCCTGTCCTCAATTGACTCGGAAAGTCGTCGGGCTGTAGGGTTATTTCGTGACCTTGCATTCGCGAGGTGTTAATCCATGTGTTTTGATACACTAAAACCGGCTGGTATAGACTCTATGACCTGACCTTTTAGTGACCTCTTAGTGCTGTATGACCACATATCACTTATGGGATATATATATATATATATATATATATATATATATATATATATACATATATATATATATGTATGTATATATATATTATATATATATATATATAATATACACACACACACATATGTATATAAATACACACATACACACACACACACACAACACACATATATATATATATGTATATATATATATATATAAATATATGTATATATATATATATATATATATATATATATATATATTATATGCTATATACATACATATATATATATATATATATATATATATATATATATATATATATATATATATATATACATATAAATATGTGTGTGTGTGTGATATGTGTGTGTGTGTGTGTGTTGTGTTGTGTGTGTGTGTTTGTGTGTTGTGTTGTGTCTGTCATATACAAACACACACCTATATTATTATATATTATTATTATTATTATTATTATTATTATTATCAGTATTATTAAATTTATTATCAGTATTATTAAATGTATTATCATTATTATTATTATCATTATTAT
>NW_028234403.1:30448084-30460584 GCF_977035675.1 Penaeus japonicus | reverse complement strand
GAGATTGTTATATATTTTTGTTATTATTACTATCTTTATCATGATTATTATTATCGTTGAAAACATATGACGATGTAATTGTATTTCTTGTTAAGATATATATTGCCAGTTGCAGTGCTCATTAAAATGGTACACAGTATCAATATAACAAACGGCTACCACACTAATTATCTAGTTAATGACTTGACCTGACCTGCCTCCTAATGACCTCATGATAGGTGCTCCAGTGACCTGACGTCTGCTCCGCCTAATCTTCCTCAACCAACACCTGCACTTGGAATTAGATAATTGTCAATATTGCAAGGAAGATTGCATTCTTGGGCGATTCATATGGGTTATTTAAAAGCATCTATTATAATTTTACGCAAAAAGAAATATATCAATTCTTATTTCCAAGTCATATAATTACACACTCATCAATACCATTTAATTTATTGTAAGATTCACATGGAAGTAATTACCGACCATTCAGACATAATGAGACGACCTGACCTGCCCTGACATGCTCCATGTCGACAACCAACTCAACCCGATGTCTGCTATTCACCAAACCTCGAGACAGATATTTTGAAAGTGGATTATTTTGATTTTCCCATATACCTTTTTCTCATAATGTCTCCTTTACATAAAGAAATCCTCCATATTGACTAATTTCTGAATCGCAGCCGATATACTCATGTGCTGGCAACACAGGAAGCGAAAATTGTTGTAAATCAATTTACTCACTCGACCGTGAAACACCTCAAGGACCTGATTTGTTGGACAACTGTTTTTTTACGGTCAGTAATCCCATAATGTTTTGCTTTGACCACCATAAGCTTGTAATTGGCAAACGCTTCGTTGGGTAGATGTGACACGTACATATGAAGCTTGACTTCTTTAAACCAGTGGCTAATTGTGTTTAGTGGTCGCGACACACTTTGCATATACATATATATATATATATATATATATATATATATATATATATAAATATATATATTATATATATATATATATATATATATATATATATATATATATTATATATATGTATGTATGTATGTGTTTATATTCATACATACACACACGCACACACACACACAAACACACACACATATATATATATATATATATATATATATATATATATATATATATATATTATATATATATATATATATATATATAGATAGATAGATAGATAGATAGATAGATACACGCACGCACACACACACACACACACACACATACACACACACACACACACACACACACACACACACACACACACACACACACACACACATATATATATATATATATATATATATATATATATATATATATATATATAGAGATAGATATAGATAGAGATATATATATGTGTGTGTGTGTATACATATCTATATATATATATATATATATATATATATATATATATATATATATATATATATATATATATATATATATATATATATATATATATATATATATATATAAACACACATGATATACATATGTGTATGTGTGTTGGGGTGTATATAAACAAGAAATTTATATGATAATATTTCCCTTCTCAAAATTTCTGACCTCAATAAAGCAACAACATGTAAGTAAGACTTCTGACCTTATTTTTGCATTAGTTATAAAGTATACATATAGGATTATTGCTTAGGGGATACATTAATGCAACCCTCTAACAGGTCAACCAAAATTGGCTGTTAGGGAAACCTTTAAAGAACAATTAAACTATATAACGAAGCGAGGCTCATTATATCGTCATTATGAAGAAATGGCAAATAAAAACATAATTCACACCTCATTATATGTACGACCTAAACCTAAATTTGGTACTGGTATGAACTTAAGTAATAGGTTTATATTTTTTTTTTGTTTATCAGTACGATTTGTTATATGTGATAACTTAATCGCTCTTATATGCATATGTAAGGTTGGCTTGTCGTTTAGTTTTGTGATGATGGTTTAGTTGTCGAAATATCGGCAAATTTACGAGATAAGGCCAATAATTCTACGGTAAATTCCTGCCGCGTTTAACTTACTCAGTACAGAATCAACCTAATCTGTCCGAATCCGTTATCGTATATAACTCATAATCATTTTTGTTATAGCTTATCTCAAAATAAAATGTTTGGAGAAGTAAACACTGGATAGATTAATCTAAACCTTAACCTATAACTGCCTCTGTATCCAAAATCACAACCCGTAAACTAGTTTTACGACAAGTCCTATCATAAGCTAACAGAGTCTGATTAATATACAGAGTTACAGACAGCCTGCCTCTATGGCAAATGATTATCTTTTCTTGTGATATAGTATAAACTTAGAATACTTCATAGGTAAAGATGATCAAATTGAAAATGATAATCTTTCTTATACCATGCTAAGACAATAGCATTGTATTATTGACATGCAACTTAGGTTGCGTATTCTAACAAGATAAAAGGAATAATGATAATTTCATAAACATTGGATAGTTTATTACATTATTTAGACTAGACAATTATCAAGGAAAGCGTTCGTATTTTCACTGGGCGGGATCGAAGCGGTTCCTTCTTAAATCTATTGCGACTTGCAGCTGTTAAGACCCTCATTTGCATTGGTTTGGTTCTTTCGCCACTTGATGCGTCGGTTCTGGAACCACACTTTGAGCTGCAACTCACTCAGCTTGAGTTGGTTAGCCAGGTTGCGCCGTTCGGGGCCCACCAGGTACTGCTGCCGTTGGAACTCCTCCTCCAGCTGCTGAAGCTGCGCGTCCGTGAACACTGTGCGATGTCGCTTGAGCTTTCCGGGGGCATCCCTGACGGCGGTGTCGTAAGATTCTTGCTGAAGGAAGGAAACCGGAGATGTAGACGGCAAGGTGGTTGAATGAGGAAGATCCTTTGGGGTGTCTAGTCCTAGTAGAGCGTCGATGGTGAAGGCCTTGGCTTTATCAGACATCCATGAAGTCCTGATGTTTCGACCGAGTGGCGGGCTGACAGGTGCAGCCCAAGTAAGGCTGAAATTCCATGCAACTGATTGTGTATTCATCACTGAGATTTGGTCCATGGTTTAATGCTGTTTGGTTCAGGTATGAAGAGACAGGTCTAGCCTGGACTACTTATACCCCTTCACCTGACATTTCAACCAATCAGAATTAAGGAAAATTCATTAGCTGGAAACTCAACTCATTTTGAAAAAAATAATATGAATTGTATACTTTTTGTTTATAGTATTTTAAGTTGATTTAAAAAATCTTTCATATATGTCGAACATTATGTTAAAAAAGAAGAATAATGCTGGTTTTAACTCAGGAAAGTGTGTGAGAAGTTTATTGAAATACACAATTTAGAAAAAAGTGTAGTTATTCAAAATGCTAAGAAA
Organism: Penaeus japonicus; assembly: GCF_977035675.1. Classification (NCBI taxonomy): domain Eukaryota; kingdom Metazoa; phylum Arthropoda; class Malacostraca; order Decapoda; family Penaeidae; genus Penaeus; species Penaeus japonicus. Next base: position 30,457,218 of record NW_028234403.1, on the reverse strand, counting down.
CCAACGGGATTCTAAACGTCATTAATTTGCTCACTTTCTTCAGTAGATTTCTGCAAGCTGGTCCCTACTAACCATTCGGTACCGCTGTAACAATAATAGATACCATATAGTGAGGATAAAACATTTACTCCAAAGTAGATACTTTCCCGCTACGGAAGTATGACGATAAGCAGAGGGATAGATTATATCAAATCATTGACAATAATCAGCTATTATTCAATCAGTGAGAAGAGGTTTCTATAAATATAGTTAATTATACATGAGCTACAGATATAGCATAAGTATACATATGGAAATAATAATGATTTGTCTGAAATGAAACGTCCTCAACTGACCTGAGGGTGGAAATCAGGTCGGTGTGTTTGTTGACCTCGTTTTCATGGTAGTGTTAATCTGCTTGTTACGACAGACAATGAAAAGGTGTCAAAGTCTACTTGACCTGACCTCAGTGGGCGGAGACGTACCTGGCTACTAATGAGCCGAACTGGAAAATCTTGGCGATCATTCCTTCGTGTATTTCACTTAATAAAATAGTGCAATTTTCTAGGCAATCATTGTTTCATGTAAACTATAATGAATGAGAATAGGCATAATATGAATATTAATCTTGATAAAGCAAGACTTACATCTATCGTTATACAACTATTTGAGATTCCACTTGTTTGTGGTGACCGGGTAATGGTAAAATAATGAATGATGCATAAGCGTTAATTGTCTTTTAATATCAACAACAATATCAGCAAGGGATTCACACGACAAAGCCATGCAGTAGTGATAGTTCTGGATATGACCTTTGAAGTTGAACAAAGTGTATTGCTCTGAAACATGAAGAAAATAGTCGTGTTGGCAATTCTCTTGAAGAGTAAATTATTTTCCGCATGAAATAAGTAATTTAGGAGACCTGACCAGTCTTGATATGCTACTTGACAAGAGCTCCAGTGACCTGACGTCCGCTCCGCCTCAAGAATCTCAAGATTAGTCCAGGGAGTAAGTACGCTGCGGATTAATTCTAATCAATATGTATGATACACACACACACACACACACACACACACACACACACACACACACAATATATATATATATATATATATATATATATAGATATATATATAGATATAATATATATATATATATATATATATATATATATATATATATATATATATATATATATATATATTAATATATATGTGTGTGTGTGTGTGTGTGTGTGTGTGTGTGTGTGAGAAAGAGAGAGAGTCCAAATTCAAATTTAAAACATTTGACACCACCAGTTACCGCATTATTATGCAGTAATAGGATTCAATGAAGAATCCTACCCATAACCATAGTGAGAGGAGATTCTTCATGTGTGCGCAGTACCTTTACGTAACCTGAGACGTCTGATAAGGTCATTCTGTTTAGAACTGCCTTACAAATGAGGACGGATACCTATCCTAATTCGCCTGTCTTGCAAGTGAGTAGAGGCTCACATTGAATTCTGTACCATAGTAACACAACAATAGCAACCCATTCACTCAGTCTCAGTAACACCACGAACCATAATAAACTCAAGTTGTGCTGCCTTTATTGGCTGGCGAATCTTTCCCAGTTAACTGGAGTGTTCAGTTAAACACAAATGCACATATGATAATGCGAGACTTCCTTCATACCTACCTATAATATTTTTTTTGTGGCGTGACGAATGCATTTGAGAATTTATGTGAACATATATAACCCTCCTAAACCATTTGTTAATTCTAGTAGATAGCTATGAAAGAAATCTCGCACTAACATATATGCAGGCAATGATTAGAAATTACCTCCAAATATAAACAGTATATTATACCATATATTTGAAGTGAATATAGTGGGTGGGATATTCTTTATGTGAACCAGTTTACCTACTCCGGACGGAGGGATTCATATGGTATAAACATACACGATATGAACTTATGATGGTAGATGAATATGACAAAGTACCAATGATATAAACATCGCCGACATACCGGCGTAGAGCTAGTCTTGTTCGAATACCTGTTGTGTTGCATATTGTTTTCAGAAAGGTTAGCCAACAGTTGTTACCCTTGTATAGGTAATCATGTGTTATAATTAATTTTGAGAGAAAGTGGGGGGATTTATAAAATTTATCTAAAAAATTAAAAACATGAGAATTTTATCTAGTGATAAGGATGGCTGATTCATAATGATATGGGAAATAAGTGAACGAGAACGAAAATGGAATCGTTCGTTGTGGCAGGATATGTACTTATCTTAAATTTGTTGAACTTTTAAATTAGGTAGTAATTAAAAAATCAATTAATTAATCGTCTAATTTGATACAAGGATCTTCTCCTAATATTCCCATTTCTTTCGTTTCAGATTATATACGATCAAATTTACTCACGATGATGAGGACATAAATACGTTTTTATGAATTATAAATATTTATTAGTGTGGACTAGAATATCGATATAGAAGGCACAAGGACAATCACTGGGATATTTTTCATTACAGGAGAAGAAACTGCTCCGCCATCTTCCTATTCACGCGCTGGAGGAGACGTGCAGGCGTCGCGATCCTGTGTTGCGTTGAGCTGGTTCTTGCGCCACTTGATGCGTCGGTTCTGGAACCACACTTTGAGCTGCAACTCACTCAGCTTGAGCTGGCTGGCCAGGTAGCGCCGTTCGGGGCCCACCAGGTACTGCTGCCGTTGGAACTCCTCCTCCAGCCGCTCAAGCTGCGCGTCCGTGAACACTGTGCGATGTCGCTTGAGCTTTCCGGGGGCGTCCCTCAGGCCGGTGTCGTAGGACTCGTGCTGAAGGAGGGAGACTGGAGATACAGGCGGCGAGATGGTTGAGGGAGATAGATCCTTCTGGCTGTCAAGGCCCAGTAGGGCGTCGATGGTGAAGGCCTTGGCCTTGTGGGACATTCGTGAGGGCGTGACGATGTGGGCGGGAGGAGGGCTGACGGGCGGCGCCCATGGGTGGCTGAAAGCCCAGGCAAAAGGCTGGAAGTTCATCACTGAGAGTTGGTCCATGTTTGCTGTGGTCTCGGACAGGTATGTCAACACAGGTCATCCCCGGCCTTATATACCCCTCACCTGTGGTTCTCCACCAATCAGAATGAGTTTAGGCTAATTACCGGATCAGAGTCGCGTCCAGTCAACACGTGTAGGGAATATTACTATTTGTATAATTCATTTGTTTGGGAATAAATGTGTTTTACTTGGTATCTTATATTTCCTGAAGGAAATAGCCCAGCACCTCATCAACCCATCAAAAGAATCATATTTTTTACACTCTTGACTTTATGTAGCTCTGTATAATATTATTACTATATCATCGTTTGAGTTAATAGATGATACAAATGATTTAAATTGTTGTGAGGAATGATGTTTGGATGGGTAATGCTAGGAACTGTGTAATGATAAAACGACATAAAACGTAAATAATGTGATGGGTATAAATGTATTTGTCTTTTTATAACTTGTATTGTAATACTGTATCGCGCATTTCAACATTTACCTAGTGTGACCTGAGCTAACCTTAACTGACTTTTGGAGAAGACGATCTAATGAGCGGCGAGTGACACGATATTCATCTACTATACATTTACTGAATCTCATATAAATAATTAGGTATATATATTCATTATTTTTTCATATATCTTATGATGTCAATATCTAGTCAAGCTGCTTTGTTATATAAATGAAAAATCAAACAGTTTGGATCGTGAACGTGGGAAAAACATTAATATGAAATGAACACTGGCGAAATATGTATACATATATATATATATATATATATATATATATATATATATATATATATATATATGTGTGTGTGTGTGTGTGTGTGTGTGTGTGTGTGTGTGTGTGTGTGTGTGTATGTGTGTGTGTGTATATACATATACATACACAAACATACATACATATATATGTGTGTGGGTATTTGTGAGTGTGTGGGTGTTTGTGTGTGTGCGTGTGTGTGTATGTGTGCGTGTTTGTGTGTATGTGTGTATATATACATAAAAATAAAGATATGTATACGGTTTGCATGTATGTATTCTTAAGAAGGAAGAAAGAGAGTAAGCAAATCTTCCGTCTCTTGGGATTGTCACACCCTTATACGGCGCATTAGAGCGCTTAGCCCAAGGGACCCCAAAAGCCATCTTTCGTCGCCTCTTGATCTCCTGTGGTCAGCGACTCTTTTCAGGTCAATTATATAGTTTTCCGGTCAATTAAAGGAAGTGTTCCACAATAGGGATAGGAGGGAGGAGGGGGAGGAGCAGGAGAAAGAGGGAAAGAGAGAGAGGGGGGAGAGAAAGAGAGAGTGAGAGTGAGAGTGAGAGTGAGAGTGAAAGTGAGAGTGAGAGAGAGAGCGAAAAAGAGAAAAGTCCAAGGTCAGAATGCTAAAAACTGAGTTCTCGTTTCACTTGCAAGATGCCGCACGTATTTCGCATAATAGGACAAATAAACTGAATCACATGTATTTTCCGGAGAGATGGAAGATGGAGGCGCTGCTGTTATAACCGATGGAATTGAATCCATTATAGTTGACTTGAACATTTAGCACGGGTGAAATTCTCCTCCCTCTCCCTTCCTCACCCAAAGACCAGCGACGACTCATGACGAAACAGATTACGCAGCTGCGACAATGCTAATGAGGTGGCCCGCCCCGCCCATGCAAAGTAGTATCTCTCTTTGTCGGCAAGCACCCATTTGTACCCAAAGTGCATTAATAAGTGTTTGATCTTTCGTTTAACTTTGATCACCATTTCTCGACGGAAAGTGAATTAATTCCACCCTGATACAATGGTTTAGAGGGTAAGGAAATTTTGGTCTGAAATATCGTATATCATACATGTTAAAAAAGGAACTCATGCTACTAGAATCTATGGGATCCGACTAACAAGGAAGAAAAGAAAGTCTGAACGTAAGACACGAGGCGCAGACATCGAAAATGAGTCACGGAGCGTGGCAGACGTCGAGACACCAGATCTCTCATCATGAGGTTATTTAGAGGCAGGTCAGGTTTCCTCATCAGTCATGATAAATGTACACGAAGGCATACAACGAAGTATTTTTTATTGCCACTAGGCTAGTGTTATTGATTTTTTTTATTCGTGATGCACATAAGGTACACATATGCATTGGTAAAAATCACTTCCTCTATAATCTAACCAAAGGGCCACTGGAAACAACAAATTACCTTCCTTTTCTTTGTTAAGTATCAGGATTCAGCACTCTTGCAAAATTCGCGTCCATCCCCCTCTCACTAAAGGAAGCAGGCGACTCAAACAAAACTGATGACACACCTGCGACAAAGCTAATGAGATTGCGTGCCCCGCCCACGCAAGGCGGCATCCTTGTTTTTGAGAACGCCCGTGCGAACTTGGGTATCACTCACATACATATGTTGTATTATACGAGCATCATTTCGGGAAGAAGTTGAGACGGGGGGAGGGGTAGGTGAGATTAAGTCTGAATGAATACGTAGATAACATCTGAAATGAGCCATGAGGAGGGGCAGACGTCGAGACACCGGGGCTCTCATCATGAGGTAAGTCAGATTTCTCTTCATCAATTATGATGAATGTGACTGAGGATATTCAAGGTAAATCATATCATTATTGTCACATGTGCCGTTACTCTTGATGGTTTCTACTGTAAAACGCAATGCGCTTCGTTTTTGAAATCCAAAACGGCAGATAGTAGAATACACAGAATGATATTCCATGCATTCTCGAAAACTATCCGGTGTTCTGTACGAACTAGATGATTTCATTGTTTAACACCTTGTAAAATACTGTCCTTCCTTCCCACATCAAAGATCCGCCGAGGGCTCGTGACGAAACAGATTATACACCTGCGACAATACTAATGAGGTGACCCGCCCCGCCCACCAAGGGCATCATTTTCTTTCGTCGGCAAGCATTCAACAAACACTGTAACTAATGTAATAACATGTTTGACCTTACGTATGATAGTGATTATCAGCATTATGTAGTAGAAGGAAAACAGATTTACATGTTATTAAAATGAAAAACCCAAGATACATGTATACGAAGGATATAAAATATGCTCGTGAAAATCAAACACATTCATTCAACATTTCATACGAAAACGCTGCTCAGAACGACTATACAATATTACAACACCAAAACATAGAAATATGTACATATATTATATAAATAACGTCTACATTTACGGAGAGAGAGTGAGAGAATAAAAGAATAAGGGAGGTCTGATCATAACATACACTATACAATAACTTAAGAAAAAAAAAAAAACACACACACACACAAGAATAACACGGTATTTCCTTAATGTTTCCTTTTTTTACTGTGTCTGCTTCATCTTGTGTCCGATCAGACATGTTCATGAAAGGGGAGGTGGGAGGGTGGGGGGAGGGGCAAGACGTAGACGAGACGCAGACATCTAAAATGAGTCATGAGGCGTGGCAGATGTCGAATAACTGGAGCTCTCATCATGGGAAATATCGAGGTAAGTCAGGTTCCCTCATCAATCATGATGGCTGTGACTGAGGCCATACATGTTAATCATTATCATTATCATCAGCATAATTACTGCTTTTGATAGGTCCTGCTGCTAAAAGCAAGGAATTTAATATTTACGCTTACTGGAATCGAAGATAAAACACATTTTTTTTTTTAGAATGAGAGAGAAAGCAGAAGGGAAAATGGGAGTGAGTGACACACACACACACATGTATATTATATATATATATATATATATATATATATATATATATATATATATATATATATATTATATATATATATATATATATATATATTATATATATACTATATATATATATAATATATATATATAATATATATATATATATATATATATATATATATATATATAGAGAGATGAGGGAGAGAAGAGAAAAGAGATAGATAGATAGAGATAGAGAGGAGAGAGGAGGGAAGAGAAGAGAAGGGAGGAAGGAGAGAGGAAGGGAGGGAGAGGAGAGGGAGAGGAGGGAGAGGAGAGGGAGAGGAGGGAGGGGAGAGGGAGAGGAGGGAGAGGAGAGGGAGAGGAGGGAGAGGGAGAGGGAGAGGGAGAGGGAGAGGGAGGGAGGGAGGGAGAGGGAGAGAGAGGGAGGGAGGGAGAAGGATAGGGAGGGGGGGAAGAGAGGGAGAGGGAGGGAGGGAGGGAGAGAGAGAGAGAGAGAGAGAGAGAGAGAGAGAGAGAGAGAGAGAGAGAGAGAGAGAGAGAGAGAGAGAGAGAGAGAGAGAGAGAGAGAGAAAGACGGTAACAAACTATAAAAGAAAATTTTCCGATGTTCTGTACGACTTGAAATTAATCTTAGCGTTTAACATCTCATAAAAATCTCGTCCTTTCTCCCCTCGTCAGAGAGGCACCGCCGGCTCGTGACGAAACAGATTACACACCTGCGACAATGCTAATGAGGTGGGTCACCCCGCCCACGTAAAGCACCATCTCCCTTTGTCGGCAAGCAGCTACTTGCATCCACGGCCATGTACTGATGTACTGACAAGCATTTGCTCTCTTATATAACCCTGATTACCATTTTCATACTCTAGATTTCTGGATTTTATATATATAAAAAGTATAGAGACTTTTATAGATCGCAGGAGCAGTTTCGATTTCTTTTCTTGTCAAAAGAATTGCCAGTAAAAGAACTCAAGGCTGCTTTAAAATTACACTTATAATTATGTCGTAAATATGTATGTTATGTAAGTTTTGGTGCTGGAATGCGGAAAAGAAAAAAATAGAAAATAGGTCTGAACAAAACAAAAAACGTAATAATATGTGAAAGATTAAATGAAGCAGGCACAATTAGAGAGGAATCACAGAATATCTCTTATCTTATCGAAACATTGTTCCATTTAGTTTAGTGTTCCTTTTCGGGCAGAGGTAGAGGGAGATGAGATCCAAGATACAAGTCCCAGACAACATCTGAAAGGAGTCACGGGGCATGGCAGACGTCAAGCCACCGGAGCTCTCATCATGAGATTAAACAGGGTAAGTCAGGTTCTCTCATCAATCAAGATGGAGATGATTGAGGGTATTCAAGGTAATCATTACCACAATCATAGCGATGTCTGTAGTTACTACAGGTATTTCATGAGTATGCTTGACAAATTTAGATAGGCGACAAACCGTTAAATTCAATATTTCAATGAGATCCCGGATCACATAGTTGAATTTTCAGTCCTATTTTTATATCACTACTAATGTAAGTCATTATACCAATGTGCTGCCTGCGGTTTGACAATCGTTGGTCTTACGTGTCGTTGGAATTATATAAGGGTGTTTAAAAATATAATATAATACTTTAATAACTCAGTAGTCTCATTTCTCTTGAATTCCAGATAAAATCGGCTTCCAATAGTCATCTCTGTCTCGAGAGACATAGAAAGAAAGAAAGAAAACGGGACACAGAGTGAGAAGAGGAGGCTTCGCTTTTGATGACAAGATAATCACAGATCTTTCAGACGACGACCTGAGTCAGTCTGCAAATTCTTAATCCCCCCTTTTCCCGCCCAAATCCCTGAGGCGCGACACTCCTTCTGTAAATGACCGGAAAACTACATAATTACCACAAAAAGAGAAGCATGTCGGGACAGGCCACAGGGGATAGAGTACAGCCAAAGGGCGGTGACGGAAGGTCTGCGAGGGCGTGAATCTTCGCACAGCTATAATTGTGTTGTTTCTTACTTTCTTTCTTAGCCTTTCTTTATCATGCCCTCGATTCTAAAAATTTGTGTGCACTCTTATATTTATTTCTTTGAGATGATGGTGTTCTTATCGATAATGATTGTGTTGTTGATAATATGTATATCGAAAATTATGATGAATATGTTGGTACTAATGACGATAATAATCATCATAATCATATGAGTAATGATAATGATAAAAATAGGAATAGTAATAATAATAACAATGAAAATTAAAGTAGCAATGATTATGATTGTAATTGAAATGATTACGGCATCTGTCGTGAAAATGAAAACAGTAACAGTAATATCACTAATACTTTGGCGTTTATAAATCTAGCTTCGCGTTCTAATGGAATAAGATAACTGATTAGAAATATAATTGAACATTTTCACTTATAAACAGTCTAAATATAAGTCTCAAACATCATAGA
>NW_028234403.1:30430584-30438084 GCF_977035675.1 Penaeus japonicus | reverse complement strand
GTCCTACGACACCGGCCTGAGGGACGCCCCCGGAAAGCTCAAGCGACATCGCACAGTGTTCACGGACGCGCAGCTTGAGCGGCTGGAGGAGGAGTTCCAACGGCAGCAATACCTGGTGGGCCCCGAACGGCGACAATTAGCGAGCGAACTTGAGCTGAGTGATTTACAGCTCAAGGTGTGGTTCCAGAACCGACGCATCAAGTGGCGCAAGAACCAGTTCAACACGGTCGAGGAGCCGAGTGCCTGCCTGTCTCCAAAGCAATCGGAATTGGAAGCAAAATGAAGAGTTGCATCGCCAGAGAACACAAACGTCCCAGTGATAATCCTTGAATCGTCTATACTTATTTAATTATTAATATGACATTTCCAATAAAAACACATTCGAAATCATAATCTTTCCAATTTATCTTCCCTATACAGTATTAGGTCTAATGTACACTATAGTCCATATCGAAAGTTAAATGATACACTAAACTCACATTTCCATTTACCTCTAAGGATTAAATATTACTGTTGCAAATAGACGGACGAGTTGTTTTAATTGGTTTGAACTGTTTGCATAAGGCAGTGATAATAATAATGGTAAAAGTGATAACTGGGGTAACAGTGATGACAGTATGATAATGATAATGATAAGAATAACGATGATGATTAGAATGATGATTAGGATGATTGCAGTAATAATGATGATAATGGCAATAATAATAATTATTATTACTATTGTTATAATTACAATTATGATAATAATTATAATCGAAACAATTTTGATGATAATGATATGAATAACAATAAAACAATAAAAAAATAGTACTGATAGCGGCAATATTCATAAGATAATTATTATAACAATAATGACGATAATTATATTGATAATGGAGGTAATGATGAGTGATAATGGTAGAGATAATAATGATGTTACTGATAATTCTGACGGTGATTATAAGAACAGTTATGATGATCATAGCAATGGCAATAATGATATTAGTAACGATGGTGATAATAATAATAACATTAAGAATAAAAATAATATTTGTTATAATAACAACAATAATGATGATAACAATAATAACAATAAAAGTCATAACAAGAATGTCGATAGTAATAATAATGATAATAACAATAATAATAATAATGATAATAATTATAATAACAATAATGATAATAATAATGACAATAATAATGGTACTAATAATAATAATGATAATGATAATAATAATAATGATAATAATAATAATGATAATAATAATAATGATACTGATAATAATGATAGTAAGGATGATAATAATGATAATGATAATTATAATAACATTAATAATGACAATAATAACAACAATAGTAATAATCATCATCATGAGGATGATGATGAAGAAGAATATGATATCAATAATGACAGTGATAATCCCCCGCAAAAAGGAACCGCCTTGTCGTGGCGCGGGGGCTTGAACTCCTTCCTTGGACGAGCCCGCTCTAGAACTAGCCAGTCTCTCCCTCCCGTTGAGGTGGCCTTCTAGCGGTTGATTCTCCGAGGAGGGACGACTAAGCGTTCCTAGGTGCTGATCTAGTAGGTGGGATCACCCCCCCCTCCCCTGGTCCTCCTCCCAGGGGGGCACACACCTGCCCACGTGTTTGCCGTTCGTGGCGCCCCTGTGCGCTGGGAGACGGGAGTCCTGGAGGTTGAGCGATGCCGTGTATGAGTACGCCCTGCGGCTAGCAACACACCTCTTTGGTCCTCTATTCCAGCAAGACGGGTGGCCTGATCTCGGCTCGATTAGGTCAATCAGCTGGTCTCTCTTTTGAGCTAGGCTAGGGTCAAGCAGCTCCTGTCTTGCAGGCAATCGCATGTATTTGCGAGTGCCATCAATGCGAGGCAGGGGTTGCGTATATCCTCCCACCACCCCTGTGGCTTCTGAGCATGGTCTCAGTGCACAGCTTATCCTTGTTGGACTCCGTGGTGGGTGGGGGCGTGGGAGGATGAATTGAACCACTTACCTTATGGCACCGTTTACTAAAAAAAACTGACTGACCCCCAAGTTGATGAACCTGGAACGAAGATGACCAAGGCTGTCACCTTGGAGCCTTTCAAGGTCCTTGGTGACAAAAGTAGAAAGCTGGGTAAGGCTCTGGCGTCGGTTCGGAGAAAGCCTACCCAAGAGCCTCGAGCTGGATAATAGTAAGATTGAACAGAAGTAATAATAACATTGATAAGTAATATTGATAATCATAATAACAGTGATGATGATATGCTGATGATAAAACTACTACTACTAATGATAATGATAATTATGATGATAATGATGATGATAATGATGACAATAATAATTGTAGTGCTGATAATAATAAAATTAAGATTAATTATGATAATAGTCATAGTAATATCAATAATAGCAACAACAACAGCAATAATAAGAAAGACAATGATAAATGATATCATAGCGATGATAATCTTAATAATACCATAAACAATAACAGCAATAATATGATAGAAATAAAAAGACAGCGGTAGGAGTGATACTAATAATGAAGATAATAAATCCTTATCGCTTATCTGAAGTCCTCGGGCGAGTCGAGGTCCCCGCCCACTCGCATCCCTTTCTTGACCGCGCCCTGACTTCAGATCGCTGGACTTCGAAGTCCAGTGGGATGACACGCTTCAATTACCAGATTAACATGGTCAAGGATGAGATGATGCGATTACCCAGCCACAAAATTGGTCGTCAAAATTTTTTTTGCGGATTTTTTGGAAGTGTTTTCATGCGAGTGCCGTAGTTAATTGGTTTCTCTTGGTTCCAATTTTCTCTTTCCCCGCCTCCTTCTCTTTATTTCTTTTTGTTATGATTCTTGGAAATATATTTTTTATGAGCTTGAAGATTATGATTGGTAATATACAAAGGAAAACAAGGGAGGGTCAAGGCCCGGAAATACAACCTTATTAAGGAAATGATTGTGCGTGTTTTTTTTTCCTTCACTTATTGAATTCACACTATGAAGCTCTTCTAACACACAGGAGGGCGGAGCAGACGTCGCGACACCGGAGCTCCCGTCATGAGGCAAATCAGGGCAGGTCAGGTCCACTCATTACTCACTTGCACACTCACTACTTAAAGAAATCGTTGTGTTTTTAAGTACAGGAGGTGTGAGCTTCCATGATTATAGTCTTCCGATTTTATTGTTTTTGACTGTGAGGGAGAGAGAGGTAGGGGGAGGGAGAGGGAAGGAGACAGAGGGAAAGAGAGACTTCTTTCTTGGCGCCGTCTGAATTGCCTCTGGTGAGTACTCCACCTTCGCTCTGAAGGTGAATTAACTGTCATTTTAAGTTGAATCAGGATAGATGTTAAATTAATCTATGATAAGAATTTCATGGCTCATAAAATTATAAGAATATACCATGGTAGATATGTCACTCAAGAAAATAGTACCATTTTGAAAAAAAAACAAAACTGTCGACGAGAAAGGTTAGGTAATATCCGCAGTGGCGGAGATATGGCGCCATCTTAACTCTTGTCTAGACAGACCGACTACGTCAAGGCGCCAGAAAAATGAATATATACATCCTATAGGATAGCTTAATAGCAAACTACGCACGCCTATCTCGATGGGATGCCTAATATAAAGAAATTACTTAATTATATACATATATAAAGAGATAGATATAGATAGACTAATGTAGATCAGCGGTTCTCAAACTGGGGGTAACTATCCCCCTGGGTATAATGAAGACGTTTCTAAGAAAAATAGTTCTGAGGAGTAAATTGATAAATATTGATAAAACTGGTGATAATAATGATGATAATGAATTAACAAATGGAAAAAGACAAACAATACCATGCTTCCTATCAATTCTTGCGGGGGATAACGTTAAAATCTAGGGGTCGCTACCATTTTTTGGGCAACTCCTTTAAAATAAGTCACTGCATTACAACAGATGTATATTTAGCTTCATTGTCATGATGTGATGCACATTTTCAGTGATGTCTAAATAGCATTGTTGGTGGACAAGTGCTGTTCCATCTACGTCCAGGAGGGAGGTACTAGAATAATCAAGTACATATGTTTTTCATCACAAGAGAAGAATTCATCCGCTATCTTGAAATTGCGGCTCTATGTGACTAGTGGTCATGATCATGTTTTACACCCGAAGAGTGAGGAATCTCCTGTTCCGTGTAAGGCTTAAGTTTTGACAGCTGGCCTTGCTTAACTGGATGCCCTCTCTAACATCAAATTTGCGGCAACTCGGGGACATTACGGAGGCCAATGTAACCATTTCTTTCAACATACATACGAATATTTTTTTACCATTGATATCGACTACGACAATTCGGAGCTGGTCTTGGGAACTCTCACCAGTCAGTCATAATTATTTCATAAAAACACATTCTCATATTACTTGATAGTAGGACATAAAGATGCAGTTTGAAGATTTTATATAATTTATTAGTATGGACTAGAATGTTTTTTTTTTATAGAAAGCACAAGAACTGTCACTGGGAAGTCTTCATCACAGGAGAGGAAACTGTTCCGCTATCATGCTATTCAGACGCTGGAGGAGACATGCAGGCTTCGCGATCCTGTGTTGCGGTGAGCTGGTTCTTGCGCCACTTGATGCGTCGGTTCTGGAACCACACTTTGAGCTGCAACTCACTCAGCTTGAGCTGGCTGGCCAGGTAGCGCCGTTCGGGGCCCACCAGGTACTGCTGCCGTTGGAACTCCTCCTCCAGCCGCTCAAGCTGCGCGTCCGTGAACACTGTGCGATGTCGCTTGAGCTTTCCGGGGGCGTCCCTCAGGCCGGTGTCGTAGGACTCGTGCTGAAGGAGGGAGACTGGAGATACAGGCGGCGAGATGGTTGAGGGAGAGAGATCCTTCTGGCTGTCAAGGCCCAGTAGGGCGTCGATGGTGAAGGCCTTGGCCTTGTGGGACATTCGTGAGGGCGTGACGATGTGGGCGGGAGGAGGGCTGACGGGCGGCGCCCATGGGTGGCTGAAAGCCCAGGCAAAAGGCTGGAAGTTCATCACTGAGAGTTGGTCCATGTTTGCTGTTGTCTCGGACAGGTATGTCAACAGAGGTCATCCCCGGCCTTATATACCCCCTCACCTGTGGTTCTCCACCAATCAGAGCGAGTCTAGATCAATTAGTGGGTCAAACCCTCTAATAGACAAACATGGCCGACATGCTTCCTGAAACAATCATGATGCACTGTAAAGACGAAACGGTTTTCTGAAGCATATGACGAAGTGGACGATAAAGTGAAAGGCGGGATTTCGAAACCAGAAAGGTGATAGGATATTATATTATATTTTCAAGAGCCCTTTTTCTGTACATTTACTCGTAAGTGCAGTTTACTTTGCAGGATTTGTATTACGTGTTATGCTTTTAATCGATATTTGATTGTCGATTATTGATCATTGAATATTTACTATAAAGACGAAATTATATAACAGATCGTAGTAAAAGATGTTATATAGATCACGTAAATAAAATTCTAAGCTTCGTAGTGTATTATCTATAGCTCTTTTTTTAATGATTGTTGTGGTGATCATGATCATGATTTTAACTGATAAAATATTGATATAAATATAGATAATGAGTTGGTAATAATCATTAGCATTATATCAATGATTATCATCATTGTATATATATATATATATATATATATATATATATATATATATATATATATATATATATATATATATATATTATACCAAAATCAATGGCCGCAATAACAAAAAATATGATAAAAAGTGAAAAAACATCATATGAACAGCTGACGTCAATGTAATTATCATTGCTGTAACCGCTTATGTCATGGTGCAAGTATGATTAATGATCATCATTCGCAATGAACCGGAATAAAATGATAATCGATCCTAGACGACAAAACCGTGTCTCATGATTGATGAGGAAACCTGACTGACCCCGATTCCCCTCATGACGAGATACCCAGTGACCCGACGGCTGCCACGCCTCATAATTTACAAATGCATTTGACTTTTTTTTGCCGGGTGTAAAAAACAAATCTTGAGTATAATCTCGCCAATCAACTTTCCGAATCATGTGTTTCGAAGTTCCATTTTGTTTTACCCTGTTTGGCCCTTATGTTGGTAAGTGATGTTTATTCTACTGACCCTCAGATTTCATGATTTGTCGGCGTTAGCATATGAAACTCCTGGAAACAGTGACTTTCAATTGACAATTTTATAAATCTGCCGCGATAACATCATTGGGAAAATTTGCCGCTATCTATATTCCCTGCAAATTACGCTAAGTGACCATTCACCTTTATAACCGTTGATTTGGGCAGGCTGAAACTCCGAAGTTGTGGTGTTTTGCATTTTAGATGTAGTTTTACATTACTAATATATAAACCGGCTGTCTAGTTTGTCACTTGTTTATGGTAACATTGCGGTTTCTTTGAAAACACTTGGAGATGTGTGCTCGCAGTATATCTGTCCATAGCTACGCGTATGTGTAAAGTTCAAACATGTGCCATTGCATCAGTTACATCCTAGCAGACGCTAGGTGGGCGGGGCTGACTACCTCATTAGCTTTGTCACAGGTGTGGAATCGGTTTAGTCATGGGTCGTCGGCTTTCTTTTGCAAAAGAGGGAGAGAGGGAGAGAAAGAGAGAGAGAGGAAGAGAGAGAGAGAGAGGGAGAGGGAGAAGGAGAGGGAGAGGGAGAGGGAGAGGGAGAGAGAGAGGGAGAGGGAGAGGGAGAGAGAGAGAGAGAGAGAGAGAGAGAGAGAGAGAGAGAGAGAGAGAGAGAGAGAGAGAGAGAGAGAGAGAGAGAGAGAGGGGGGGGGGGAGTACTAGTTTCATTTACTCAACTTTCCTATGTTACACAACGTAACTGAAATTAATGTAGTATAGCTTTTTGTTTGTACACGATACATGGTTTAAAAGGTGTGATTTAAAGTTCTGCATTGGGTAAGTGAAGACAAATCCGTTTATTATATTTTCTTAAAGATCATTTCATAGATTAGAATTATTATTTATGATTTTTAGTTTTGAGTGTAGCCATATCCTAGGATCCATTGGACACGCGAGAAGTTTTTCCATATTTAACTATATCGGAAGTAATTTTAAAGCCATCATACAAAAAAGATAATTGGAAATAAAATCAATTGATTAAAACGTAACCTCAAAGATCTACAGTTCCTTGGCGGAATGAAGCATACTTTTATGAAAACAGATATCTGAAATATGAAGTTGGATACGATATACGTAATTCCAGTTCTGATTGGAAAATACAATCTGCCTTATAGATGAGTTCTCTCATTATCCGAATGGCATTAATCTCCATTGCACTATCTTCACGGACTTGCAGCTTCAACGAACGACCGGAGGAGGAGGACCTGGCCACCCATGATAAAGGCAATTGCATCTCAAATTAAAGTTTCAGAACCTACGTATCCAGGAACACGAGAATCAACTACAAAAGATGAGGAAAAGTGTTTGTATATCAGTTTGGTGGATAAAACATTCTGAGTCTGAAATACGTGTGC
>NW_028234403.1:30415584-30423084 GCF_977035675.1 Penaeus japonicus | reverse complement strand
CTCTCGTTTAGCTGTAAAAAGTGAGACAACATAACCTTTGAAATAAATTCGTTCTCCTTCCCTCACCAAGTACTGATACAGTTTGTTCTTGCGCCACTCGAAATGCCGATTCTGAAACCACACTCTGAGCTACACCTTACTTAGCTTGAGCTGGCTGGCCTTTGTAATGCCGCTCGGGGCCCTCCCTCGGCCGCTGACGCCGTAAGTGGAGAGGCGCTTGGACTTCGCGGAGGTGGTCGTCACAGAGGTATCGTGGGACTTCTTCTCGAGGAGCACTTACTAAGTCCAGATAGAAAGTCGTTTTCTTGTCGACAGTCAGTAGCTATTGGCGAGTTGCATATATAATATTCCTGGCGAAAAAACACCCATTTGCGATTGAATCTTATGTAAACACATTTATTCGTAACAGAAAATTAGATAACAGATGTATAACTGAATTTAGATCTAGATGAAGATCAGATTAAAAGCATTGAAATCAATCCAAAGACGTCGTTGTATGTTTTTTTTTGTCCAACAGTTTACTCACTTTACTAACACGTGATTTATTTTTCCTTGGGCTCAGTCTAACCATTTCCACATATCAAATTCAACAAGAGTTCGACCACGGAAAGAAACTACTGACTTTCAGAAAAAAAATCGAGAGAAACTTTTCTGATTTTTGACACAATATCCATTTTAGCTTAATGTGACTAGTACTATTGCTATACATAGTAGATTGTATGCACTGTATTTTGTGGTATTTGTTGAAATCATTCTGACTACCGTTATTCCATTCACCACGGTACCACTGCAGTCATTTGGATTACATCAGTCGCAGCATCAATGCCATTCATAACTTAACATTGCTTGTTATTGCAGTCCTTAAGAAGCTCAAATCCTGGCATCAAGTACATGCGATCTATTTTAAAAGGATTAGTATTGTAGACAAACACCGGATTCACACTGAGGGGCGATAAAAATAAGAGAGTAATAGTCGAATGATAATATAAATAGCGAGTCTCCGAGTTTTCCTCATTAGCATGAATATCATTATGTGGTCGTTTTCGCGGCCTGGCGAGTAGGTGTTAAATCACATCACATTAGGAGCTAATGACGGGCCAGGGGGTCATAGGTCAGAGTTCAGCAGATCACATAAACCTCTCACCCTTATGATCTAGCTTTGGCTGTTGGAAATACGGAAAAATGCCTTGATCTCATGTTATACAAATACAAAGGCTAAATTGAAAGATATTATTGATTTGAAGAAACAATGCTATACACTAAATTAATCTCTTTCCCCCCAAAACAATATGGAGAGAACTTTATATTTTGAAATATGGTATTAATGTATTTGCAGTAAAAGTACCGATGTTCTTTGATATCAAAACTGAAGACATGACAAGTTTTCCTGGAGGATGAATTAGCGGGACGATAAAATCCTGTTAAAGGATTGCCACTGTGGCAAAACAAAGGATTTCCACCTGGATACGATGGAGCCCACCCGGCTTCAATATATCAAAGATGATAATGATATAATGAGTCATATCGTGTTCTCATTAGAGCGAAGATCGTTATCTGGTCCTTTTCATGACCTGGCAAGTAGGTGAGAAATCCTGGCCCATTAGGAAGTCACTAATGGCACGCGGTTTCTTCTTTGTCGAAAAAAAGGAATATTCACACAGAGATATGTGTGCATATGCATAGACAGTCAAACACAAAACTTATCTCTCCCCCCTCCATCTCCATTGCACACCCTCTGTATCTTCACATCCTTCACCAATCGATAACACACATAAGTAGATTACACGGATAATTCAAAAGAGATAGTCGACCCGCCCACAATAGTGTTTCACGCTCACTTCCTTTGCTTTTCTATCCTCTGTTCTTTCCTCCTTCACCTCTCATATTCAAACACGATTCACCTCTTTGTCATCAAAGCGCTGCCGATAACCTGTGACTAAGAAGATCACGCACCTGCGACAAAGCTGATTCCGCCCACAAGAAGGTCAACGTCCATGTTCCACGTCTGCCAAACCCTTCATTCTATAATCTTCCAGTTACTACTCACAATTGCATCGTATTACGCTTATAAATTAAACATAAATCTCATCCTTACTATTCAAGCAGAGAACGAACATATATGCATATGAGAAAGTGTGATTAAACCGGAACTATGAGGCGGGGCAGACATCGAGGCACTGGAGCTCCTGTCATGAGGTTAATCAGGGGAGGTCAGGTAATCTAATCAACATCATGTTGGCTTCCCGTTCAGAATGATAATTCATGAGTCATCCTTTATGGCCCTTACCATATCATCGGTTTTATTTTGGCTAGTATCTGGTCTGCATGCAAAGGTCAAATCACCGTTGGCTTTGTTCAGCTTTTAACGTGTATCACAATAAAGTGATTATCACCTACTTGACGAGGCCACCAAATACACCGACCAGATTGAATAGGTCAAATAGGGTCACCCTTCTTCTCACTGGAAGAGGATGACCAGAAATGGTATTATTGGGGCTCTTTTCAGTTGAAATCGTCGGTTTCATCCCTAGAAATATGTGGGTTGCTTGGTGATATAGATTCTGATATACTGAAAATCAACTTACGAAAATCATGGGTTGAACGCTTGCATAGGGGAGGAGTCTATGAGAATTTCCCTTTAGAAAAATCAAGAACAGATATCTACGTGTGATAAACAAGTCAAAGTGAGTTGAATAAGACGATACCTACCGATGTACTTATGCTGATCATATGTGCAAAATATTATATCTATCGTAATTTCTTTTTTTTTATTTTTTTTGCTCGAAATTTTCTTTGCGTGTGAATTGTTTACAGTACTGCGTAATTGTATGATGAACTATCCATTATAGATGTTGTTATGTTTTACTTTTTTAAAACTGGGACGTGATAAATCGGATTAGTAGTTGCTATTTTTGATTTGTGAGCTCTCGTTTAGCTGTAAAAAGTGAGACAACATAACCTTTGAAATAAATTCGTTCTCCTTCCCTCACCAAGCACTGATACAGTTTGATCTTGCGCCACTCGAAATGCCGATTCTGAAACCACACTCTGAGCTACACCTTACTTAGCTTGAGCTGGCTGGCCTTTGTAATGCCGCTCGGGGCCCTCCCTCGGCCGCTGACGCCGTAAGTGGAGAGGCGCTTGGACTTCGCGGAGGTGGTCGTCACAGAGGTATCGTGGGACTCCTTCTCGAGGAGCACTTACTAGGGTCCAGATAGAAAGTCGTTTTCTTTTCGACAGTCAGTAGCTATTGGTGAGTTGCATATGTAATATTCCTGGAGAAAAAAACACTCATTTGCGATTGAATCTTAAGTAAACACATTTATTCTTACTAGAAAATTAGATAACAGAAGTATATCTGAATTTAGGTCTAGATGAAGATCAGATTAAAAGCATTGAAATTAATCTAAAGACGTCGTTGTGTTATTTTTTTGTCCAATATTATATTCACTTTACTAACACTTGACTTATTTTCCCTTGGGCTCAGTCTAACCATGTCCACATATCAAATTCAACAAGAGTTCGACCACGCAAAGAAACTACTGACTTTCAGAAAAAAAATCGGGAGAAACTTTTCTGAATTTTGACAAAGTATCCGTTTTAGCATAATGTGTACTAGTACTATTGTCATACATAGTAGATTGTATGCATTGTATTTCGTTATATTTTGTTGAATTCACTCTAACTACCGTTAATTCATTCCCCACGGTACCACTGCAGTCATTTGGATTACATCAGTTGTATTATTAACGCCATTCATGATATTGCTTGTCATTGCAGTCCTTATGAAGATCAAATCCCTGGCATCAAGTACATGCGATCTTTTTTCTGATATCCATAAGTTCTCTTGCTCCTCGCTTCCAACTCCCATTCTATTAGTATTGTAGCCAAACAACGGATTCACACTGAGGGGCGATAAAAATAAGAGAGTAATAGTCGAAGGATAATATAAATAACGAGTCTCCGAGTTTTCCTCATTAGCATGAATATCATTATGTGGACGTTTTCTCGGCCTGGCGAGTAGGTGTTAAATCACATCACATTAGGACCTAATGACGGGCCAGGGGGTCATAGGTCAGAGTTCGACAGATCACGTAAACCTCTCACCCTTATGATCTAGCTTTGGCTGTTGGAAATACGGAAAAATGCCTTGATCTCATGTTATACAAATACAAAGGCTAAATTGAAAGCTATTATTAATTTGAAGAAACAATGCAATACGCTAAATCAATTTATTTCCCCCCCCAAAAAAAAAAAACAATATGGAGAGAACTTTATATTTTGAAATATGGTATTAATGTATTTGCAATAAAAGCACCGATATTCTTTGATATCAAAACTAAAGACATGAGAAGTCTTCCTGAAGGATGAATTAGCGGGACGATAAAATCCTATTAAAGGATTGCCACTGTGGCAAAACAAAGGATTTCCACCTTGATACGATGGAGCCCACCCGCCTTCGATATATCAAATATTGTAATGATATAATGAGTCATATGGTATTCTCATTAGAGCGAAGATCGTTATCTAGTCCTTTTCATGACCTGGCAAGTAGGTGAGAAATCCTGTTCCATTAGGAAGTCACTAATGACACGCGGTTTCTTCTTTGTCGAAGAAATGAGGCCTATTCAAAGGAATATTAATACAGATATATGAGTAAATGCATAGACAGGCAAACACAAAACTTCTCTCTACCCTCTCTCTTATCTCCCCCCCTTCATTTCCATTGCTCACCCTCTGTATCTTCACATCCTTCATCAATCGGTAACACACATAAGTAGATTACACGGATAATTCTAAAGAGATAGTCGACCCGCCCACAATAGTGGTTCACGCTCACTTCCTTTGCTTTCCTATCCTCTGTTCTTTCCTCCTTCACCTCTCATTTTCAAACACGATTCGCCTCTCTGTCATCAAAGCGCTGCCGATAACCTGTGACTAAGAAGATCACGCACCTGCGACAAAGCTGATTCCGCCCACAAGAAGGTCAACGTCCATGTTCCACGTCTGCCAAACCCTTCATTCTATAATCTTCCAGTTACTACTCGCAATTGCATCGTATTACGTTTATAAATTAAACACAAATCTCATCCTTACTATTCAAGCAGAGAACGAACATATATGCATATGAGAAAGTGTGATTAAGCCGGAACTATGAGGCGGGGCAGACATCGAGGCACTGGAGCTCCAGTCATGAGGTTAATCAGGGGAGGTCAGGTAATCTAATCAACATCATGTTGGCTTCGCGTTCGGAATGATAATTCATGAGTTATCCTTTATGAGTCTTACCATATCATCGGTTTTATTTTGGTTAGTATCTGTTCTGCATGCAGAGGTCAAATCTCCGTTGGCTTTGTTCAGCTTTTAACGTGTATCACAATAAAGTGATTATCACCTACTTGACGAAGCCACCAAATACACCGACCAGATTGGATAGGTCAAATAGGGTCACCCTTCTCATTTAAAAATCATGGCCAGAAATGGTAGTACCAGTGTTCATTTCAATTGGAATCGTCGGTTTAATCACTAGACATGCATGTGTTGCACAGTAATATAGATTTTATGATATACTGAAAGTCAAGCCAGTAGCATAAATTGCTAAATGCTAGGAAAAAAAGATCTGATCTAACACAGAGTCTATTAGAATCTCTCTTTAGACACATCGAAAATAGAAATCTATTTGCGTATAAAGAGTTCAAAGTGAGTTGAATATAGCATGGTTCGAGTAAATATACCGATTAGCTTTTGAATATATATATATTTTTCATGGCGTTTAGACTTCGCGGAGGTGTTCGTCACAGAGGTATCGCTGGATTCCTTCTGGGGGAGCACTTACTAGGGTCCAGATGGAAAGTCGTTTTCTTTTCGACAGTCAATGGCTAATGGCTGACTGCATATCTTATAATACTTCTGGCGAATAAACCCTCAATATGTTATTGAAGCTTGAGTAAATACACACACATTTCTACAAGAAAGATTAGATAACGGAAGTATATCTGAATTTAGCTCTAGACGAAGATCATATTAAAATCATTGATGTTATTGCAGTCGATCCGAGGACGTCGTTTTATGTTTTATTTAAATTATATTTGTTTAATAGTACAATCACTGTACTAGCATATGATTTGGTTTTCCTCAGCTCAGTTTAATAACCACTTCCATCATATATAATTCTATAAGAATTCGACCGCGTAAAGAAACTACTAATTTTCGGGATTTTTTTTTCTCTTTTTCAGATTTTTGACAAAATATCCGTTTCAGCATGTGTACTTTTACTGTTGCTATAAATACTTTGTTATATGTTTTACATCAAACTCAGATTCCTAGCATCAAGTTCATGCAATATCATTTGTTTTCTGATATCAATAATTTCTCTTGCTCTTCGCTTCCAACTCCCATTCTGTTTAAGGGATTAGTATTGTAGCCAAACAACGGATTCACACTGAGGGGCGATAAGAATAAGGGAGTAATAGTCAAATTATAATATTATAAATAGTGAATGTCGACTTTAGAAAAAATACGGAAAATATCGCAGGCAAACTGCAGCATATCAGTGTTTCTTTAATGAAAATGTTTTTTTCCCGCCTCTTATGATATAAAGGCCGTTAATGTTTTCTTGAAAGATAAATTAACGGGACGGTAAAATCCTATTAAAGGATTGCCACTGTGGCAAAACAAAGGATTTCCACCTATATACGATGGAGACCACCCGGCTTCAATATATCAAAGATGATAATGATATAATGAATCATATCGTGTTCTCATTAGAGCGAAGATCGTTATCTGGTCCTTTTCATGACCTGGCAAGTAGGTGAGAAATCCTGTTCCATTAGGAAGTCACTAATGGCACGCGGTTTCTTCTTTGTCGAAGATATGAGACTACTTATTTGTGCAATGTTCAAAGACGGAATATGTATTCTTGAAAAGCAAAATGAATATGCCTTTAGAACAATGAATGAATACACTCCCCTCTCTTTATATATGTATATATATATATATATATATATATATATATATATATATATATATATATATATATGTATATATATATATATATATGTGTGTATATATATGTATATATATATATATATATGTATATATATATATATATATATATATATATATGTATATATGTATATATATATGTGTGTATATATATGTATATATGTATATATATATGTGTGTATATATATGTATATATATATATATATACATATGTATATATATGTGTGTGTGTATATATATATATATATATATGCATATATATATATATATATATATATATATATATATATATATATATTCACATACAGATATGTGTCTATATGCATAGACAGGTAAACGCATAACTTCTCTCGCCCTCTCTCTTGTCTACCCCCCTCCCCCCCCATTCCCTTGGCATTGATCACCCTCTGTATATACACATCCTCCATCAACCGATAATTAGATTACACGGATAATTCTAGAGAGATAGTCGA
This sequence comes from Penaeus japonicus, assembly GCF_977035675.1. Taxonomy (NCBI): domain Eukaryota; kingdom Metazoa; phylum Arthropoda; class Malacostraca; order Decapoda; family Penaeidae; genus Penaeus; species Penaeus japonicus. The sequence goes on along the minus strand of NW_028234403.1, from coordinate 30,415,606 downwards.
CCCGCCTACAATAGTGGTTCAC
>NW_028234403.1:30403084-30405584 GCF_977035675.1 Penaeus japonicus | reverse complement strand
CCTAGCTGCCAAGCAAGGTACGTGGGTCAGTCAACCTCTGGATGGATACGTCATGGCATACTCGAACACTGAACTGGCCTTCCGCTTTTCAGACACTCTTCCTCGATCATAAGAGAACACTCTCACCAACGCTTACATCCTTTCTACAGCACAGATTTTAAAAATCAATCACACCCTGTCCAGACCTCGTCATCAAGGAATCCCTTATTATCAAAAAAAACCAGAATTTAACAACACTTACTGCAACCGCCTTGTTTATCCACAAGACACTTCACATTCCAATAATTACCCGTAATTATTAATCTGAGATATTTTTAATTGTAAGTTCAATTTCTGTATATCACCTTGTCATTTACATGTTAATGTTTATATTAAGTGCATGTATATGTTTGCACCATGTCTCTCTAAACCAATGATCATATCATTGCTTAATTGCCTCTTTTTTGGCTCCTGTAACAACACTAATGATGAAGGTGGAGATTTCTTCGAATGTTTGCTAATAAACAACATTTTTTTTTTACCCTTCTTAATCTACCTACTTGTACTTGCGATACGATGCACATACACTTGCACAGCCAGTTCACACATATGTGTATAATATATATATACACACACATATACTATATATGTGTGTGTGTATGTTTGTGTGTGTATACATATGTATATATAAATATATATACACACATATACATGTATATGTGTATATATATAAACACATAGACATATATATTCGATATACGTAGGAAACCAAAAAAAATCAGCATTGCGACTTCTTTTTTCACCCATTCGGATGGTCAAAAGTTTAGCACCTTTTTCAAAAGAATGAAATGTGGCCAAACAAAGGATTTACGCTTACAAGGTCATAGTTATTAGGAACTTGCGAAAGCACCTTTTCGGACTAAGGTATGGTTCATTACTCTCGTTTTTAAGTAGGTGCCAAATCACACCTCATTACGCTGCCCTTAATGAGAGTTTCACATTTATTGCTCAAACTCATGTTATAAGGATCCTTAGATTTGAGGGCAATATCCATGGATTCACTGAGCGATCTATTCAAGCACTATGTATTCCTTGTTTCAAAGTGTGGAACATTAAATTGCAAACTGGGTGAACCGATCTGTTATGTGCAACTTCAGGCAACTAGGAAGATAAGGATATCCCGTCCATATATTTTGCTCACCTAGTGTCTCTCATAATTGTTTTTGATTCAAATTTTAAGTCATTTCCCCTACCTATATGTATACTACGCAGTGTTTGAAACCATATATCTTGTAAAAATAATAATCTGCACAAAGTAAGTTCATGTGACAGTCCAGGTTGGTGCTTAGCGATGACTACAAAAGTGTCATTAGCGTCTGCCTAATGGGGTGCGATTTGGCACCTACTTGAAAACTCGGGATCTTTCACTAATGCGTAATAAACGTGACCTCCGTAGGTGTGAATCCTTTTGTTGAGACATATTTAATCTTCTGAATATGTTTCCGAAATTTATCTTATTTGCAAAACGGTTCTTTGCTTGAGCTAATTTGAAAATAAAACGTGATTTATGATTGCCATTTCGAAGATCCTCACATGCGTTATTAAGCCATTATTCTTAGTATTGTTTTGCCAAAGCAATATTGCAACATGTAACGCTAATTTTGACAGCTATTTTTCTTCCCGGAGCTAGTCACACTGAGGTAGTCAGACGCCATCTTTGGAATTAAATGAAGTGTATTTATTCAAACACTACCTAGCAACATTGCATTGCTCTATAAGACTGGAAGAATGTGTTGCGATTTCTTATCTATAAACGAAATAGTACCTCTTACCGATGCACCGATCGTTAAAAATAATGCCGGTATTGTTGGTTGTACTTATTTTTTGCCTTAAACCGAAAATAACCTGTCATTAGCGTTTTTTGTGGTCACATTGGCTCCTAACATGTGTAACTGTTACAGAACGCGAAGTCACAGCTGTTACATTGCCGCAGCACTTTCTGATCACACTCGATACTTTTGAACTTTCGTTGCTGCAATCAGAACGTAATGATAATGTTCAAATATGGTCAGTTTTAGTAAATTACTAATAAGTAATTTATGGCAGACCTTATTACACACATTATACTGTATACCATGTGACTTTATTTTTTCTAGCCAGAATATCACATGCGAAAGTAAATATCCTCTTCAACATACTGTCGTTCTCCCCTGAAAGTCTGCAGTTGTGAGGTATGAACGAATATACATGTATTTCATACCGTCTATGTTATTTTGTGTTGCAATAGTTTTCCCGTATGATATATATGGTATGGGAAGATTACATTTGCAACACTTGAATATGAAAAATCATGTATTTCAAGTCTCCGATCAGTTGCAATAATTTCATTCACTGTAATTTCCAGCATTTCGGAAAGTCATGAATCAAAGAAGTAGAATTTATTGGATTTTGGTTGCAGCGACCTTTACTTTCAAGCTCTCACTACGGCTGCAAATATGAAGTGCTAATGTGCCTACGACTT
>NW_028234403.1:30358765-30373765 GCF_977035675.1 Penaeus japonicus | reverse complement strand
GGAGAATACAATAAGGAGAAAGGATGATTAGGGGAAAAGTCCAAGAAGATGATTGAAGGAGGAGAGGGGGAGGAGGAGGACGAAAGGCTAGCGGTAAAAGCATTGCCTGTCTGAGTTTTGTCTGAACAGCAACGCAACAGTTACATGGAATAAAGGGAGTTAAGTAGATCAGTCCTTAGTGATTGTCATGAATATTAGTGATTATGCAAACATGTGTATATAGATAAACAGAGTGGTGAATAAGTATGTGCATATATCTTAGTCTGCAGGTAATTATATATATATATATATATATATATATATATATATATATATATATATATATATATATGTGTGTGTGTGTGTGTGTGTGTGTGTGTGTGTGTGTGTGTGTGTGTGTGTGTGTGTATGTGTGTGTGTGTGTGCGCGCGTACGAGCGTGTATGCATATGGATATATAAATGTATGTTAATAACTGAATACTGCAATACCATCGTAAAAAATATGTGAAACAAATACCACAAACACTGATTCAGCCAAAGCAACTCCCCACAATAAGCCAAGTGTACCATAAGCTCATAACTACGCAGGAAATGAAAGTGCAGAAATAAAAATAACATTTTGCAAATTAGTAAATTGTATGCTGAACTTCAATCCATGTTTTTGATCGAACTTTAAATAAATATATACACAACATCGATGCTTTCATGAATAACAAGTTTGGGATTTCATTGTTATCTGGAGGAAATACCGAACATAAAACTGCAATGATTTCAAGGAATGGCAAGTTCAACACACTGATTGGTGGTGAGAAAGAAAACGGGAAAATTAAGAAAAAAAAATGCGTGTAAAGAATGGAGAATAGTATATGGAAGGAAGATAAAATGAAAATTTGGTCATAGGAAGATGAGGGAAGCAACCATGATAAAATTAAGACGGCATTTTTTATAATAAGGTATTAAGTGACACGAAAGAATATTGAGAAGAAAAGTGAAATGGAAGAAAACAGAATCGACGAAGCAGAAGATAAATGGTAATTGGAAAGCATAGAAAATGGGAAGTGAGGAAAACATGGGAAGGACTGTTAGGAAAAAAGGAAAGGAAAAAAAAGGTGACACGTTTGCCTCTGAAGGAACTTGTGGACATTGAAACAAAAAAAAAGCCAGCCGTTGTCCATTAAAGAATTTGTATGTCAAAAAAGTTTACAGTCTAGATCTTTCTTGCTGAATTTCCAGTTTTCAGTAACGTAAACATGCTATGTCTTACCTCTATGAACAACCTATTCACTCAGACACAAAAATAAAGGATTCATATAAAACGCACACTCATTCAGATAAATAGGACCTCAGGCACACACACACACACACACAACCGTAATACAAATAACACAGGTAATTTCTGATTCATGTCTAACCACACATATTTATCCATGTGACAGGTAGTTGAACAATAATAATCATAATTAAAAAGAATCATTATAAAACATATACACATACAGTCAAACATGCTGCATTCCCTCCACACATAAGATTACAACATTTGCTTTAATTCAAGCTACACATCATTTGGTTTTTATTTCTCTTCACCAAAAAAATAAAATAATAATAATGATAAAATAAAATAAAATCAGCTGAAGGTACATAGCATGACTTGGGATTCCATTAAGCTTGTTTGGATGACCATGAGAGTTCAACCACCACACTGCAGGCGTTAGCTTCGTCGACTGAAAACTGGTTATTGACATTTTTTTTCTTTTTTTTTTGGTCCTGAGTGTTTTTTATTTATATATACACGTGACAAAAAAATAATAAATCCAGCCTTAAAACTAGGGGAGTAGACTGTACTGTATATTTACATCAAACCACCTCCTACTGTATAATATAGTCAACTCTCGTACAAAAAAACTCAGATAGTGAACAGTTTTGTATACCAACGCCACGAACTGCTATGAATACAAAAATATCTGTAAAAATACATCAAGAGTTGTATGCATGAACCCTGACGAGTTAATGTGAAGAGAATAAATTACAATTTAAATAAATAACATGTACACTCCTGAAGCATTTTGAAGCATACATCATTATCATCTATAGGGAGGAATTCAAGGAATGGGGGGAAATAAATACGAAATAAATAAATAAATAACAAAGAGATGATCAAATAATCAACCTTTTTTAAATGTAGGGCTAAATACACTTTTTTATCAATAATTTATAGTTTTAAAGAGTAGAGAGAGAGAACAGATTTGTAGATTATACATAACACATCTTTTTCGCCTACATGAAGGCTCCTCAGGGTTCCGAAAAATCGAGAAAAAATGGTCCCAAAAATACAAAAAAAATCCAAGATTTTAGAATTGCTACTCGTAAAATTTTGTTTCGCAAAAGTGAAGAAATCAGCACAAATCTAAATCGCATTCAAAGTTTGGTGCTTCATATTCAAATAGGATTTCATTGAGTAACAATGGCTAAAACCTTCGTCAATATGGCATTATCGCATTTTAGCAAACTTATTGCAAGCTCACCATGAACCAAGGCGTAACCGGTGGGAACGAGGCAAGGGAGTTACGTCCTTGTGGTACCTACCAGTACAGGTCAAAATCGGGGGCGATGCTCTGGGCTCCTTCTAAAAATAACGTTCTTGATAAATCACCATGGCAGCTAACACATTATTATTTTGTTTTTGTTTTTTTTTCCTTAGCAAACACATTTATTCTACCTACATCCAAATATGATGTGTTTTAACTTAAAAAGCCAAGGTTTACTCTCAACACTACTGCGGTTTATTAAAACCTCCACTGATTCCATAGCTGCGGCCGTGGGAAAAAGGCATTCTCGTAACGCCCGTTTTCTATACATCTTATCGGGAAGAAGACGAGCCTCTGGAGAGAACCTTAATTCCCAAGAGCATGAGAACCCTAAGATAAATAATAAATATGGAAAAACTTGGAACCCGAGCATCGCCTGATCCCGGTGCTACTGACACTACAACAACAACAATGGGGACTGGGGGAAGGGGGGAGGGGAGGGTGGCAGGTCGACGGGAACCAGCCCGCCGTCCACGACCTACTCTGAGAGGCCCTAAGTGGAAGTACTACTACAAGGACCCTTTGTGGAAAGTTAAGAGTTGTTTTTTTGCACCCTTAGCGATAAGTGTTTTATATTGTTTGCACTCGTAGTGGAGAGCGTGTCGCACTACGGGGTTTATAAGGGCCCCGAAAAGGAGCTTTATCACTGGAGAAGAGAGAGATTCCACGAACATGTAGACAGCCGTTTCGCCACGACAGCCCGGCGGTGAGGAGGCTGGTCGGCATCTCCCTCACCCGAGCGAGCACTTCGAATAGCGTCTTTGTAAACATCATGAGTCGTCTCGAATATAAGTAAACAACTAAACTTTTGAAATGATTTTCTTCCTCGATAACACGCTCGGAGGAAATTCTGGGAGAAAGTTGACATTCCTCCGGCGTGGTGGAGCTGCTGCTGCAGATGCCGCGCCGCTCGCTCCCAAATCACAGTGTCTTTTCACGCACTCACTCGCTCACGTCTTTAATCACATTATCTGTTCCTGATTTTTCCAAGACGGTGTCCGACTCATCCGCAGCTTATCACTTGCACCAACTTATTTCTCTTATTACTTCACCGTTCGTCATCACTTGCGATTTGTTTTTTCATATTATGATTTACACACGAGATTTCTAAATTCGAAGAAAATTTAAACGTTGAACACCATCTTCGTCAACCACGTAAAAGCTAGCCAGTATGTTCAACACTATACCACCATTCTCATAATCAATCATGCAAAATGCACGCGAGATATCTTGTGACGTCACCAAGAATGCAGGTTGTCAGGCGGGTCTGGTGGCGGGGGTAGGTAGAGGAGGAGGAGGAGAGGAGAGAGGAACGGAGGGAGGGAGGGAGGTGGAGCAGCGGCACCAGAAGTAGGTCATGCAGCAGCAGCAGCATTATCTGTCGTCATCGCCTGCGCCAGCCACAGCCATCGCCATCCCCACTCCGCCGCCTTCCCCACTCACAAAGATTGGTAATGTCTGTAGGGTCAAAACGTTGGAAGAACAGATTCCTTTCAGTCTCCCCTGTTCACGATGATGTCTATGTCGCTAGATCATTCCGCTGTTCGCTCATCAGTGACTGCCGAGTCCTGCTTGTCAGTCTTTAGGTCATAAATTGAATGTACTGCTTCCTGTCTACTCAACGGTCTTTAGTCTGACATATTGGAACGTATCAGTCAGTCTGTTTATGTCTTGCCATCTTGCACGTGGTAGACTCCTTCTGCATTCCATATTACACTATATTGTAGCGTGTTATTACCATTGTTAATTTTAATAAAATAAATATATATTTATATTCCGTCACATGTCATTCAGTTGGTTGGTTGAGGAAGAAGTGCGCTGGAACCCGTGTGAGTTACAGTGTATGTCATGTCCTGTTTTCAAAACGTAAGGGGGATTGTGAGCCGAGATGTGTCGAGTTCTGCTTGTGTAGGTCAAGTGCTTTGTGCAGGGGTGGGCAGGGAAGGGGTGGAGGGGGTAGGGGGAAGGTAGTGATGCTGACAGCCATGGAGTGTCTGCGCGTACATATGCCTCTCTTACACTCGCACACCCTCCTGCTGCTTTGCTTTTATTGTTCATATCTATTGTTGCTTTGTCTTAAGAAATAGCTGTGTCTTCCCGGTGCCGAGAGTCATTCTGGACGCCAGCGACTCTGAGAGAGCCTGGAAAGTGCGGGGTCCAGGGTGAGTCCAGGAATTTGTTTGGTTTTGGCATGTTCCAGGCACACCGTCTAGCGTGGGCAACCCAAAAACTAGTATCCGGAGACCAAGATCCTGGGCTGGAGCCGAGGTCCGGGTGAGAGACAACCCCTTTCCGGGCGGGAGGCGGCGTGACCCAGATGGGAAGTGGGTCGCTGGCGCTCTCTCCCGCGCCGCCGCCCCCAGCCCACCCCGCCCCGCACCCATCGTGGCCAGCCCCCGCTCCTCCGCCTCGCCTCAATATCCTGCATGTCAGTGCTGGAATAAGAACACGAGATTCTGTCCCACAAGCGCGTGGTGATCGGCATGAAGGGGGTGCTTGGCTGGGCTGGGGAGTGGGGGGTGACCACAGAACCAGAGAGGTGGGACGAGGATCTGGTGGAGGGGGAAGGAGGGTGGGAGAGGGGTGGCATCTTCAAGACCCGGGGCTGTAGCTAACAGCTTTCACTTCACTTCCAACCTGTGTTTCTCTCTCCCTCTTTCTCCCACAGAACACACAACACCACAAGTCCATGGCCAATGTCAAGGGTGAAGAAGGCGTCCCAGGGGCAGCTCCTGCGAGAGAGCTGGCCGAAACCCCGGTCCCACCAGCAGGCACAGGCCATACCAGCCTGCCTCCGCATCCTGTTCTGGGACAGCTTTTGTTTGCAGAAGGGTTTTCATATAGATACAGTGTCATTCTTGGCACAACATTGTCTCTTACAGTCATTTTAGCTCACTGTTAAATTAGCTCGGCAGGCATAAAGGCTTGAGAATGAACTGTTATGAGCATCAAACACATTTAACATTGACTGGAGCCGCTGAATTGGCTCTCGTGGTCGAACGAATTTCTCGTGGCATCCGGCGCGTTGTTGGCGTCTACCTCTTCTCTAGGGTATAGTAAATAAGGGAATAAATAAGAAGGAGAACCGGGCGAGACAGAAGCAACATGGGAGGCGAGGGCGGGTCGGCTTCAATCCCTGGTGACGCGCTTGTGGATTTGATAGTGCTTGAGCAGGTGAGCCTTTTGTCGGAACGCCTTCCCGCACGTCTCGCACTTGAAGGGCTTCTCGCCGGTGTGTGTGCGGAGGTGGACCTTGATGTTGGACTTGTTGAGGAAGCCGCGGTTGCACACGGTGCAGCGGTGAATGGGCTTGTCTTTGGTGCCCTCTGTAGCGATGGGCAGTTTTGTACTCTTGTTCATGCGGTTGCGGTTCTTGTTCTTCATGCCAGGGAAGTCCAGGCCGAGCTTGGTGGAGGACAGGTCGGTGGACTCGGGCGAGGCCAGCTGGGTCTTGTCCAGGTACGACCTGTTGTCGTATTTGCCTGTGGTGAGGAGGTCGTCCGTGGTCGTGACGGCAAAACTGTTGGGATCAGTGGTGTGCGGCATAGAATCCTTTTGTGTGTAGTAATGAGAGCGCGCGAACATGGGGTCGGCCTTCAGAAGTCCTCCTCCAACGTCCTTCAGGCCCTGTGTGAGTCGCGCCTGTAAGATAGGCATCGAAATTTCGTTTTTATGGCAGTTTCCCTCCGACATGAGGCCTTGCAAGTAATTGTTGTTGGTGACAGCTCCTGCAGCCAGAAGCGAAGTCAGCATCGGGGAATGCGTGGGCGTCTGGGCGTACTCTATGGTGCTGTGGGTGATGGTGGTGGTGGAGGGCTGGGGCACCTGCGTCGCTAAGGACAGGCCCGTCGGGGACATGGTGGAGTTGACCATAGGGTCAGAGGGCTCCACCTTGACGCCACCGCTCATGCTCTCGAAGAACGCCTCGATGTCCTGGAACTCGTGGGCGTTGAGTGGCTCCAGCGACTCCGGCAGCATGATGTTGTTGATACTTGTGTTGATATTGTTGTCAGCGATGGCGCTGCCAATGATGGAGGCAATGTCGTCGATGTCCTGCGAGATGGAGTATCCCTGGTGGCAGCCGTCGGGCTTCTGGGTGGACGACAGTGGCGACGTGGTGGTGGTGACGGGCTCGGGCGTCCCGGTGTAGCCCAGGAAGGTGTTGGTGTTGGTGATGGCGCCCTTGTACTGGCTCCCGGGGGAGTTGGACGAAGTGGACGAGCTGTCATGGCGGGACGAGGCCGAAGTATCTGGCGACGCCGTCAGGTAGTCGAGGGGCTCGAGCGGTTTCAGCTCGGCGAAGGTGGAGTTTGGAGGCGGCAGATCCCGCAGGAAGGAATCCAGGGGGTCCATGGCGGCCTTGGGGTCCGTGGCGTAGCGTGGTTCGAGCAGGTCCTCATGAACCCACGCATGGACACCATCAGGGGAGTCCGCGGGCTGAGGGTAGAATTTCATCTGGGCTCCTGGCTGGGGCGTGGCTGCGGTTGTGGGTGGGGGCGTGGTGCATGAAGCGCGTGGACGCGGTCAGATGGCACCCAGCATCATACAGCCCCTGTAACGGCCTCCACCCGCTCGCCTGCAACATACACAATAGACAAAAGTTAAAACACATAGAGGGACAGATGCACAAGATGGTACACACCTGCACGCCATACACAGCTGCCTGTACAGCCACACATCCGCACATCACACTACATTCACCTCTATCAGACACCTTTTCATCGAGCCAAATATGCACATCATACACCAGTTATCTAAACATACATCTTAAGCACAGACAACTTCAGTCATATACAGCGTCAGTCATGAAGGGAACAAAAGTACATTCACAGTAGATCAGTCACGACGCATAAAAATAGTCAAAGTACAAGGTAACGTCAAGATTCAAATCACAATCTTCACCATCCACCCAAACATTCATGAAACATTCACAACAGGCACTCTACAAAAGCACATCACACGAGAAAGATAATCAAGATATAAACACACATTTTCAATAGGTAAGAGTATATGTCAATAGGTGTCTCTGTCGAAAGATAATGAGCAGTCCGTTCGTTTGTTTGTGTTGTAGAAACAGACGCGATTATTCACACAAACTGCCACACAAAGAAACACACACAGAGATATACAGGCGACATTGCATAGAGAATGACAGACGGTACACAAGTGCTCAGTAAATATCATATGTAGTACATAATAAAATAAAAGAAGTTTATCCACGTAAATAGTATTTGAGATCATATTGACCCAGCCTTCTACTGCGACACTACCGCAAGAATGGCGTGGCAACACCAGGTCAGTTGTGAAATTGCTCAAGACAGAAGTAAAGAAACAGAAGCTAGTAAAGGAAAATCAATAATTGTACATTCTATCGAGGAAAAAACATCTCATGCGTGAGAAACACAAAGGAAGCATTACATTACAGAAACAAAATACTCTGACATGCACATCAAACTGAGCGCCTGTGCATGGCACAGGTACCTACCTTTCTTGAGCCCTTTATACGCGATGTCTTAGACATGCACACAACTTCACTGACTGACTACAACATTCCTGAATGTCGACTGATCCGTCACCATAACTATTAACAATTGTGGGCGTCTTCAGACCGATGTCGGCCGACGGGAGGTGGGAAGGACACACGCCCAGCGCTCCTGTGTTACGTCCCGTTCGCCAGATCTGTCCCGTGGACATTGCCAAATGTTAATGTACAAGTGTAGACGTGTCTGTACTAGTATAAGGCAAATGTAGGTGAATGTGTGCAATCATGCTTATCATGCATTCGTGAAGGCATCTATATGGTTGTAATGGTACATTTAAGTTTCCTATATCACTTTACTGTCAACACCCTGGGATTCGTACATACGTATTTCCAAAAACACTTTGTAGCCATTAACATTATCAAACCTTATGGTTCTCAAGATGTACTTCTATCCATGTGAAACCGCTAAAAGATAATATATTTATATAAGGAGTCTTTTCTCCACATTAGGAAATAATTCCATGTAAAATTCAAAATTATAAACAAGCACATACAAAACATCTATAACTGAATGAAAACAATGTACTTGTATTAAGAGAGCAATCCTTGCATATTCTACCCACATGCAACTAGTGAAGATCGAAATGCTTGAGCCTCGACAACCGACTATCTATTGGGCCGTAATAATTATCTAGCACTCTCCCCCTTAACCCATACCCCCACACCCACTTCAACAAGCGTTGGCCAGTACTAGTATCATCATTAAAGAAATATTATCATATGAAAAGACAAAAAAAAATGAACAAAAACAATGTAACAATAGCAATCATTTACGGTGCAGCGGGACTCTTAAATAGAAGCTTACACGAGTGGTTAGCTTGTGACAATGTGTGTATTGTGTTGTAAATGAGGAACTAGCCAAGTAGGGCACTAGTGAATAGCCACTACAGGATGTATGGTCTGTTGCTGAGAATGGCGGTAGTTTTTTATTCTCTATTCGTGGTGTTGTTTTTATAAATGGTATTTTGGGTGACATGTGTTTAGATGCAAGATTTTATAACAAACATCACTTTAATCACATATACATTACAAATCATGCGTAATTACTAAAAGTCAACTTGAGCTAAAGGACATAAAACGCCCCCCCCAAAAAAAAAAAAAAAAAAAATATATATATATACATATATATACAGATATATACATACATATATATATATATATATATATATATATATATATATATATATAAAGTTAGTATGACGTCATTTCTTTGAGTAAAAAAAATGTGGGGGAAAGTTTTCAAGTTTGTGTTTGGATGAGACGTTGCGCCAGGTATGAGTGGCCGTGAGAGCAGTCAAGGACCTGGCAAGGGCTGTCATTATCAAGTTGCTTTAAAGCGACTTAAAACAAGAAGGAAATAGTAATAGTAATAATGAACTGGTATGGACGCTGTGTGGCTGTGTTAAAATATTTCTCAACCCTTTCCCTGTCTCCCCTTCCCTCTTTGCAATCCGTTTTGTTTACAAAATGTTGAAAATGCAGCATATGAAAAATCTATAAGAAATCGTGAGATATCCCGCCCTACCTCCATCTCCACCCCCTTCCTGCAATACCATCTTATTTGCAATATTTTTTGAAAAACACAAGGCAAATTGAACTCGAAGACGACAAGGCAGCAACATTTCACCGGCCTTCGGGGGCGTATTTTAGAGTCGTAAGTCCGCGTAACCAAAACACCATTTCGATGCCTCGGTGGCCTATAACATGTGGTCTGTAATGGATGTTAATTCGACCACGTGGTACCTGAGGGTGCCGTTAGTTCCGCTTGCCGCCGCCAGATGGGAGGAGTGTTGACGTCAGAGTTGCCAGTGACTTCGGGTGCTCAATATATGCTTTCCTCAATTTTGTAGAATTTCTCTGGATGTATCTACAAACCTCCCAGCAAAAGGGAACCAAATTTATCCCACACATATCCATCCTTTATAAACCAAAACAACAGAATATACAAAACACACAAACAAAAAACAACCACAACGAACAAACCCAAAGGGAAATAAATTGCCACGCCTGCCGAAGGAAACAGAGGTTCTCAACCTTGAGACCTTGGCAGCGCTGGTTGGCGTCTCACTTTCTACTCTGACACACATAGGAGCGAGTGCCACCTTGCTGCGTACCAAGAGACCGCACTCGTGGCTGCCTCGTGCGGATTGTGCCGCATGTCAAGTGATGTTTTCTGTTGTACTATTTTTATTTTTTATTTTTTTTGTTCTACACCTCGCTTTTTTCGGGGGGAGAGGGAGACAGAATGTAAGGATGAATATCTTTGGTGTAAGTGTGCGTGTGTGTGTGTGTGTGTGTGTGTGTGTGTGTGTGTGTGTGTGTGTGTGTGTGTGTGTGTGTGTGTGTGTGTGTGTGTGTTGCTAAATGAGTGTGATTGTATGTTTTTGTTTATCTATCTACGTGTATGTCTATATATGATTCATTGTGTCTATATATATATATATATATATATATATATATATATATATATATATATATATATATATATATACATATGTATATGAATGCGTATGTGTCTTTATATGCATGAGTGCACGTTATCATTCATGTGTGTGTGTGCGCTTATGTGTTTGTGCGTGTGCATGGCCATGGGTGTTTCCCCCCTTCTTAAATTGTTATGTGCGTATGATTTACTGCATTTTATTTTCCTTTCTTTTGCATAACAGAATGGCATTGAAATCCCTTACAGATGGGTTATATTTCACTTTTATGTCCTTTAACCAACCGACCTTCAACATTCTCTGTTTTATACAGTATATGTGCATATAAACATATCTGAGTGTGTGTGTATTATATATTTATATATATATATATATATATATATATATATATATATGTGTGTATATATATATATATATATATATATATATATATATATATATGTATGTATGTATGTATATATAAATGTATGTATCTATGCATATATATGTATATATATATATATATATATATATATATATATATATATATATATGTATATATAAATATATATATATATAGATATATATATATATATATATATATATATATATATATATATATATATATATATGTATATATAAATATATGTATATATACATATATATATATATATATATTTACATATATATATGTAAATGATTATACATATGTATACATTTTTTATACATATATATACATACACATATACATACATAGACATATATATAAGTATATGTATATATGTATATATACATATATTTTATTAATATATATATATATGTGTGTGTGTGTGTAAATGTGTGTATGTAAATGTATGTATGGTTATGCTTTAAATCTACAATTTGTCAAACGATCCCATACTTTTATATCTATAACATGTGTGATATCCAAGAACAACCCAATAGAACAAACTAGACCACTATTATCTACAGGAACGTCCCAAACAAGAAATACTACATCAAAGGAGACGATTTTTTTTCACACGAGCTACAACTGAAACCCCGAAACCCTGCACCAGCGCCCGGGCAAGACAGTGGAGGATTCTACAACTACGAAAAAGCAGGCGGGATACATACGTAAGCACATTTTACCTGCGAGACACCTCGTCGGATCAGCCACGTCCTGTTGGAAAGAGACAAGAAATTCAATTAATAATGAAACTCGATATTAAGAGAGATAACATTGACACAAGTGATGTGGAGAGACAAAAGAGTATTTGGGAAATTTGAAGACGTAGAGGTATGGATTCGTAAAAATATGGAATGCACGATTTCATTGAAACAATTTGAAAATATAAGAATATTGAAAAGGGGGCAAAATGTATAACGATATCCTGTACGCGTATGAAGACAGAAGTTGCACAAACATTATAATACTTATGCATCATTATGACAATCACAAAAACATAAATGCGAAATAAACAGCACGAACAAAAAAGAAACTAGGACACTTTTTTCCCTTAATGAATTACTACGGCATGTTCACGGTTATGGGAATCCCCTGATAAGCGGGACACGCCGTTGATAATTGACAATGGCAAGTGGAAGGTAAGTGTAGAAAAGTACTCTCTTAATGGGAACACTTTTTAGTGTTCATAATCTCAGTGAGCAGAACCACTTGGCTCGGAGCGGTAGTCGTGACATACATATTCACGTACGAGTACACGCTAAACACGGGCGGAATAATCAGCATGCTGGCGCGTGATTAAATGCTACGTGTGTACCTGAATTCGTGTTTGTATTTTGATCCGTGTATATGCATGCAATTATGATTTCGTAATACTTCAACATACTTTGTCACACACATATGTGTATGTATATATGTATATATATATATATATATATATAGATATATATATATATATATATATATGTGTGTATATACATATATATACATATTATCATTATATTATCAAAATATGTATATGTATATATATATGTATATATACATATGAATATATTTTTATTTATAATATGTATATATACATATATATACATATCTATATATATATTTATATATGTATGTATACATATGTATATGTATATGTAATATGTATATGTATATGCATATATATGTATATGTATATATATATGTGTGTGTGTGTGTATACACACATATATATACATATACATATATTGTAAATATCGTACGCCCATGCATATGACATATATATATATATATATATATATATATATATATATATATATATATATATATATATATATATAATTAGAATATTCTACGAGAAAACGCGAAGAGCCAAACGGAAAACCGCAAAGGCCGAAACCGAAAGGGGAATTCTGATAACTCTTTACTTCGGCAATGAAATCCCCGCGGAATAGCCGGGGTCTCGGGAGCATCACGTGGTAGGGCTCGTGTGCGGGGAATACATAATACATCTTCTGCTGCATGATTAAGTCGATGCGTCATGCCTCTAATCGCAATGATGGTAATGCTGCTGATGATGATAATGATGACGATGGTGATGTTACTACCACTACCAATATTATTGGTATTAGTAAGGATAATGATGTCATGAGGGATGATGATGATGATGATGATAATGATGATAATGATGATAATGATGGTGATAATGATAATCATAACAATTATTATTGTTGGCATTAACACTACTGTTGTTATTACCTCCAACACTACTACTAGTTATCATAAATTTACATGCGTTCAATCATGCATTTTAGCTTTCCATTGCATGACTAGGCACAATCATTACGGAGGTAGATGACCTGCATGGCGGCGACAACGTGATGTATAGGAAAAGAGAAAGCAAGAAGGAGTAGAAGGAGACAGATGAGTAAAGATTCAGGCAGTGAGAGAAGGAGTTAGAAAATAAGATAAATAAAAGTGGGGCCTAGATAGTGATGGAGAACGAAAGAAAGAAAAAATAGACAGAGGAAGATAGAGACACAATCTAATAGGTAGACAGCTAGACAGAACAAAACATTGACATGACAGCACGTAGACCGAAAAGCAGAGAGAGAGAGAGAGAAAGAGAGATAGAGACAGAGAGAGAGAGAGAATGAGAGAAATATCCCCCAACCTCCAAACTCAAATACACTCAACCAATGTCCAACAACTGGTAGTATCACACACGGGTCAGCCACGACAACAGTGACCAAGAAACAACCTTGATGTTTTTCAACCCGAGAGTAAAGTTTCATTGCCGTCACGCCCACTACTCCCCGACGTTAGGTTTCGCCATATTACCGTTGTCAAC
Organism: Penaeus japonicus; assembly: GCF_977035675.1. NCBI lineage: Eukaryota > Metazoa > Arthropoda > Malacostraca > Decapoda > Penaeidae > Penaeus > Penaeus japonicus. The sequence continues at coordinate 30,359,960 of NW_028234403.1, read as the reverse complement.
AATGTTATTCACTTAACAGCTGGGTCCGAGGGCGGAGGGGGGGGGGGCTGGGGTAATGATCGTATTGTCTCAAGACAAGATAATGTTTCATATCAAATTTATACCGTACTGTAATGAATTGTGGGGTTGGTATTGGGGCTGTTATTTTGACTAGGTCAGTGCGTCTCTCTCTCTCTCTCTCTCTCTCTCTCTCTCTCTCTCTCTCTCTCTCTCTCTCTCTCTCTCTCTCTCTCTCTCTCTCTCTATATATATATATATATATATATATATATATATATATATATATATATATATATATATATATATAGATATATATATGTGTGTGTGTGTGTGTGTGTACATATGTATATATATATATATATGTATATATATGTATATATATATGTATATATATATGTATATATATATGGATATATATATAAATATATATATATATATATATATATATATATATATATATTTATATATATATATACACATATCTGTGTGCGTGTGTGTTTGGGTGTGTATGTAGGGATGTCTGTATGTATATATATATATATATATATATATATATATATATATATATATATATTATATATATATATATACATATCTGTGTGTGTGTGTGTTTGGGTGTGTATGTAGGGATGTCTATATGTATATATATATATATATATATATATATATATATATATATATATATATATATATATATATATATATATATATATATATATATATATATATATATATATACATACATATATACATATAGCCATAAGCGTGTGAATGTCTGGTTGTGCATGTGTATTAATATGTGCGCATGTTAAAATGAAGATTAATAGGCAGTCTACAAGCATGATTGAACAGTTGAATTAACACATAAATACAGGGATACATACACTTGCGTAGATACATAACGTGCATACATCCAAACATACACGTATGCACACTCTTATACATTCATACACAATGGATATTTACACCTACCCATATGTTCTTGTAAGACAGCAAGATATGAGGAGAAAGAATGGATGAGACTGACAGATAGACAAAGAAAGAAACAGGTAGAGGAATACAGATAGACAGCTAAACAAACACAGAGAGATAGACTGGCTAACTAACAAACAGACAAATAAACAGAATGACAGAGACGAATGGACACACACTTATAGTCAAGCGGACACAAGATAGAGACAGAGCGAGAAAGAGA
>NW_028234403.1:30351265-30353765 GCF_977035675.1 Penaeus japonicus | reverse complement strand
TAAAACAATGGAATTAGAATGCCAAGTAAACAAGAATGCAAGAGAGTAAGATACAAATCAAGAAGAAAGAATAACCAAGAATAAGTAAGAGTAAGAGAAACGGAAGGAAGTGAAAGTCGACAGAATCGAGTGAGAGTAAGGAAAGGCGATCGAGGAGGAGTAAGAGCGAGTGAGAGTAAAGGGGGAAGAACAAGTGAGAGTAAACGGAGACTGACATAGAGAAAGCGAGGAGGAAAGAAAGAAAACTGACACGCTTTAATATCTGGAAGAAGATACTGCGATATGAATGAAACAAAAGAATGAAGAGAGAGAAAAGGCAGAAAGATAATATGAAAAAAATGTATGTCAGATGCATAACACTTACGTATTCACTCTCGAGGGTATACATACACATGGAAATGTACAGCGGAATGTGAGCTTACCTGCAAAGAAACAAACAAACATTATTTCAACATTCATGAATATTCGGAACAAACATAGAGATAAAATACTTCAACAAATAAGATTTTCACTAAATAAAGAGATGATAAAATCAACTTCAACTCAACCTTCAAAGCGTAAAGAGCAAATTTTCCGTCTGAATGAATATGAATGTAAACAACAAACAAAACTGAAAACCAAGTCATTGCACTTGGCACTGTTTTCCGTGTCAAGTTTTCTCTGCAATGGCACTGCAAGAAAATACCTGGGAATTACGTCTTTCTTCTTCTGTTTCTTTTTCTTGTGCCTTTCTATTTCCTCAATTCTTGTATATTTATTTATGTGTCGACTGAGTTATTATGTTATTTCCTTTCTCAGGGAGTAGACTGAAATAATTCTAAAGATTAAGTGGACGGCCATTCTGCGCACGCTAGAGATTTCAACGCAACAGTAATAACGTATCTTGTACAAAAGCGAAGAATCCCAACCAATGGAGGGCCGGCTTGGGTAGGTTTGTTAGAAACTTGGCGAATCCACCTGGTTCATCCACCCCACTCCTCCCCCCACCCCCCTACCCCATCCTCCTCACCCCCTTTCCTTAGGTTCATTCACCCCCTCTAGGTTTCTCCGTCCTACATAGGGGCTACCGACCCCCTCCCCACGTTGAAACTCCCCTCTTAACTTCGCCTCCCCCTCCCCCCCAAACACACTTTCCTCTTCGAGTTTTGCTTTTACTCTCACACGTTGTCGTTGTGCTGTGCGTGAGGGGGGGGGGGGTCTGGGGAGGAGGGGTGCCAGTTCCGATATTGTAACCAAATATCGCTCATGAGAAAAGAAAAAAATATCTGCAAGGAAATCGACGAGAGGGGAAATATGAGAAAGAAAGAGATAGATAGCCACACAAAAGAATCACAAAATAGATATAGAACAAAAATGAAACAATTAAAAATACCAGATCATTTTTTCCCCTGAGAACCAGATGATGGCTCAAGGAAGTTTCCAGAAGGCCCTGGCGGCGTAGCTGTGGCACCGGAGAGCCACAAGAGCCACGTTGGAGAAGCGTGTTGGTGAAAGTCGGAAATGTATAAAGTAGTTTGTTGTGTGTTGTTACTACCTCTCTGTTCCCGATTGGGGTGGGGGAGAGGAAGTTCGAAGTAGAGAGATGAGGAGAGAAAGAGGGGAGAGGAAAAGTGGGTAAGAAAGAATGCGAGAGAAAGAGGGAAGACCAAAATGGGACTAGAGAGACTGAGGGAGAAAGGGGGAAGAGGATGAGAGAGGTACAGAGATGGAAAAAGAAAGAGGGGAGAGGAAAAGTAGCGAAGGAAGATCGAATGAGAAAGAGGGGTGTGGGAGATGGGGAGAGAAAGATAGGGGAGACAGGAGAAGAAGGAGTAGGAAGAGGGAGAGGAAGGGAGGCAGGATGTGAGGAGTGGCGTGCATCCGTGACCTCCATCTTTATCTTCGTTATCGCCCTTATCTTTCTTCCTGTTCTCGTCCGGCTAGACAGCACGCCGATCGCAGCACAAAGAACCTTTTTTTTCTGGGTCTGTGACATATTTAAGTCTAAGGAAGCTGAGGACAAAGTAAGCCACGTGGACGTACAATTTCCCGGTTTTACTTAGGATTTTCACCCACAATGGAGATCAATTCGTATTGTATTCAATCTCTTTCTGAAAAGAAAGTAAACTTCAGTCTTACTTTTTTATGTGTCAACCCTTTTCTCCATTTCCTTCCAAGAATCTGAAAAAGCAAACCCACTCAATGCGTTACCCAATATAAATACAAAAAAATCCTTAGACAATATTTGGGCGGGGATTTTTTTTCTTCCAATCACCGGTTGTTCTTTACGCCCCTCGTCACTCAAAAGAAAAAATAGAAAGAGAAAGAGAGAAACAGAGACAGAGAAAAGGACTTGCGTTCGTTCGAAGCGACCGCAGAGCCCTCCCACCGCGGCCAATGACCGAGCTATACACCTTTAGAAAATACAGGAACATGATAACAAGAAAATCGACTTTCTTACGAGACATTCGTCATTCTCTCTCTCTCTCTCTCTCTCTCTCTCTCTCTCTCTCTCTCTCTC
>NW_028234403.1:30328765-30346265 GCF_977035675.1 Penaeus japonicus | reverse complement strand
GATAAAACAATGTATATGCAGAAGAGCGCACGCTCTTTCATTGGAAATTATACATACTCACGTAGACACATACATACACGATAAAATAATGTGTATAAAGATGCCTATCGGTAAAATAAACGCACAGTTGCAAATGCGCGACAATTAAGTTTTAAACAGACAATTGAGGAAAAAAACAAGCAAACATACAGGCATAGACAGACACGAATATACATTTACAAAAACATTCAACAAAAGCACATCAACACACACACACATATGTACGCACTCACACACGAGGTCACGTGACCTCCAGTCAGACACGCAGTGAACAAGACTAGAAGCAAAAATCATAATGGTTAAGATGGCGGATGGAAGGTTGAGACCATCATGACAGCGATGACTCGTTCCCACGTTACCTTGAGCTCCTTCCCCCTCCTCTCGTCCCCCGCACCCCCTCGTCCCACACACGTCCACATCCCCCACACCCCAATGCCTCACGTCTTACCTCCCCCTCCACGGTGCGGGGTTGGGAGGTAAAGTAAATGTGTGTTGTGTGGACGGGTGGGGGGTGGGGGGTGCAAACCACGTGTAAACTACCATAATGATGTACTATTGTGCAACTCTAAAGGTGATTGGCTGTTGGAGTGGCGGCAGAAGGGAGAGGGATGGGGACAGGGAGAGGTGGAGAGGGAGGGCTGTTGGGTAAAACGAGAGACGGGGCGAGCAGTTAGAGATAGATAGATAGAGAGAGAGAGTCTTCCTTTTGTGAGTTTCGCATCCGTCAAGACAAACTGAATATTAAGCAGCAAATAAGAATAGGCGACGACAATGGCTATCATAAATACATTTTTAAAAATCGTGTAGCATTTGTCTTTGTGGTGGAGGTTAAGTGGCAGCCAAGACAATCCCTCCCCCACCTCGGTATCCCCGAGACCCCACAATTTAGTCTCCCCGAAGTCTCCTCACTCTCTCTCTCCCCTCCTTTCCACCCCCATACACACACACACACACACACACACACACACACACACACACACACACACACACACACACACACGCACGCAAGCACACACACACACACACATATATATATTATATATATATATATACATGTATATGTATACATGTCTGTATGTATATGTATATGTATATGTATATGTATATGTATATGTATATATATATATATATATATATATATATATATATATATATATATATGTGTGTGTGTGTGTGTGTGTGTATGTATAAATACATATATATGTATATATATATTACTTATTTACTTATTTATCTACATATATACATATATGTATATACATGTGTATGTTGATGAGGTTATCATCCTTGTCTCGCGTTGCACAAGAAGTCTCGTAGACACGTATTGAGGCCACTAAGAGAAAAAAAATGATAGAGAAAGAAAAAAAAAGCTTGTTTGATTCTTAACTTTTTGACGCCCCCTCCCCCCAAAAATATTAAATAAATCAATAAATAAATAAAAGAAATGAAAAACCCTTTTCCTCTCCTATAGTATTAAGGTCGACCGCAAAATGACGGTGGTCGTACGAGGGACAATGCGAGGCGAGGCAGAGAGAGTGACGCAACGACTCACATTATGAAATACGGTGGTCGTAGAAAGGGCTAAGGCACTAACGAAAGCGGAATAATAGCGAGATAAAATGAATGGGTTAGAATATTAGGAGTGAGGGTGGGGAAGGGCTTCGAAAATGAGGATTGGGGGGGGGGAGGTAATGAGTCATCTGTGAGAATAATAATGACAATAGATCGTAATCATGGACTCAGTCCTCCCCCCTTTCCCATCTGCCTCATTCTACCCATCTTCCCATCCCTTTCCCCCTGTTTACTCATCTTACCCATCTCTCTATCCTCTCCTCCATTTTTACTCATCTCATGTCCCCTTTTTTACTCATGTCTTTTTCTCCCTTTTCCCTCTTTACTCTTGTTTTTACTTCCCCCTCTTTATCCACGGTTCCCATTCCCACCTTTTTAAAACTAATCTCACCCCCCACTCCCGCTTTCCCCTTTTGCCCATCTTCCCCTTCACCTTTCCCCTTTTTACTCATCCTACCGTTCTCATTACTCCTTCTTACCCCCTCCCCCCTTGATGGAAGAATCCTTGACATTCTGCGAGGGAAGAATTTACCGGACGGTCACGACTAGTGACGATTCCTCTCTTCCCCTCCTCCCACCTGCGCCTCTCTCTCTCTCTCTCTTTCTCTCTCTCTCTCTCTCTCTTTCTCTTTCTCTCTCTGTCTCCCCCCCCCCTCTCTCTCTCTGTCTCCCTCTCTCTCTGTCTGTCTCCCTCTCTCTCTCTGTCTCCCTCTCTCTCTCGTTCTCACTTTGTCTCTATCTCTTGTTTCTCTCTCTTTCTCTCTTTACCCTCCCCCCCTCTCTCTCTCTCTCTCTCTCTCTCCTCCGTTCTCACATTTCCAATTTCACCTTCATCCTTAATGTCTTCTCGTCTTTCCTCATCTTCTCCGTGTCCAAGCTGGTTTACTGCTTCCATCTTCCTCTCCATAATCCCTTTTTTCCTTCTCATCGGCTTTTTCTAATATCCTCCATTCTTGTTCTCTTATTAATCCCCCTTTTCTTCTCCTCCCCGCCCCTTACTTTTCTTCTCCTCTTCCTCCTCCTCCTACATCCACTCCTCCTCCTACCTCCACCCCTCCTTCTCTTCCTACTCCTCCTCCTCCTCCTCCTCCCTCTCCCTCTCCCCCTCCCCCATACTCCCACACCTCCTCTTCTTACTCCTCTTACTACTACTCCTAGCCTCCCCCTCCTCCTCCTGTCCGCCCCCACCACTCACACCCAGTAAGTGTGTCAATGACGCGCCTCAGGCAGTGTGGTTTGTGGTGGGGAATAGTGGGGGGGGGATTGGAAGGAGATGGTGGGGAGGGAGGTAGAGGGGGTGAGGGGGAGGGAACACCTTGCCTCTTGCCGTCACTGTATTTTTATGCGTTGTTTCTTCTGTGTACTTTTTTTCAATGTGTCAGCATTTTTCTTTCTTTCTTTTTTGTTCTTTTTCAGTGCGTGACTCGTGAATACAGTGTCGAGCGCCCGTGTGAGTGTGTTGCAGGTCACGCAGTACTTTATCTACACTTATGCATGTCATGTGAACAAACGGGTGAATTCACACAAAAATACGCATATATATACACACAAACGCAAATTAACATACACTTACATGTGCAGTAATAATGCACACAGACACTAGCAGACGCACAAGCACGCACAACTATTGACATACACACAAAAACATTAACATGTGCACACGCGAATTGAGAGAGAGAAAGAAAGAGAGAGAGAGAGAGAGAGAGAGAAAGAGAGAGGAGAGAGAAAGAGAGAGAGAGAGAGAGAGAGAGAGAGAGAGAGAGAGAGAGAGAGAGAGAGAGAGAGAGAGAGAGAGAGAGAGAGAGAGAGAGAGAGAGAGAGAGAGAGAGAGAGAGAGGGGGGGGGGGGGGGGGGGAAGAACAAAAGGAAAACACCCCGCCTACATACACTTCCACAATGATCATCACACAACATTATTTCCTGCAACAATAAGGCTTTTATGCGAACGCACAGGACGCACCACGCACTCGCACACACATCGGGCAACATCGCACGCAACACATCGGCGGGTCCTTGTGCTACCTGGAACCGTGTGCAGATGGGTCATGCTTGCTCGTAACCTTCCTTGCAACATTAGCCTTGCAAGTCATAATCTTTTATTTAAAAAAGGAAGCGAAACTGGCTAGTTGCAGATTTGCAGAACGTGTTGGCATCGAGCAACAGCCGGCGGTCGTCAGGTCTCCGGGTCGTCGCTGAAAGAGGTTGTTCGGGTACTTTGCTTGGTCGGGCACTAACACCCCGCTCGCTTGCTCGCTCTAACAAGGCACAATAGCTTTTGGGATATCATCGTTGCATCTGCACCCCCGTCGTGGGCACTATCTGTATAGTTGCCATGGCCATGCATGTTATCTGTGCCGTCGCCATCTACGCTGTGATATCTGTACAGTTGCCTTGAGCTCCACCTGCAGAACAAAGCTGTCGCATGTTTAATGTATTTTATATTATACTTTTATTGCATTTCTTTGTGCAATAGAGCATCGTGGCAAGTATTTTTTATATCTGAAGATCTCCCGGCATATCTATACATGACGATGGATCATGTTTGGTTAAAACTGATTAATCCAAAGAGGCTTTCAAGCAAGGTCAAACAATAGCAGATTAAAATTACTCATTCCAATCAAATAGGTAGGCCATAATACCATAAAAATGAGACAGAATACTGGCTTCATTGAATTTTCGCTGCATGCACCTTATATGATCACCCTTGTACATGGTCTAAGATATTACCATATGCCATTTGTAACCGCCTGCCACATCTCACCTGGGTCACCTGTTCACCTATGAATGTTAACGACAAGCTATGCCATTAGGCACACATGAGAAAAAAATATACTGACCCCTGATGGCAAAAAATCAAAGTGAAATATAATTTATTAAAATGTCTTGACTACACTTTGGACAATACTTTTGATTACCATTTCATAAGATATGTTCTATCGGTGCAAAATCGCAAAGCTACCGAGTCTTAAAAATGCAAATTTGCCCTAACAGTCTTTTTTTTATAATTACGCTGCTATAAGACACTGATTTTATCTTTCTGCGCAAAAATGCCGACTCAGAAAGATCTTTAAATAAAAAAAAAACAAAGGCCAGAATCGCTAAAACTGCCATTGCACAAAAAGTCGGAGCAAATATCCAGAAGGCAATGACCCCTTGAGTGACGAAGCCAGATTGTCTTTTAATCCAACCTATTATTCCAGCGTATTTTTCCACCCCATTGCCAGAAAAAACTCTCGGCTTTTGTTTATGTACAGCTTATACAAGATGATTAATATTATTCAAAGCGAAGCTCCACAAAAAAGAGAATGATAAACGAATTTAGGCGGCCGGATGGAAGCGTTTGGCATCGGCCGGTAACCTCGTTCTCGGATTCCCGCCAACCGAGCTCCGTTTTCTGTTGGCGTTTCGTCGGCCGTTTAAAGACCAATGGTGAATTGCTAAAATCCCAATCACGTGATAAATTCAATTGCCATCACTGCACGCCATCGCGTGCAGTGATGTTTTTATGAAAGATTAAGATGTCAAGTGATTGCAAACACTATCTCAAATGTTTTATTATCAAACTGGAAACGATTGCTTAAACCATTTGTTGAAATATCAGAGTAGAAAAAGAAAAGAAAGAAAAAAATGTCGTAATCATTAGGAATTCGCGAGCAGGAGCGGCAATGGACTTTTGCTCAGAGCGTATGTAAGCAAGCTCACCTGCAGGCTCTTAAGGGGGGTCTCATACATTTATTTTGTTCAAGGTTGTGGTCAAGTTGAGCTTTCATATTTTTGCTTCTTTTCCTTCTTCGTCTGTGTACTCAATTTTATAGTTTTTGTTTTATTCTAAAATCAACATGCACACACACACATATATATGTGTGTGTGTATGCGTGTGCGTGTGCGTGTGCGTGTGCGTGTGCGTGTGCGTGTGCGTGTGCGTGTGCGTGTGCGTGTGTGTGTGTGTGTGTGTGTGTGTGTGTGTGCATGTGTGTATGTTTGCGCATCTGTATCCCCATACTTAAAAGCCCAACAAGCTATTCCAAGACATAACCCCCCCCCAAAAAAAAAAAAAAAAAAAAAAAAAAAAAAAAAAAAAAAAAAACTAGGCAAACACTTTACGTCGCCGAGCCTCGCCCGCTCCCTCGCCGTGCCCAGCTCTCCCGCCTCACCTCAGCCCGGCCCGGCCTGGCCTGGCGCGCAGTACAGTTCCGCGTTGGACCGCGTGGGAGGAAAAGAGGAGAGAAGGAAGGAGATATATAGGGAAGTAGAAGAGGATGGGCGATAACGATAGAAGAGGAGAGATAAAGATGAAAAGAGTACGAAAGGTAGAGGGAAGGAAGACAGATAGAAAGGAGAATAGAACTAAAGGAATTGGGGGGAGGAAGAGAGAGAATGGAAAAAAATCAAGAGAAAAAAGGAATCGAAGAGAATGGAATTATAAAAAAAAAACAGAAGATGCAGAAGAGAAAAAAATAGGAAGATGAAGGTAAAAAAAGTGAAAGACAGAAAAGAGGAAGAGTATGATAGTAACAAAGATAAAAAAATGATAAGAAAAAAATATATATATAATAAAGCGCTAACAACAAAGAGGGTGTAGGAAACAAACGGATAACGGGACCACAAAGACAGCATAATGATTCAAAATAGGAGAAACAGAGAAAATCAATATGGATGAGGAAAAGACGATTTAATACAGTAATAGGAAATCCGGCCCCAATTAAGCTAATCGAAGAAGGCGAGACATAACGGTCAACGGAGAGAGAGGGAGAGAGAAGAGAAAATGGGGATGAAAATAAGAATCAGATTTTGAAAAAAGGGAGAAACGATATAATGATTTTAACGAAACAGAAAAGTTATCGAGAGATTGAAATAGCCACATTAGAACGGGGAGAATGCAGATATATATTTCCAACAGGAAAAGTTAGGCTGATAAACATTTGTATATCCATACATAAATAAATACATACATACACACACACACACACACACACACACACACACACACACACACACACACACATATATATATATATATATATATATATATATATATATATATATATATATATATATAAGCAGGTAAGTATATGTATGAGATAGATAGAGAGAGAGAGAGAGGCTGAAGGGTCACGCCCCGGTACCTACACATTGTCTCACGGTCTGGAGACTCACGGTGGAGAACGAATATTCAGGCCGTAAAAATATTGTCTTTTTTTGCCTACTCTTTCTTTTCTTCTTATCATTCCACGTTTTATCTATTCACCTTTTCGTCGTGTATTTGTTATTTTTTGTCCTTGTTGATCATAAAGGTGAAGCGAGATATGCCTTCCCGGATGCCACCCCCCTATCCCACCCCCACCCCCGCACCTCCGCTTTGAAGAAGATCGTGGAGTCGATACAACGGTCAACAATGGAGGGAGGAGGGCCAGCCACGACGGATGGGGGAAGCAGAGAGGGGGAAGAAGGGACGGGGGGGAAGGGAAGAGGAGACGGGAGAGGAATTGAGGAAGGGGAGGGGGTTGAGAGTGGAGGAAGGGGAAGGGGGGAGGGAAGGGGAGGTTAAAGGTGGAGAAGGTGGAAGGGTGAAAGAGGGAGGTAGTTTTGAGAGAAAAAGAAAGAAACTGTATAAGGAGGAAAAAGAGAAGAAAGAAATTAAGAAGAGGTGTATGTGAAGAGGACGGGAGGCGAACACAAACACGAGATCAATCACTAAGCGGCGCGACACAGCTAGCTGTAGTACAAAGAGGCGTACGGGGAACGTGTGTGGCAAGGACGGCGGGGGGTGTGAGTTTAATGGTAATGTAAAGAAGGGGAAAGGAAAGGCCGAAGGAAGTAAGGCTGAATGAAGGCATTGGTACCAGAGCCCATCACGTGTGGAGAATGAGGGGAAGGGGCGTGGGGGTGGAGGGGGAAGGTACAGCAGGTGGGGTGGCGTGGGGAAGCGTGTCTCCAGCAGGAAGTATTCTAAGGGGGGTGGGTAAGTAAATAGGACACCAGGACACTGTGTTAAGACGTCCTCCTTCTCCAAACACCAAATTAAAAGAGAGGCGGAAGGACACATAGTGGGAGTTTAAGCATTCTAGGGTTGGGGAGGTAACAGTATTTGATAAAGGCAGCATGAAATGAGACTTATTCAAATAATCATTTAAGTAAATAACATGGTTCTCATTTCGATTTCATTTTCAAAATGAATATGACCAATAAAGCCAATAGTTATGGATAACACGCCTTGAATCACTACCCTTTCAAAGAAAGCAACAGAGAATATATCGTACTTATACATTAAAATACCTATTGTCCATACATTGATAGACACACCTTCCTTCCACTCCCTTTTCTGTTCGTTTCGTTCTCTTCGCCTTCCTTCCCTTCCCTGTTTCTCTCTTTGGGCATTCCTCACGCGGAAGTGGTTCGTGGGAGTAGGTGCCTTGGCGGAAGGAAAAGGGATCGTTTGGCCTAATTTTTCGTGTTTACAGAAATTAGGAAGCATAATAATTCCGCAGAGAGAGAGAAAAAAAATGTTCGTGTATTCTGGTTGTGCAGGAAATATTTGGAGCGGCTTGTGATTAGGAGCATTAGCAGTTTAAAGCAGCACTCGAGGTCGTAGGGAGATTATGTCTATTATTTTCCGAGGGAGGTCGTCAGGTTGCGCTCTAAGTGGTAGTTTGTCTTTGTTTGTGAATGTATTTTTGTTCGCCAAACTGTCAAAATATGGTGATCAGATGCGACTGACAGATGAAGCTCATTGAAAATTGATGATCTAAAATCGGGGTCACCATTTCTAATGCAGAAGTGCATAAATATAATATATATATATTTAAATAACTCGAAGGGAAGAAACTTATACTTAAATGTTCTATCACGGAAACGACCTAGTTAATCTGCGACAAGAAAAATAAGGCCACGAGAACAATACAAGATCACAAGAGGAGACAGAAGAAAGAGAAAAAAACGAGAAGAATTCAATCGGATTCGAGACTTTGACCTTAAAATCCAAAAGGTAGAAGTATCAGGTTCCGAAGCTTCGAATCCGCGCTTGGCTGACCAACTTCGATGCTCGTGTTCGTCGCCAAGCGATAATGGATCTTCCAGACAAGGGATATAAGGTTGATTTCGCAATCTCTGGTAGTTAGAAATTGACCTTACTTATTCTGTAAAGGAAGTTGTTAAGCAAAAGACAATTCAGTTTTATTGTGCGGCTTAAATTTTCATGTATTAAACAAAATCTAAATTCGAGGGCCAAATGATACTGCTTCACATTTCATTCTGAAACAAACATCCCCCCCCCCCGCCCGCTCCCCCATAAAATCCTCCAGAGAACACGATATTCCAAAGACGTTGTCTATGCATTTCACATGAGCCTCGTAAATGTATCGTAAGGGACAAGCCTACCACTCGAACCAAGCAACGATGACGTGGAAAATCTGTAGTAGAGTCGCCCACGTTCCGCCGTCAAGAAGAATGAAGCTAACGAAGAAAATGGGAAGTCACCTCGAAGGGCGCCCTGAATACGAGGCCCTCGCAACGAGGAAGAGCTGCATATGAAGACCCTCAAAGGTACCCAGATGCCCTAAGGAGGACCTGTTCTGCAAATATCTTGAGAAGGGACTTGATCGCGAGGCGCCCGCACCACGAGGGCGGCGAAGGGTCAGCTGGCGGACTGGGCGTACAATGTGGGAACCTCTAGACTCCACGCGGCATGGTCGAATTTCCTGCTCATTAAGGCTGAATTTCCGCCCTAATGGTCGCGGTGCTTCAGGTAAAGTCTGGTGTCACGGGGTGACGGAATGGTGTCAGCGTGGGCCGAGACCACAACCTGGCGTGGAACGTGAATTTGTCTTCATTCTCTCTCTTTCCTTATGTTTCTCTCTCTCTCTCTCTCTCTCTCTCTCTCTCTAACCTATTTATGCATGTGTGCGTTAAAATAGTACTAATAAATCCAATACAATCACAATATTCTGAATAGACCAACTAAGCACCATACAGACACAGGACTAACAGTACTGGTATTTGCCGTAGGTGTTCCAAAATGCGGTTACGTTTCAATCTGAATATAAAAGAAGTGAAAAGTCATCGCGGAACCTGCTCAGATTCCTGCTTACTTCCCCAACTGTCCCGTTCTTCCCTCCCTTTCCTGTTGGCCAACGGCACTTCCCTTTAAACCAGCAAGAAAGAAAACGAAACGAAAAGAAAAAGGCTTTCTGCCAACACCCTCCACATTCCACGGCGCATTGTAAAATAAAGTATAAATGCACCAAGGTTCAAGGGAAAATTAAGCGACTCTAAGCAGATCCGTGCCATTAGAATATCAATTATTCATCCGTTCCTTATTTTTCTCCTCCGCGGGCTGGTGAGTGCGGTAATGAGAAGAATAAAGGAGGAGGGTGAGTAGGTGCCTCATGCCTAACCGTGCGGGGCGACCTAGATCGTGTTCGCTCATGTAGGTTACCTCCCGTATTCTGACCATTGCTTCTTGGTTTCGTCGATGCGATACCACGGTTTGGTTTCCATATTCATTTAGTAATTTTAACGTTCCTTTTTTGTTCTGTAGTATTAGTACTATCTATAGAAGTTGATAGAGATGGTATTGATTGTATTGTTCATAAGAGTTGGTGTTCTTATCCGACGTCGATGCCCGGGCCGCAAGACAGCGCGCATGGTTCCGGACGCGCGTTCTTATTTGGCGCCTTCTCCCTCCACATGTAACTAAGCAACTATAGAATAACTTCAGTCATATTGTATTTACTCTTTCACCATATATTGTAGTCGTTGACTTGTTATTTATAAATAGTAGTTATATCATGAAATTAATTTAGTAATTTCCTAACTGTAGATTTCTACCTTGGTGAGATTTCAACGCACTGTTAAGTAACGATTTAAGCTGCGTCTTCAGAATCCGTTATATTATAAAAAGATTCATAAAATGTTGTTTGCCTGTAAAACCTGTATTCCTTATCACAATAAATTATTTTATCTCACTTATCCAATAACGTGATATTATACTTTTTTTTTCTTCAAATAATTGGAAAACTCAATTAGGACTCGTGGACTCATAAAACGATTTTGGACTCCCCTCTCCCCTTACCACTTGGGTCATGCTTCCCTCCTGCTGAGGGTCAAACTTCCCTAACCCCCACCACCCTCAACCCCAATCCAGCCCTCCACCCCACCCTTCTCCTAAGCCACACTTTACTCCCACACCCCACCAGCTCTTCCTTCCCACTACCCCCTCCCCCCCATCCTCGACCCTCCTGCTCTTCCTCCACCCTCGCCCTCCGCCCGCCCTTCCCCCTCCCCTCCCCCCTCCTTCTCTGCCCCCTTTACAACCTGTCCCCGTAACCAACCTCTGACCCCGCCCCCTTCCTCCTGACCACGCCCACTCGCTTCTTGAGCCTGGTGCAGCGAGCGTGAAGTGGGGTGACCGCGCCCTAAACCTTTGCTTGCCTTACTACCCTTCCTTTGCCTTTGTGATGGCTGTGTGATGACAATAGCGCTAGTGGAGGTAATGTACGCTATTATTGCAAAAGAATAATGGTATGAAAGTAGTGAGAATAGTAATAGTAGTAATGGTAGTAGTAGTGATAGCAGTAAAAGTTAACGAATATAGCAGCTAAAAATGTTAACGATTATACTGCCTAGCAAATGTAGTTTCAAGGAATTACGATTAAATACAGTATTATCTCCCTCAATATCGTCCTTATGTTCAAGAAAATTAGCATTCCTAATGGGTTTTCTCACGTGCGCGTCCTCGGCAATTAGCTGGTTTAAAAATGTGTACGTTACGAAATGAGTGAGTGTGAGTGAGTGTGTGTATGTGTGTGTGTGTTTAAAAATGTGTGCGTTATATATATGAGTGAGTGAGTAGTGTATATATATATATATATATATATATATATATATATATATATACATATGTATGTGTGTGTGTGTGTGTGTGTATGTGTGCTTGTGCGTGTGTGTATGTGTATGCGTGCGCATGTTTGCATGACTCGACACTGGCTGGAGAGAGCCATGTGCCCACAGCATTATGCCACCGGGGAATCCCTCGGCGATATTCTAATATCAAACCAAGGATTTCCTGTACAAGAACTGTGACCTGCGCTGGCATTATTATCTAAATATCATGACAGCTGCTTTGCGGCGGTTGTAGCTGTCGCCCGATACGATGAGCGTGGCGATGGTGGCAGCGTGCATTGGATGACTTACGACCTCTGTTCCTCAACCACGCAGTTTTGACCTGTTATTAGGCGGACGTGAGGACACATTTACGTTCACCCTTCTTGGAAGCGCGCGCGCTCCAGCGCTCCCAGACAAGGTGTATTTCCTCCCTTCCCTCTTTAGCAATCCATATAAGACTTGAGCGACCCTCACACTACACAGATTCGAAAAAAAATCGTAAACAAACGCAAAGATAAATTACATCAACTGACTATTATTGCGAAGAGAATAAACAAAATCAATTGCTACAGGACATAATTAGTCATATCCGATTATCATACGTCTGCCGGAGATGGAATTCGTAATTGGGCAGATGCTGAGATGCGCAGGAGAAAGTCTGGGGAAGCCTGCCTCAACTGCCACACGCCCCTGGTCGAGGGATTTCAGGGACCACGGCCCTTGTGAGGGAAACCGGGCGGTCCCTAATAACAATGTTTATGTAAAGCTCTGGATCTGTTATGATGATGATGCAAGATATTCACGTGTGTATATATATATATATATATATATATATATATATATATATATATATATATATATACATATATACATATATATACATATATACACACACACAAACACACACACACAAACAAACACACACGCACACACACACACACACATATATATATATATATATATATATATATATATATATATATATATATATATATATATATATATATATATATACATACACACACATATACATGTATTCATATGAATATATTATATATATATATATATATATATATATATATATATATATACTCAAGAAAATAAGATGACTAGTTGTCCTTCTGTTGCAATATGCTGCATAAAGATTGAAGTTCTTCCTTATATCACGTGATAATGAGATGATAAGATCAAATACCATGAATGGCCTCCCTTGCCGTATCCCTCACAATACAGTTTGTGAGGGACGGATTTTGACTTCACAAACTGCGGACTTTTTGTCACATTACATTGGGGTCCATGTTACTACAAACATGTACTGGTCACAAATAAAATATTTCTTTAAACCTATGCAGTAATATGGTATCTTAACGTTATAAGTAATGCAGTATCAATACTACAGATATATTATCAATGCATTTTATATAGCAAATAATATGTTTTGATGGCAATGACGATGTTACTGATAATGGTGCAATGACTATGATTAGCGTTCATATCATCAGTTGTAACAGGTTTATCACCATAACTGAATATATAGTATGTATCACTGTTATTACCACTACCATCATTTTCATCTGTGATGTCCATGAATAATGAAATAATGGGAGTTACAACTGCTATTGCTGTGCTGGTAGCCGTAATAATGATAATAAAGAAAAAATATATCATAATTACTCCTATTATCATCATAACCACTACTCTTCCAAGCTAACTATCGTGAATAAAAGTTGCAGGACCAAGCATTACTGTGTCACAACACAGCGCCATTAAAGAACACAACGTATGTATTGCAAGAACAAATTTCTAATACAAAAGAAAATGCTGATTCACAGGAGTTTATAAAAGAAGTCCTGCTCCAGTAGTTCGTGTCTCAACCGCCCGGCAACACAGGCTGGAGCGAGCGCACCTCCGGAGGCAAAACATACCCACTACCTTCGTATGCATCAAATGTCTCAAACATATCCATTCCTATTCCTTAACTGACTATGTTGGCGATAGACCCTCACGTGCATGAACATGACACATAACAGGATAATATTCACTCAAAAGGAGCACCCTCAAAACAAAAAACAAAAGCCCAGTGCTTATAATACAAATATAGCGTCAATGTTCTTGTCATGTCGGCTAACCCACTGACATAGATAGCTTCGGATCACTACCTGCGGACCGTCGAGCTCTCTCACGGACCCACGCACCCACTTAGAAAAGACCTCTGGCCCATAATTCTTCCCCAGATGTTTACACGTTTCATAAACATTATTGCATGTTTCTTTTCCTGCAATGTGTGTGGGGGGGTCTTGACAAGGCTGAATTGTTTACTTGTTACGGTGTTTTTTTTTTTTTTTTTTTTTTAAGTCATCATATAGGTGGAGTTAAAACGAAGAAGATTGTTGGGTAAGTTACTTCAAAGTGTGTACATTATCTATAGTTTAATTATATATTTTTTTAACTTTCTGTGGCTAATTTTAGAAGCAGGAGGACCGTCGATTTTTAATTCCTTATCAAGATGGGCAGCACTAGGTCGCAAATAGAGTCGAAAATTCATTATTTTTGACTGGAAAACTAAATCGATAGATGTATCGTTCAGTACCTCACGTGGGGTTGCCAGAGTCGCAATAACTAAATGATTTAGTACACACTTTGAAGCAACGTCGATAGTACGATGAAACAGTGAAGCACCGAGTTCTTAACTCTGGCGATGCATTGTTCAAAATGTATATGTACAAAGCATGCATACATTAAAATAATGTAAGTAAGGAGAGGAAGTAAGTGTCGGTGGTGTTGTTATCCCGGGTGTTGCCTGAGGCTGTGACCGGTGAGGGTGGGGGAGGGACGAACATCCACCCCCTCCCCTTCCCCCCAGACACTTGTTCATCTTCTCGTTTTCTTCTATCAAAAGACTGCATGAATTGATTTCCTACCGGCGACGAATACAGAATATCTACACATAAACAATCAATTCTAACGAACACCTCAAACTAGAGAGAAACAAGTATTAAAAGCATCCAATAAAACATCGAGTGATCACCGTGGTACAGGTGGCGGGACAAAGTCCTTGGGACCGCTAGGTTAGCGGCTCTCGGCTACGGTAACTGTTTTCCACCGTGTTTCGTTTGTTTCACTCCGCTTCACGCGCCTTGTTTTTCCTCTCTTATTTTCCCAGTGGGGTAGATAACAAGACTGAACAATGATGAACACTTTAGTGGTTTACATTTACACATTCTGATAAAGAAATATGAGACCGTTTGAAAAGTTAGACGAAGTTTGACGTTACATTAAGACACAAGTCACTTCTATAGCGTTTGGGTATACCGTTAGCAACCTGGGTCGACCTGAGACCGCGATTATACACCTTGTCGCGGTTGCCTGGGGCATGCGGGTATTTTCGGATGGTAAGGGGGTAAAACCAGGTGTCCAAGCTGTTTGTGGGAAATGACCAAGACACGGAGGAAAACAAGCGCCGGTTCATTCATTGCTATTCCATCGTTTTTTTATCAGCGTCCCGTTGGTTGTACCGTTCAGCGTACCCGAGTAACCTGACGGGCCGGGCGCCTCGACCTCGCCAGCTAGCATGAACTCCTTGCTCCATCCATAGTATTTTTCTTCCTTCCCTCCGCTTGCTGGCCGCTCGTTGCCGCACCTCAGTCAGCATGACACCTGTGACCTCGCCCGGTGCACGACCTGTACATGCTTGACCTCGCCAAACACTACGGTTTCTTGACTGCGACCTGTCACGTCTTTCTTCTCTCACAGAGAACACATGTCTGAAGAACAGCTTAGAAGCAATCCTATCTTCTCTTATCTCCAAAGATCGTGGTCAACCACTCACAACATACGATTTTTCTTCATCTGGAATAACGTCTTGCTTTGGACGCTGTAAGCCACTACCACCACCAAAAATAAAGAAAAAATAAAAAGCTGACAAGCACTTTCTCATCACACTCACCTAGGGCTTAGATATAGAGAGATGTGAACACAGCACTGGGTAACACTCCACTGTTCACAGGACGTGATAACATCAAGTGGTGCCGAAGTCGAGCAATAGATCCACAAAACAGCCACACTGCAGGCCCTCGAAATGTAGCTTTCTGTAGCGTCGGGTTACACAGTGACGACAGATACGCAGCAGAGAGCCCACAGCCAATAACAGCAGTAGCAGTAGTAATAATAATATAAGTAACCCCACAGGAGAGAGCGAGAACGAGCAGGTCCGTCAACTGCCACAGCTACAACGAGACTGAAGCCAGCTGGCCTACATTCGCGCCACCATCCTTGGCCCTGACACTGGGCCGCGCGAGGCATTATGGGTAAACGCTGTAGGAAATCGCTCTGCAGCGCTCCTCTGACACTTCACCTTATACATATTCCACTTGTATGTGGCTTCAGACGTTACAGACTTACCAGGAGCTCGATGATTGTTATACAAGCAGAAAAAAATTAAAGGAGAGAACGTAGTGGTTAATGACTCTTGACCCGAGCACGTTGTTCCTTCTTCTGCAATGCGGGGACTGGTAAGTCTTCATAAACAGTCTTTGACGTTTGTTATTCGAATTTGAAAAATCAAGAGTTGTAACTCAAAATGTACTAAACTCACCTCAAGTCCCTTACGAAGGCAGACACGACAGCCTATAGGCGGTACGTTGAGTATCTAGGCCTGGTGCGGCCCCCCCTCCCGGACTCCCGCCCCGCTCTCCCCCTCCCTCGTGTCCGTCCCTCCCCCCTCCTAGACCTCCTTACCGCGATTCGCTCCCTGATCCGGCCGCGGCGACGTCAGGGAGAGCTCAACGCCTCACACTTGTTCGCCGTCTATGAGCTCTCCGCCTTTTTTCAGGCGCCGTGGAACTTTAGGTCATCGGCGAATAAGAGTATCATATTTTATATCTATTTCAAAGAGCCTTCCCGGAGTCCTGCCGTAATTTCAGGATACAACACTCTTACTCTCTGCCACGGTTCCTCGTTCTTAGGTAAAGTAGGTGACCCACATTCATGTTCTCGTGGTCTCCCCCTACATCCCAGCCCCCAGGGTCCCCTAACCCCCATCCTCCCTGGTCTCCCCCTACACCTCCCTCCTTCCTCCCTACCCTTCCCTCCTCCCCCTTCTTCCTCGCCCCCTCTCCTCCTCCTCCTCCTCCCTCTCTTCCACCTCCCCTCCCCCTCGAGTGATTCCAACCTGGCTATACTTATCATTCGTCAGAAAACGTCCCGGAAAAAAATGCAAGTTTTTTGTTACCCGAGCTATGACAATTGCCATATCGCCGAGCCTTGTCGCTTTCTGTGTTACAGGTTGTCGGCAGGCGGAGGGACGCAAGGTCAAGGGACACCTGTATACTGTGACTTGAAATAGCTATCGCAAAGCACAGTGTCATCCGGGATTTGAAACGCGGGCGGCCGAGTCTTCTGTTCCTGCTTGGTTATGGGAGGAATAAAAATGTAAGTGAAACCGGGCTTTGCGTTGTGCAAGGTTTGTATTCATTTCTCATTCCCTTTCTGGTCACTTTTTTACTCAACGCACTGAATGTTTGATTCGAAAAACGATATATGCATTTATACATACAAATAGATATACTTGCATACATGATACATACATACATACATATACATATACAGATATATATACAAATACATAAACATACATATACATATACATATACATACATGTACTTATACATATAAATATACATATACGTATACAAACATGTATAAATACATGCATACATACATACATACATATACATATACAGATATATATACAAATACATAAACATATACATATACATATACATATACATATACATACATGTACTTATACATATAAATATACATATACGTATACAAACATGTATAAATACATGCATACATACATACATGCATACATATATACATACATACATAAATAGATACATACATACATACATACATACATACATACATACATATATATACATATATATATATATATATATATATATATATATATATATATGTTTGTTTATATATGTATATATAT
>NW_028234403.1:30313765-30316265 GCF_977035675.1 Penaeus japonicus | reverse complement strand
GTAACTCCTGCATGATGACACGGGTACTCGCTCGCCGCCGGCTGAGTCATTCTTTCAGACGAGGTCAGTACACATGGAGTCTTGCGGGATCTTTGTGCATCAGCCTCGCCCACATGCACGTACACACACAAATGCGCACGCACACTTATATGTAAACACGAGCGTGATTGTATACATATGTAAAAAACAATACAATATATACAAACAAGCACACATACTGACAAATTCATATTCGTAAATATACATATTCATATTCATAAAAATACCAAAGCTCTGTACACGTACAGTATACATAAACCTACATACACACACACAAAACCGAGCAAACTGATGCACATACAGACAAATGAACAGAATTGAATATAAACGAATACGCGAATTACAAATCAGAGTAATACACACATACACAGACACACACGCCCACAGGAATAGATGTAACAGAAATACAGAGACAGTATAAAGAGTCGAGGGCTCATGACGGCAGAGTGAGCACATCAGTATGAGGGAAGGAGCCCTGATCTCGCCACAAAGTGCGTTATGAAGAGGGCTCGGCGGAGGTGCGATTACGTCAGCACATGGGCTTGGTAAGTGGGAAGGTTAAGTGCGGAAGAGCAGAGGTCCAAGTGGGCATGGGAAGAGAGGAGCGCGGGGAAAAGCAGGACTGTGAAGGTGAACAGATGCACGTGTTAACATGGATAACAGACTGTTTAGGTGAAGGTGAACTGATGTACATTTCCGAATGGGAAAAAGAAGAATTTGGTGAAGAGCAAGTCTGTTTAGGTGAAGGTGAGGTTACCGATGGGGTTATCAGGGGTTTTGAAGTTACAATGGGAGGGAGACCGTGGGGTTCTCGTTGATAAAGGGTTATGCCTCTATCATGGCAAATTGTACGTGGGTTCGAATCAGTATTGTCAGGCTGTAATGAGTGAAAGATTTATGAGATTATTATATGAAGTGAATCGCAAAGTTATCATGACGATGAGACAGCTAGAATGATTAGAGTTAACAAGGGAACGGGATTGTTAAGATACCATACATAGAAAGTAGTGAGGTTACCATAAGCAAAGGAATTTTAAGCCTCCTTGAGAAGTTAGTTCTTAGATTACAATGTAGTTCGTAACGCCATATATGAAAGGCGAGTTCCTTTAATGCCCTACACAAAAAAAAAATAAAACCTACGACTTCACCACCACACCCACTGAGGATGTGAAGTTACCACGACAGAATGAGGAGAATGGTGAGGTCGGAATGAGGGAGGGGAACGTTCCAGGTTAGCTGGCATGGTGAGGGTTAGGTGGTCAGGTCAGCGGGGGCCGACAGCAACGTCCCGAACCCCCCGTGTAGCCAGGTACCTGCGCTTGGACTGAAGGACCTTAATTAAGACATACACCTGCGACCGTTGCTACTGACTCGGGAGGTTGTGTGCAGTGTGGCCATGGCTTGGGACTGCCCTTTTGATGCTGTTCTTATCATCTGTATTAGGATGATGATATAGTAGCTAATGTTGATAATGACAGTTATCTGATAAGTATTATTATGGTTATAGCTATTTTCATAATTATAAGTAGAACTATTATCATCATCATAATCATAACTATCATTATATTTCTCACGATTATCATTATTAATACCGTTATTGATGGTATTATAATCATTATCTTTACTTTTAACATTTCATCAGTATCATTGTTAGTAGTAGTGCAAGCAGTAGCAGTAATAGTACTACGATGATTATTTATCATCACTGTCAATCTTATCGTTATCATTATCATTATTATCATTATTATCATCCTCATCATTTCATTATCGTCATTATCTTTATCATTGCATAATTTTTTCGCTATCATTATCATTATCACTATCATTACCGTTATCATTGTCACCATCATTATCATTATCATTATTCTCATTATAAACATTAAGATTATCATAATCATATTTACTGTTATTAGCGTTATTATCATCTTTATCATCATCATTGTTATTATCATTATTATTATTATCATTATTATTATTATTATTATCATTATTATTATCATTATTATTATTATTATTATTATTATTATTATTATTATTATTATTATTATTATCATCATCATTATTATTATCATCATTATTATTATTATCATTATAATTATTATCATTATTATCATCATTATTATTATTGTTCTTATTATCATTATTATCATTATTATCATTATTATCATTATTATCATTATCATCATTATTATCATTATCATTATGATTATATTATCGTTATCATTAATATTATTATTACTATTATTATTGTTATCATTATTATTATTACTATTATCATTATTATTATTATTATCATTATCATTATTATTATTATCATTATCATTATTATTACCATCATCATCAATATTACTATTATCATTATCACCTTTATCATAATCATTATTATCATAGTTATTACTATTATTATTATCATCATTATAATCATTACTATTATCATTATTATCATTATTGTTATTTTCAT
>NW_028234403.1:30298765-30303765 GCF_977035675.1 Penaeus japonicus | reverse complement strand
TTATCATTTGTATTATCATCATTATCATCATCATTGTTATTATCATCATTTTATTCATTATCATTATCTTTATAATCATAATTATCATTACCATTATCATGATTATTATCATAATTATAATCACAATTAATATTATTACAGTTATCATTATCACCACTATCATTATTATTGTTGTTGTTATCATTAGATTTATATTTTGTAGGTGTCATTACCATCATTAGATTTGTATTTTGTTAGTGTTATCGTCACTATTACTATCATGATGATGATAATAATAATCATCATCATTACAAATTATTTGATGATGGCAACAACAAAAATGATGAGGATGATAATAATGATGATAATGATTATACCAATGAGGATTATGATAATAGTAATAATGATAATAATTATAATGATAATAATGATCGTGATGATAATAATGATAATAGAAATTAGAATGTTGACTCATAAATGTCACTCGTTTTACACAATAAAAATAGTTTCTTATCTAGTTTGCACATCTTACTAAATTATTCACACGGCAGTGGTTCACAAGTCGCTGATTTACACGTTAAAATCTCTTTTGTACAATATTCATTAACGAAAGGCTGTTTTCAACACCCGCAAACACAACATTTAGTTAAAAATAATCCCTGTGCTAAATAAAAGATAAGATTTTTTTTTTAATCAATTATCTTCTCCCTTTTCCATTTCCCTGCATAATGTCGCTCCTGTTCGAATACTTCCTCACATATAAACCTCAAACCGAGACGACAATGTTCCATCAAGGATTTTTGTATGATACTTCCCTTTCTATAAACAATTTTTCCTTGTATAAGATTGCTTCGTACCGCAATCCTTATATAACCCCATGCAAACACACACACAGATAAACGTAGAAGCTCTCGCAGGCACATAAGCACGCACATGCATGCACACTCACACACACACACACACACACACACACACACACACACACACACACACACACACACACACACACACACACACACACACGCACGCACGCACGCACGCACGCACGCACACACACACAGGCGCATGCAGTCTCTCCAATCACAACACATTCTTACAACACGGTCAAGGCTAGCACGCTCTTGTCTTGTCTTTTGTTGAGCAGCCAGAAAGCCCCTCGGGGCACCGCCGCCTCGACAAAGTTCCCTGAGTAGATTCATTAATCTCGACTTTCTCCATATTTGAATTTAGTCATGCAAGAAGCATGACTATGTGTATCATATATCATCACAAGCTATAACTGCCATGCATCACACATGTGGTCGTTATCAATCTCTGTTTTATTGGATCCCTTAATGCCGGGAATACAAAAGGAACTTTGTATGTAAGTTTGTGCATTGTCTTGACTGCATGTCTTTCGCTTGCCCTTATCTTGCGTACATACCAAGTTCCCCTGAACACTTGCGTACCTGTTTCTTGCTTTATTTACCTAATTACCTACATAAAGGATGCTTGCCTATATAGGCACTCTGCTTCCGACATGCCTATTCCACTTTGCCATTTGTCTACTTATGTTCTATTTTTATTATTTCTTCCATTCTGCTTTTTATCGTGGCGAAGCTGGCATTGACTGGTTGAATGCACCATGTCCGAATAACATCGTTTGTATTACAAATAACTATCATCACTGATCAGTCAAGCTGTCATCGATCACCCACCTGCCAAGTGCATCATCGCAGCGAGTATAGTCAGATTGATGGTTAGGTTAAAGATTGTATTACTATTTTCTTTCTGTTTGCATTTCGTCGTGATCAGCCTGTACACTGTCCTGAAATGTTTTTTTGTGCATGTTTATGACTGTCGTCATTTCTTTCTTCCTCTTTTTTTTTTCTTTTTTTCTTTTTCTAAATAAAAGAATATATTTCTATCTCGTTCTTGTGTACAGTCTGTTAACAAGAAAAGGAAAAGTCTCAAATCAACACACTTTCTCAGTCCCTCCCTTCTACCCACTGCTCTTAGAGTCTTGTCACGTAAATAATGTTTATGGCATTCCGTGACGGTCCATAGCCTCTGACGTCATAGTTTGGGAATTTTATAGCTATTTATGAGACACCGCGTAGAAAAAGGAGCAATTTATGCCTCGCTGCATACGCCAAATAAAGGATGAGTCATAAACAGTACTCAAGGAATCTTCTGAAATACCATTTAGTGCACAAGAACATTTTGACAAACCCTCGCCAAGAGATACAGAAATGGTCTGTTCTTTAACAACGCTTCACACAAAGACCGGATCCCCGATTCCAGTAAAGAGCGTACAAGAGCTGAGACGATGACACAACAGCTAGATGACTACAGCTTACAAGTACCTAACGCTCTGGAGTACTACGCTGTGACGTTACCATGACCGAATTGCTTGTGTCAGGCATCTTTTTTGGGCGCTGCGGTGTCAAATTACTTGGAATATCGGGGCATATAATATCTGTGACAATGGGGTGCAATACTGCGATAGCATGGTGTAGCCCAGTAATTTGTCTCGGGAGTTTGTAAGACCTGGAGCATAGTTTTTATGCCTTATTCATGGTTAGAAACAGAGCCTGCATTATGTATGCTGATTACATATGGTAGTAGCGTGTTATCATATTGTCCTAAAGTACTTGTGCTGTGAATGTACTACCTCAAAATACCATAGATTTGTAACTACGTTAATGTGAACCATCATTCAGATTGTTGTTTTGTAGTAATAATCTGGTTATACGATATTTACCAGTTGGATTGCAGTCTTAGATTACCTTCGTGTTCCAGCTGTTAAATCATTTTTTAAAATATCTATATCTATATCTATATATATATATATATATATATATATATATATATATATATATATATATATATATATATATATATATACTTTGCTGACAATACGCTGTTACATTACTTGACACACAGAATAGGCACATGTGTTCTGGGACAGATATCTCAATACTAGGCATTCTGTTGTGCTTATACAGTATGGTTAACGTAATATTGTACAGCGCCTGAAAATTCATTTGCAACCGTATTTCGAATACTGATGCACAGGACTAAGTACTCTGTTATGCTACACAGTATCTCTGAATATTACAGAATAGCATAGTGTATGACAGACTGTATGAATACAATGACTCATCTTGGGGGAATTGCTATTGCACGATCTGCAATTCAAATGACAGAAGACCTTGTATACAGTGGGAACTGTGACCTTGGCTGATACAATTTGTTTGCAACAGTGAGGCACTAAATTAGTAAGGGCAACGACAGCAATAGAAGTAACATTCATTCTGATATAAATTATAATTTTTAACATTGGTCAGGTTGCTTTTCTCGAGCTAGAATCATTTCTTAGTATAAAATTTGTCAACTTAATTGCATTTCAGGAATATTTCGTTTTCTAAATGATACCGGCACAGTTCTACAACAAAAGCATACCTCAAAAGAAATATTTAGGGTAGAGTTAGTGTTAGCTTGCCCCTTCGTCTAGACGTCGGAAAAAATATATATTAAGGAATTTTAAGATAGTATTGTTATCTTCCACATACCGAAGTAAGTATGATGGAATGGCGTGGGCGATGGAGACGAATGGCGGCGCTGATGGAGGCGGCGTAACAGATGTGATTATCACGGTCATTTTCCAGTTACCTTGTATGTGTCTCCTTAGTACCATGTGTACAGTGTAACGCTACATCCCAGAAACATACCACCCAAGGCCAGAGTATTAGGTGACAACAAAATAATATGCAATACTGTGGAGACACATATACTATAAAACGTAACAGGGCATTTAATATGACAACACGAATACTGTAATAAAAAGATGTCTAGAGACTATTTAATGTAACAGCTTCCAAGAAGTCCTCGGACATCATAATTCCCTGTTTCTTTAGATATCTTATACTCAAACAACAACAGTGAATAAAATGTTTCCCGTAATGATCAGTCCTGTGTCAGTGTTGAACAGATCCCAGTGTAGATGTTGATGCACAAAGCAATGCACAGGAAAATGGCATCACCTTGTTCGATGATTTGGTATAGCGGGAAAAATAGCCTGCCAAGAAAAAAATCTTATTGACCAAGAAGAAATGCCTTACGTACAAAACCAACACAAAACATGATGAACAATGTACAAGGTAGGATGTTGAAATGATGTAAGAACATACCTACTCACACAAAGACGCGCAGGAGAGAGACAGGTAGACAGACAGACCGAGGCAGGAAGAGAGAGAGAGAGAGAGAGAGAGAGAGAGAGAGAGAGAGAGAGAGAGAGAGAGAGGGAAGGGGGAGGGGGGAGATACATACAGAGAGAGAGAGAGAGACCGAGACAGAGATAAATGGAGAGAGAAAAAAAAAGAAAGAGAGAAAGAGAAAGAGAAAGAAAGAGAGAGAGATAAAGAGAGACAGAGACAGAGAGAGAGAGAGAGAGAGAGAAAAGAGAGAGAAAGAAAGAGAGAAAGATAAAGAGAGACAGGGAGAGAGAGAGCGAGAGACACAGAGAGAGAGGATGACTCAGAGCGAAAGAGCGGACGGAAAAAGGGTGATGGAGAGGCAGGAGGATTGTCCAGGAACTGAAGTTGTCTGCGTGACCTCAATAGCGAGCGGGTGGCCACGCCGGGCTCCCTCGCAGTTTTTACTTCGCCTGGACTGGCCTGTTGCTTCACCCCTCACCCCCTCTCTCCCCTCGCCCCCTCTCTCCCCTGGCCCCCTCTCTCCCTTCACCTCCTCTCTCCCCTGACCCCTCTTTCCCCTTACCCCCTCTTTCCACTTACTCCCTCTCTCCCCTTACCCCCTCTCTCCCCTCACCCCCTTTCTCCCCTCACCCCCTCTCTCCCCTCACACCCTCTCTCCCCTTACCCCCTATCTCCCCTCACCCCCTCTCTCCCCTCACCCCTTCTTCCCTCACCCCCTCTCTCCCCTTACTCCCTCTCTCCCTTCACCCTCTTTCTCTCCTCACTCCCTCTCTCCCCTCACCCCCTCTCTCCCCTCACCCCCTTTCTCTCCCCTCACCCCCA
>NW_028234403.1:30276265-30278765 GCF_977035675.1 Penaeus japonicus | reverse complement strand
AGAGAGAGAGAGAGAGAGAGAGAGAGAGAGAGAGAGAGAGAGAGAGAGAGAGAGAGAGAGAGAGAGAGAGAGAGAGAGAATAAAGTAAACTGGGATTTTTCTACTCTCTCTGTCTCCCTCTCTCTCTTGATAAAACAGGACGCGAGAATGGGATTGGGAACAAGGGAAGGAAAACAGGTGGGATTATAAAGAGGATTAGAAAGGGAGGAGAGGAAGAGGGAAGAAGAGGATGTGAAAAATACGGTAAATCGAGTGTAAAATAAGATCCTCCTTTTGTGAAGGTACAAAGTTCTTCGGGGAAAGTGTGATCTCTCTCTCTCTCTCTCTCTCTCTCTCTCTCTCTCTCTCTCTCTCTCTCTCTCTCTCTCTCTCTCTCTCTCTCTCTCTCTCTCTCTCTCTCCCTCTCTCTCTCTCTCTCTCTCTCTCTCTCTCTCCCTCTCTCTCTCTCACGCATCCAAACAGCCAACACTCCTTCTACACCACCATCTCCACCCCCCCCCCCACACCCCACACAGTCTCCCACCATCACGACTCCCCTCTCCCGACCCTACTCCGCCCGCACTCCTCCAACCTTTCCCTTCCCCACTACCCAATTCCTTTTCACCTATACCCCCCCCATCTTCCTCCCACGCCCCCCCCTCACCCCAACAACCAACCAAACTGCTCCACCCCCATCACTCCCCCCCATCCTCTCCACCTGCCCCTTACCTCATCTCGCACTCACCCCCCCCCCTCCCCGTGACCTCTCTCACCCCACCCCCCGCCCCCCCAAAATCCCTCACCCCCTCCCCCATCGCCGGGGGGTTACATATATAGTGGCCAATGTCGATGACTACGCAGTCGTCCTATCGGTTGTTGGGGGGGGGGGGGGTGGTGGGGGGCGCTTGGGGGTGGAGGGGGGGGTGGGGCGGGGGGGTTTTCTATCTTTTTTTTTTTTTTTTTTTGTTTTTTTTTTTTATTGGTTTTTGGATTTTTTTGTGTGTTTTGGGGTTTTTTTTTTGGGGGGGGGCTCTTCTCCCCCCACACACCCCACCACAACTCATCACCCCCACACACCCCACACAACTCCAACCCTCCACACCCACACACACCTCCTCCACTTTACACTTCCCCCCCCCAACCTTCCTCCCAACACCACCCGCAACCCCACCCCCCCCCTCCCCCACACCACCCCTCCCACCTACACACCCCAACCACACCCCCCTCCCCTCAAACCTCCTCAACCACACACCACCACCACACGCAACCAACACACACCACCCCCACACCACACCACCCACCCACAACTCCCCCCCTCCCAAACCATACCCCCTCACCTACCCTATTCAACCCCCTTACCCAAAACACGCCACCCCCCACCACACACCCACACACAAACTCCCACTATTAAAACCACCCCCACACCACCCACCACTACACACACCATCCTCCTACCTACACCCCTAAACCTCCGACACCCTCCCAACAGCCCTCACCCCACCCCCACAACCCGCAGACATAAATACTTATTCCCCTCACCCCACAATTTCCACCCTCGCCCCAACCCAACCACCACAACCACAACAAAACACCACACAATACCACTGAAACACACCCACCCACATATTCGGTCCCTAAGAACGCCACTTATCCTTACCATCACCCACACCCTAAACCCAACACCAACCTCTACCACCACTCACACACCCACTGCCACCCCTCCGGACCACCCACCCTACCCACCTCATCACCCCCCTACCCACCATCTCACATAAATCTCTCTCCTCCTCCCATGCCTCCCACCTCACCACCCCTCTCTTCACTGCTCCCACACCATACCCACTTCTTCCCAACCACCCCCTCTCCTCATCACTACCCTCACCACATACTACTATCTTCCTTTGCCCCTTCTCTCACACATCTCGAGCTCATCACATCAAGTCCGTACCTTTCCTCCATCGAGATAATACTTCGCTGGATGGTTTTCTCTGGGATGGATCTCTAAAATCCTAACCCGGACTTCCACCCTCCACATCCCTCGCACACACACATATAAACCCGGCAAACTTTTTCATTATCCGCGTTCCTCACTCCACATTTTTCCTTATCGCGTGTCACATCTCTCTCCTCTCCCCTTCTCTCCATCGCTCCTCTCCCTCACAATCTCTCCTTCTCTCTCTCTCTCCCTCCTCCTCTGCACTCTCTCCCTCTCATCATCTCTATCCCCCTCTTTCCTCGCTCCTCTGCTCTCTCTCCTCCTTCTCCGTCTCCTCCCCTCTCTCTCTCCTCTCTCTCTCTCTCTCTCTCTCTCGACGACTTCTCATAGCCTCCATCTCCTCTCTATCTCATTCTCTGTCAATCTCTCTCCCTCCCGCTCCCCTCGCTCTCCCTCTAATCTCTCTTCCCCCTCTACTCCCCTCTCTCTCTCGCCTCTCTCTCCTCATCTCCCTTCACTCTCCTCCTCTCTCTCGAAGTCTCTCTATCTTATCCTATCTATCTATCTATCCTATATATCTCTATC
>NW_028234403.1:30258765-30261265 GCF_977035675.1 Penaeus japonicus | reverse complement strand
GTGTTCCCTTACAAGCAGCCGGCAGAAGCGTTGCCTTACGAGAACCAGACAGAAGCGTGAGTTGCTTTGTACTTCGCTCGCTTGACCCGTCCACTGATCCTTCCCTTTGTGTTCCTCAGCCGTGATCTGGGTTCCAGCGTGCAAGGGGCGTGGTTGACTGGCCGTTTCTGTGGGTGGGCGTGGATTCGCCTTGTCAGAGATGGGATCTGAGTGCGGGATAACCTTGTTCGTCTGGATTGCGACCCTGACATAATCGTCACGGAAAAGCTCAGGAGCTAAATCGGGGCTGTGAACCAGAGACTGGTAGTTGCGGTGGACTGCTACCTTGCCCACTGTGAAGAATAGCGCTTAAATGCAGTCGATCAATTGTGGAATGACAATGGACCTCCAGCGCGCAGATAGCTAGCTTGTCAGGACACCATTTCGCTCTAAAGAAAAGACGTTTTCAGCATCGTCATCGTGGAGTGAGTCACGCAGAGTCCGGAAGACGGAGACATTTTGAATAAGGTGACACACATGTGAAACAAGGTTGAGGAGGCGACCGTGCGCAATGCGATAGTCACGGGCCGGGTGCTCCTCAGTGACGCAAGACCTGCTTCCCGTTAGGTTCCTCCACCGCCGCCAACGCCTCCGCGA
This sequence comes from Penaeus japonicus, assembly GCF_977035675.1. NCBI lineage: Eukaryota > Metazoa > Arthropoda > Malacostraca > Decapoda > Penaeidae > Penaeus > Penaeus japonicus. Next base: position 30,260,629 of record NW_028234403.1, on the reverse strand, counting down.
ACCTGCATTCCCGCAGGTCCTCTCTGGCGTACGGAAGAAATCTCCTTCAGGACGACCCGCATTTATGTTTCACTGTTCTCATAGAAAATCTATTAGCTCTCTGATATCACGCAAACGGTGGAGAGGAAACCTAATTTTACTGAATGATAGGGCTCCATACATTTTGGAAAGACGTTCATTTGCTGGCAATGCTGTTTTCAGCAGGAGAGGCAAGTGGGCCATGAAGGAAGAAAACGGGACCGAGTGTTGGACGGACCCATACCGCTGCCCATGCAATGCCCATCTCTCAGTGGTACTACCTGCTCCCCACCATCCACTCTACTTGGGGAGGAGGATCTCGTTTTACCTAATACTCTTAAAACAAAGTTCCAACGCTTCCAACGGTGTCCTTAGACTGCCTTTGGTAACTGAGGTCATGAAAGATACCAACAATCCGTCTTCCAAGGAAGCAAGTTACTCTCTTGTAATCACTTCATAGATATTCCACACCGTCTGTTTTTCATCTGGGTATGATGTATTCCCCGCAACAGCTGTTTAGCTCATCTGTTCTCTATACTGCAATGTACCCTCTTCATCTAACTCAAAGTGCGTTGCCCCCGGCGCGTGCAGCTTAAAAACACTGCAATCCAATCTTAAGCGTTCAAAGAATTAAAGCACTACTATTAGTTTGTCTTCTTACTGTGGTCATGTGTACCTCATGTTAGATGCTCAACCTTTTATCGTTCTTTTTTTTATCAATGAGCCTTATTTGGTTTTTATTAGATTATATTTTTTATACCTTTCTTATTCCTCGTTAGCAACACCTTTTCCACACAACTTACTCTAGGCATATAACAAGATGAACACACTTAATATGCCTTGTACGAATAGATTAAAAACTGTTAAGTTTTCCGTTTGTACTGCACATAAAATAGAGCGTGTCCTCAAAGGGTAGAAAGTGTTCTACATGTGGTACACATAAAACGGAATGCGTTTCCGATGAGGTGACCACAAAGAACTAACGCGTTCCTGCTCGAGACAAAATGCTCCTCTAAGTAGCAGACTATAAGGCTAATCACCAGGTAATGGAGATAATCGTGTTCTACCGCATTCGATAACTTAAGGTTGTAACAGGGATGTACTTCCTTAAGCGATGAACATTCCAAAAGAGGTATTTCATGTGAGAAATTTTCACTTGAGATTATGACTTTATTCTATGGAAATCAGTTTAAATCAGAGGCAGTGTACAGCAAACAAAGTATGCAATCTGCTTCAGAAATAAGATGTGATTCAGCGTGTGTATATACGAAGTCGAATAGAACGCTAGATTTGGCTGAAGTGTATTTTTCGTATAATGAGCAAAAATAGTATATCTCGAGACAAAAATAGCATAACAAGCCGCAGTATATAAACGCGGTTTGATAGAGTTAATGCTGCACATAATGAATACAAGCAAGTCATGTTGTGCATTTTGAAGTACGTTTGGATGTGTCCCAAACATGATGTACAGAAGACATGACAACTGTAATTTGCACATGTTGCACACAAGTTGCACTGAAGCGTCACCACAATATGCGTAAGAGGCGTGTTCTACAAAGTGCATCCATATTACGCCATATATTTTATACAGTGAAGAGAATATATGGTGAGGATTAAACGCTGCATGTAAGAGATACTGGGTCCCATATCTGGCACACACAATAGTGTAGCCACACCTGGCTCGCGAAGTACAAAATTTACACAAGATAGCCTCCACAGAATGTAATCCTGCAAATGCGCATGAAATACGTGTATTCCCAACCAGAAAGGATAGAGTGTGTTCCGCACGTGACCCACACAAAGAGATGCACACACGAGGCGCACACAATATACTCTACAATGGTCC
>NW_028234403.1:30241265-30251265 GCF_977035675.1 Penaeus japonicus | reverse complement strand
ATGATGAACTTATAAGAACTATACAACTATACCTGATGATATATCACACAGACCCACCATAAGGAAAAATCTTAATATAGGTAATAAAACATTTATCTCCGGCTTCATTCAAAGAAGAATATGGACCATCTCGATATATAAATAGAATATTTGCATATAATTTGTGTATGGCATTGTTGTATACTGTGATGTCATTCTCTTCAGGGCATGAAAGCTGTGTCGTATTCAAAGCAGAAACCGGATCTATCATCATTGGATCTATCTATCACTCTTAGCAAGCACACGTGGTGGTCAAAGCTCTTCGCCGATTTCGGGTCGTAATCTGGCCAATATTTAAAGGCACTTGGTCACCCCTTCCCCTTTCCATAAAGCGTGGCCATGAGGATGGAAAGACACTGTACAGTATGAACAGATAAGTGACTCAGGATTTATATTTGATTTACTTTTGTTCAATCACTTTTTTTTTTATAAAGTGTACCGTTGCATAAAATTCCATGGTAATTCAACGATGAATAAGAAATGTCATAAAAATAGGAATGATATTTTGTTCTTTCACATTCTCTTTCACATCCAACTTCTAGCCATTGTATTTTCCAAATTATGTCTAAAATGAAAATCAAAATTTCATAGCAAAAGTTCCATCACAAATCCCTTTCCTAGAAAAGGTATTGTATACAGAAAGCGCTTTTACTCTATGTAGTGGAATCTTCAAGGAATGTGGAAAATGTCCCATCTCTCTCGGTGTCACTCGCCCATAGCTAATGCACGTCCACTAATGAAGTTTTTGAGAGCAAATTTCAAATAGCTGAAAGCCCCTACTCAAAGTTGCGTAATCTACGTTCGTGAAAGCAAAACTGAAATTTCACGAAAGCATATGTTCATTTTCTTAGAAATAAAACAAATCAGAATCCTCCTCAGGAGGAAACGTCATAAAAATAGGAAGAAAAGGAGCAAGAAAAACTCACAACGTTTCGAGTAAAACCAGTCTCCTCTTCAACCGGACACACCCAACCAAAAGCGGATGCCCCTTTCATTTATATTTTTTTAACGTAGGCATTTCATCATCTACCGCTCGTTCAGAAGGAAACGCGGCACCGATTCCGCCTCGGCCAAGAATGTCCGCCCCGTAGCAGTCCCCGGACTCGCCTCTTCGGGAGAAAATACTTTCCAACATCTGATGCAACGCGACGCCTTCCTCGGAAAGTGACGCCACCTTTCTCGGCCGAACACTTTTACTGGGTTTTCCTAGTGGCGGGAAGCCGGACATGGCGAGGGCCGGTGTTTACCTCCATTGCCGCCTCCTCCTCCTCCTCCCCTTCCCATCCCTCGTACCCCCTACGCCCCCCTTACCCCTCCCTCACCTACTTATCTAACACCATTCCAGCCGCCCTTTCAATCTCTTCCTCCTCGCCCTCCTCCCCATCCCTCCGGTCCCCTCCACCCTGCCCAATCCTTTCTTAGGATCTTACTTTAGCATCCGTATGTACGGGCGATGGTGCGTGAATATATATATATATATATATGTATATATATATAATATATATATATATATATATAATATATATATATATAATATATATATATATATATATATATATATATATATATATAATACATACATATATATACATACATATATATATATATATATATATATATATATATACATATATACATATATATACATACATATATATATATATATATATATATATATATATATATATATATATATATATATATATATATATATATATATATATATATATATATATATTTATTTATTTATGTGTGTGAGTATGTACTTGTGTGTGGATGTATATGCATTTAGACAGTTATAGAGGAAGAAATAGAGAGATGGACAGATAAAGATAGATAGAGTAAAAGAGCAAAAGAGAAAGAGAAACAGACAGACATACAGAGACATTGTATTACGTACCTCCATTTGGTACTTTTCATTGTTTCGTTTTTTTCTCCACATATTTTCGAATTTCACGGAGATGTTGGATCCACTTTTACCACATCGGTTTTTTTTCTGTCTCTCTCTCAACCTCCTCTTTTTTCTCCCTCTCCTCCACGTGGGTCGTCATTCCAGCGTTCCTCCAGCGGCGAGGCCCATTCCTCACCAACCCTCTTCGGGCACAGGCGCTGGTCGACCATCGAGTATTTAAACTCTATGCGTAACCGGGAGAATAGTAATTGTTCGCCATCCATGGTCAGTAATCATTCTGAAGAGGTTTGGCAAATATTACTTTCTTCCCTAAATATTTGATGATGTGTAATTAGTAAATGTGCAGTATCGTTGGAGGAAAAGTATCACGGTATTTACTGAGCAGCTGTATTGAAAAGGCAATTTGCGTAACGATACAAGATTGTACTCTCCATATACTACTGACTGTGTGTCGCGCTGGAGTACGCAGTGCCACATATCACGTCATCTGCAGAAATAATACATCTTTTTTTAGGGGTGGAAGGGGACCAGGATCCAAATGGCACCCCATCCCCCTCCCCCCTTCCTCTCCTCCTCCCTCGGGGGCGTAAGGGCGAGAGATCCAGACAAACGAGTACACAATTTCACCCTTAGAGGCATCGCGTGTGCCCCGCCCAAGACAAGCCGCTACGTGCCTCGGCCTCATAACGCGGTCGCTAGAGTGTAGCGCTTTTCTCGAATCGCTAGTCTCTTGATCGTGAGCGATTCCAATTTCTTTGATCTCTCTTTCTCTCTGTCTCTCTCTCTCTTTATCTTTCTCTCTCTTCGAAAGTGGAAACTAGAAATGATATGCAAGTGAGTACAGGAGAACGGCGGATGCAAGCTCAAGCGGGATGTGATCAGTGAGCGTGGGTGAGGCGGCACCTGTGTGACATACTTACGCGCTCACTCACTCGCTCACACTGGCTCGGAGATCACACTCGGCGGAACCAAGAGGGACACCACTTATCGCGAGGAGGAGGAGGAGGAGGAGGAGGAAAGTAACGGTTATTCGTTCCCGCTGAAACTATGATGTAATGCATTTGGGACATGTCTTGAGGTAAAAAAGTTTGAATGGTAAGCAAGGTTAATAAGGGTTCTTTGTTTATCATGGATGTCATTTGTCACGATGATATTTATCAGTCTTATCATTATTACTGTGATAACCGTTATTTATTATTGTTATTATTATTATCGTTGTTTTCGTGACATCATTATCATCAACATCAAAATGATAACTCTTATGATATTAATTGTTATTATCATTATCATCTTGTCCATCATCATTGTTGTTTTATCATCACCCATTATCATTAATATCATCATCATGAATTTTATCACAATAATCATTATTATCACCATGACCGGCAGTCGGCACCCTCACTAACCGCCTCATCTGATCTATATATGTGCTATAAGACTATTTATCAGGATAATCAACTCTGAATATTTAGTCCTTATATACCTTTTCTATTTTTCCTACATTAATCTTGAATTAACTTCGTAATGTAATTGATAATTCATGCTAATCAGAAAATACTTATCTTGGCTTCAGGGTTTAGCAGATAGAGAGAATATTGCTACATGTACCAACACATTTTATAGAATTACGTTGGTCATTTATATTTGAAGATTATATAAAGTGAATAATGAAAAAAGGAAAACGGGAATGTTTGATATATCATTTAGGTAAACAAATACATGTTTTGATCAGAAATAAGTTCCAACAGATATATAAAAAAAAATGAATATACGAATAGAAGACATCAATTTGAATTTAAGTATTTAAGAAATAATGATACGACAACTCAACTGAAACATCGGTGCACATTGATGGTGAAACTCAAGTAAAAACAAAGGAAGCAGGTATCATGGAATGTTATTGTTCATCGAGAGTGTGATGAATAGGTAATGGAGTTCAAATCATTTCGGATTTTTTTTTTTTTTTTTTTTTTGGGGGGGGGGCGTTCGACTTTCGTTGCAATAGTGTGTTGTTGGTGTTTTAGAAGATAACATTAGTTTATTGTGATGTTAGAAGTATATGCGAAAGATCTGATGGTTAGAAATATGATTATCTAGTGGCATAAAAAGTGATAGATTATTAGTTTCGTAGTCTTGTTCCATTAAACAATGTCAGATGTTTTCATGTATTGCAGAGATATCTATATGTATCTGTTGCAAGTGTATTTCTTTTTTTCTTACCAATGCCAGTCACCGTTATGTACAACGTAATCCAAGCCAATCTGCATGCATCTCATAATCGTACAATTAGTTTGTCTTCAACATGTTTTAAATGGATTTGATAATGCATTTGGTATCAGTATATTTGTTGAAATTGAAGTTTGATTATATAAGTATAAATCGATTTAATCTTTTGCTCCACTGCAACGGATTTTGAGATAACCCTGCAACCTCCGATCGAAATCACACGCTGCGCCCTAGATCGCGGTGTCTTGTTTATTTGTTGTATAACTTGAATTGTTGAAAAACATCTCATTGGTATTAATTCTCAAAACGATTATCAGGTAGATGGCCAGTACTTTTTATCAATTTGAAGAATGAGTAATAATAGGCCACTTACAAGAGTGAAATATATCCAAAAGATTTTTACAATCACTATTTGTATATTTTGAAATTTAAAATATGTTGGCTTCATTGTTTTATTTCCTTTTTGCATTCACTCCACCCAGAGGATTAACTATTTGAAAAAATCCTAGTTCCATTAACCAATGACAGATTCCATTCTTACCGAAGTCATCCTTCTGCAAATCCAGACCGGAAAGACACAAAAATACCAATTCGCAACGGCTCTGATGACGAGGCTGTTAGTGGCGTTATTGGTAACTCTGGTGGTATAGAACTACATAGTGACGGTGTGGGTGGTGAGACAATGGTGATGTCTTACCACGAAACGACACAGTAACATAGTGCAGATGACCAACATGGTATGTGTGGTAAGGTGGTGCAGCCGAGAGTCCGGTTGTGTGTGTTCTACATACTAGTCATATTTCATACACGATCTCTTCCGTCTTCATTGGCAAGAATTATCTATCGGTATGTGATAAAGTAATTTCTTACATAGACAGATGGATACCATTGGCTAAAGGATTTTCCCTTTTTATACAGATACGTAGAGATTGGATGTGCAACCGCGTGTATGTTTAACGAAGAGTACACGCAAAGATTTGTGCATGATATACTTGCATGCTGATATCTTGTTCAAAAGCGGTAACAGTATCATAATGTCCGACAATGTTGCAAACAAATAACGTATGTTTAGCAAACCAGGCGGAAAAATACAAGAAAATACGTTCCCGGAAAAAAATAGCAAAGAAATCTAAACAAAGGTGTTTGTTTGTGTGTGTGTGCGTGTGCGTCTTTGTTAAACCCATACGAGGGTAATTAATGGTATATATGCAAGCAAACGCGTACCTCGGCTTACGAGAAGTGTGTTTGTGAATGTGTGCGAGAGATAGAGAGAGAGAAAGGGGGACGTAGATATGTGTGAGTATGTGTGTTTGGAAGCATTTGTATGTCAAGAGATGTGTATGTGTGAGAGTGAGTATCATTAGTAGGTGAGGGTGTGTGCTTAAAAGTGAGTACGTATGCGTGCGTGTGTCAGTAAGTATACTACTACACGGATGTGCGCGAAGAAAATTACACTCTGAAACACAGGTGTAGACGGACCACTTTCGTAAAGAGGCGAGCGTGATTAAGTGCAGCGGGGATCTATGCCACGACGGGAGGGGGGAGGGGGTAATTACATTTAATGACGCTGGGAATGGACACGCAAAATCCCCCCCCCCCCTTTCGTGACGGCTATAGTCATTGTCTGTCTACTATCGTTTTATACTTTTTTTTGGGGGGGAGAGGGAGGTTGTTACTATGCAGCTGCTGTTTCAAAATGTTTCTATAAGATACAACAATCCTATCAATTTTATTTTTTATTATGAATGACTTTTAATTAATACTACAGACTACAGTCCAATTTAATCTTCAGTTTCAGTCAGTTAACTTTGCAATGCTGTTCAATTAATTCCATTGTTTATGAAGAACGCATCGGTTGCACGACATTAATCCAGTGACGGTCCAAAAGACACTCAGACCGTCCCGTGATTACACCTGTCAGGCCAGGCGACTTGCTGTCTGGTCGACGCCCTTATTGTTAATGCAGCCATCGTTAACTGGGGCAAGAGATCGAAAAGGGTGTTATAGTTACAGTAGTAGTGATGTCTGTCACGTCATAGAGCCGATGGGAATTTGGATCGGTTCTTTTGCTGTCGTTGAAGTCTCTCGTGTGTAGTAAAGTGGCCGCGTAGTAGGTGAATGACTGTTGTAAAAAACATTAAGATGTATTCATTAACACAGATTAGTAATTTTGATGGTTATTCACAGTCTATCACAGTCTCTGATTACTTTGTTTTCTTACATTGCGCGGCTATCCTGGTTACTGATATCCATAATCCATGTTTGGAAACCATATCCGAAGCCATAACCACGCCTGACACCGGACCCCGTCTTCAATAGCCGGTGACCCCAAGCCCTTCTACCTGACCCCATATCCTGATCCCCAGGTCAGTGATGACCTACGACCCATATTTCTGACCTCTGACCTTCGCTCCTTCATAATTTTAAATCAGCAGTCGCATTTTAACTCGTTTCGCCTATTGTCTTTAGACCATATTACTGACACAAGATCCAGCCTTTTCTCTGTTTGAATATTGATGTTCTACGAGGCAAAAGCAATTAATTCTAAAAATAGCCTTTTACCCAGAATCCTACATTCTGACCAGCTGATCAGTTGAACCGAGTCTTTTTTCACTGCAGCCGCGCGTCCTACATTTTCCCAAGCGACCTCTGAAAACCCTAGGACTTCTTAACTGACCCCACACTTCAGTCTTTACTCACCATTGACAATGTACTTTCTGACCCCACATCTTGACCCCAATCAGCGAGATCCACATTCCTAAACATAGACACCGGCCTCGGACAATGCTATTCGCGCAGCCTAAGCCTCTGACCACATTCTTGCCTGTCGTTGCGGGCCGACCAAAGCATAAAAAAGATCAATCAGCCTGTTTCAGCCGTGGCTCTTGACCTTACGTATATACGCACACGCATATACACGCAACATACGAGAGATAGATAGATAAATAGATAGATAGAGAGAGAGAGAGAGAGAGAGAGAGAGAGAGAGAGAGAGAGAGAGAGAGAGAGAGAGAGAGGGAGGGAGGGAGGGAGGGAGAAAGAGAGAGGGAGGGAGGGAGAGAGAGAGAGAGAGAGAGAGAGAGAGGGAGGGAGGGAGGGAGAAAGAGAGAGAGAGAGATATGTAGAGTGAGAGAGAGAGAGAGAGAGTCAGACAGACAAACGCAGATGCATACATCATAAAGAGAGAGAAATAAAGACTATAACCACTCCGTTCCTGTGCAGAATCCTCGGCGAGCGAAGCAAAAAGGCCCAACAGAGGAAGCAGAAACACGTGACGTCACTCCCGCCGAGGCAGATTAAGGAAGTGACGAGACCGTTACGCGCGTGACGGAATACAGCGTCCGGGGCTGTGTGTGTGTGTGCGTGTACGTGTGTGTGTTTCTGTTTGCGTACGTGGGTTTTATTTGCTGTGTGTTCGCGTATCTGTGGTGATTGTGTCGTTTTGTATGTGTGTTAGTGAGTCACTGTGTGTCTTCTTGAATGTGTATGTGCATTTGTGAGTCTCTGTGTATCTTTTGTATGTGTATGTGTGTTTTTTATTCTCTTTGAGTCTTTTGGAATGTATATGTGTTTGTGAGTCTTACATGTCTTTTGCATGTGCATATGGATGTTTGTGAGTATCTGTGCGCCTTTTTGTTTGTGGAATTATGTGTATGAATTCGTTTGTCTACGCGCATGTGGGGTGTGTATGTTCATATGCGTTTGTACGTTTGTTTATTTTTGTTTACGTAGGTGAGTGCCATTAAGCGTGAGTCTGTACATGCTAATTCGCATGCATATAGTGAACAGGTGCTTGTTTGTACATGCACTTCACCCCTCCCCCTCCCCCTCCCCCCTCCCACCTTTCACTCGCTTCCTTTCTCCTTGTGTCTTGAGCCTTAGTTCTTTGTTCGTCCATTTTTCAGATTTCAAACATTCTGATTTTCTCTTCTCACCCTCTTTCTTGCTCTTTCTCTTCATATCCGTGTTCACTTTTCCATTTTCTGGATTTGTTTTTTTCTTCCCCCCCCTCTTTTTATTCTTCTCTTTATTTGCATTCTTCTTATTATTCTTCCTCTTCTTCCCTTTCTTCTTATTCTTATTATTATTCTACTTCTTATTATTTTCTTACTCGTCTCTCGTATTTTTCGCCTCCTCTTTTATTCATTTTCTTTGTATCCTTCTATCATTATCTTTATAGCGTTAGTATTAGTATCTTTTCTACTAACGGTATCTTCGATAGTGACGCTTCCTATTCTATTGAAGTTATTATGAGCATCATTACCATTAACATTTCCTTTAGTATTAGTATTGTTATGATTATTATCATTATAATGTTGTTATTGTTATGATCATAATTATCATTAATGTTATTATTGTTGTTGTTATTATTATCATTTTCATTATTACTATTATAATAATTATTATTGTTGTTGTTATTATTATTATTTTTATCATTCATATTATCATTATTATCATTACTGTTATAATTATTGTCATTGTAGTTATTACTATTATCAGTGTTATTTTTATCATTATCATTATCATTATTATCGCCATCATCATCAACATTATTATCATTATCTTTATCATTATTATTATTATTATTATTATTATTATTATTATTATTATTGTTATTATTATTACTATCATTATTATTATCATCATCATCACCATCATTATTATTATTATCATCATCACCATAATTATTGTTATTATCATTATTTTTATTATTACCATCATCACTATTATCATTATCATCATTATCATGATTATCATTATTGTTATCACTATTATTATTATCATAATTGCTACCATTTTTATTATTGCTATTGTTATTACTATTATCCTCACTTTCATCATTGTTATTACTATCGTAGTTATCATTATTATCATCTCTCTTACGATAACCATTACTATCATCATCATCATCATCATCATCATCATTATTATCATGATCATCATCATCATCATCATCATCATCATTATCATGATCATCATCATCATCATCATCATCATCATCATCATCATCATCATCATCATCATCATCAACTCATCCTCATTCTCATCATAATTATCATTATATATTATCAATATTAATATCAGTATTAGTATTAGCATAATCATCTTACCTCCCTCTTTATCTCCTTTACTTGGTCACCCCACCCCCTCCCCCCATACCCCTCCCCCTACCATGAAGGACTTCCACGCTCTTTGCATCATATTTTGTACATGGAAAATAATATTATTACTTTAGCCCTTCTGTATGAGTGTGTGTTTGTATTTCTGTGTGTGTGTGCTGGTGTATGAGTGTGTGTTTCCTTTTAGTGTGTCTATATGTAGCTTTATTTTGTGTGTGCATGTACGTGACTATACCTGTGTTATTTACTTTTCCGGCTTGGTATATATTATAAATATTCATGTGTAAGTTTCGTATTTGTCCATGCATGCAAGTGTCTCCATGGACATACTAATGTCCGTGTGCCTGTACGTGTGCTAATTTCTGTTCATCTTAATGGATGTAAGATTATGTTCATATCTGTATTTATGTGTGCGCTTGATAATATATGCATCTTCGTGTGCTTGTATCAGTCTACGTGCTTGAGTGTGTGTCTGTGTGGGTGCATATTTGTTTGGAATTCAAATGTAGGTTAATATCCTCTGCTCTTCACCCAGCTAAGGTAAGATCCCGCGTTTGCAACATCATGAGTCTGCAATTTCCCGACCTTGTATGCTGTCCACTTACCTGGTGACACTTACCAGGTACCAACTTACCTGTTATCCCACTTGCCTGCTGCCCACTGACCTACCTGGCTCCTCCTACTTACCGACTACTAACTTGGT
>NW_028234403.1:30213765-30218765 GCF_977035675.1 Penaeus japonicus | reverse complement strand
CCAGGTAGTTTGGGCACTGAATCCAAAAACGATTTTTTCTTAACATAACTGTTAACATGATATAATAGATAATAAAACTATGTATATCATAATATACTATGTATTATAACTATGGAAGTAAGTAGTGATAATGGAAATGATGTTCGCTTATAGGTATGAGTGTAGGAGTTACATGTTGTAAAATAAGTACATAACAGTATCTTTTATTGCAGAAAAAAATGGATTGCTCATTCCAAATCTTAGGTAAAATCAAAGATTCATTACTATAGTATGAGGTATTTCACAATCAAACTCTATAGTTTCCATAAACTATCAATTTATTAACATAAATGTTACACTGCTCACCCTATATCATTTACACATCTGTCTAACTTAAATCTGTTTCCTGAACAAACATTCAGAGGTTCATCCTGTTTTAGATGCACCATCACAAGGGAAGACACAAGCATTCATTCTCAATGTCAAGAGGAAAATACACAAATTATTTATATCCTAGTTAAGTATAAATATCAAGAAAAGGAGCTATCATTTGCATGTAAATTTACCTACTGAAACCATCTATGTTCAGCCAATAAAATTAATGTTGGCTGTCTATATCTCTTGACAGTTATTATACACATAATCACTATAATTTCTAAAATGTAATTCATACTCATGTGATCTTAAAGTTCAAGCATCATTATTTTAATGAATTAACATTAAAAACCTATCGAAGTTGTTGCTAAACATATATAATCAAAAGTACTCAAAAGGACCTCTTATATTTACTAATATCTATGTCATTTATATTCAGTAAAACTGACTAGATAGTCACAACAACTGTATACACAGAACTGCATATAAAATCTTGCATGGAGTTGAAATGCATTTTTCTGTGTGTGTATATATATATATATATTATGATCAAATTTCAAAATATATGCAGAGCCTGCAAGTCTACTCTGTCACTTTAAGTATATAAACGCACTGTAATACTTAATGCAGCAAGGCACCTTTTTACTTTAGTTTACAACCTTGGTCTTCATATAATTTTTTTTTTAAATGGCTTCAGAATAGGAAACACTTCCCTAAATTTTGGCTTTAGTTACAAAATGCATGCCAAGTCATAACTGTAAATACATTAACTAGAATAAGAATTTTATATTTACACTCACTCAGCAGCAGACAGAATGCAGTTTAAGGTTTAACATGGGAAATGCATAACAATAGGACTGTCATACACATTTTCTTAAACTGTTGACACAATTTTTCAAAGAGAAATCACAGAGTATTTTTAAGGATTGTGAATGGAAAAAATGATAAGCTAAAGTTCAGCAATTCAAATAAGGGTTTATTGGCAATTATTGTCAGCCATGACAAAAATAGATTTCACACTGTCTCTCCTAAATGAACAAACCATCATTTAGAACTGATTTTTCCCATGACATACATACAAAAACCATGCACATATAAATAGGAAAACATCAGCATTAAGCAATGGTTCATGGTGTACTGCAGAATTTTTGTTTTTTACTGATGATAAGCATTAATTTAAGGAAAAAAACATGGTTTTCCAGAAACCATCAGAGGACTGGGATTTTAGAAATGTATTTTCTAAATGGGATTTATTTCAAGCATCATCATCACATGAGTTGTGGTTATTTATTGATGTTCTTTTTCTGGGCACAATCTTGGCACTGTCTAACAAATCATCTGATGAATGTAATAAACCACTTGAACATGTGGCTCTTTCACCATTATTTGAACTATCTACTTCTGAGAATGTCTCTCCAACAACCATCTGCCTAATCACTAAAGAGATGAGTCATGAACACTCAAAGGCCAAAGTTAAAAGCCATAAGAGTAAGGAAGTCAATCTTACAACCATGAAACATGGGAAAATAGCCTTAGCTAAATAATAATCATGTTCTCTATCATTATTATATTCTCTGTAATGCATCTCTGAAAAGTTGACAGTACATACATACAGGGAAATAAAAATTAATGATACACTATAATTGACTAAGACAGAAATAGCTATGCAGAGTACAAGAAGCTGGCCATTTTTTATTTTCTTTTTTTTTTACATATTTCTTTGTAATCTACATTTCTACCTAAATAAAGATCTTCCAAAGAATGACATGAAATTTACACTGCATGCCAATTGGTGCACTTTGCTGATCTTCATTTTCATAACTGTGATGAGTCATAAAACTGGTCAAGATTAAAATCAGTTACTGTAGAAAAAAAATCTGAGAATATATCCACTTTCTTTAGTCTCATCAATGGAATAGGATAGCCAAGACATCAGTGAAGAACTACATCTCTGTGTAATGCACAATGTCTAAAACCTTAAAAAAAAGTAAATAAATAAATTCACAAAAAACAGAAACGACAGTGAAGTCATAGTTGGTTCACTTAGCTAACCATGGATGAGAAAAAAAAACTAATAAAAAATAGCCAAACAACTACAGAAAGGAGTGATTATCTATAAACTTCTTCAAGAGAAGGTGATAAAAACCTCCTAAATGTAGCACAATACAAACAAAGTGTATCCATAAGTGTAAAATATATATTATATATATATATATATATATATATATATATATATATATATATATATATATATATATATATATAAATGGTGGAAAATAAAGAGAACAAGTACAAGTCTGTGCAAATGCAAGCCCTTGGAAAGATTCTCATAAATTTGAGTGCTTAAAATGGGTCAACTAGATTAAATTCACTCTCTATAACAATTGGTAAAATATCAAAACTGAACATTTTAATAGACATTATTGATCCAAATAATAAAGTGAAAAAGTATATATCCTGCATTTTTCTCTTATGAACTCTTAAGGAGAAAAAGTGTTATTACTTATTAGCACAGTATTACCAATTATCCATTTTTAACACAAAAATTGTCATTACCAATGACTAATTTTTACTTTTCCAGAAGATAACGAATTACAAATAAAGCCTAAAGAGAAAAATCTATTTCTCTTATTGTCACCATCAAACACTTTACCTTCTACTTTAAATACAGCTTTTAACTCATACCTTAAACTCAGCTATGATTTGCTACTTGGTGCCAAGGAATATACCCATACACTGAAATAATTCACAAGATTCATAACTGCTGTTCACATTGAGTACCTTTTTGTAGAGAGAGAAAAGATTCTAGAACAAAAATTCAAATTAGAAAGCAATCATCACATTCAACAGTACACCATTAAAGAACACTAATATTAATCACATCATAGAATTAGTTTCATTAAAGTTTTTCAAAATTGTTTCACTATTTTCATGTTAAGAAAAACTATCCCATAGGGTTGCTGAACCTTCCTTAATCCTTTCCTACCATACTGTTCAATAAATATCCACCTGTTTTTTTATTATTTTTTTACATTTTCACTCCAAATGTCAAACATCCATCATTTAGGTTGAAGAAAGATGGATCCTTGTACTTACATTAAGGCTTTTGTGATTGTCATGTTATATGTGCCTACAAAAAAAATAATTTCATACTTAATAAATTAGTGAGCATTGTCACAGATCTAATGTATAGGTAAATCTGGAAAAACAGAGTTGGTAAATAACTAGAGGTATTTGCATTGTAGATGCATTTTTCATTGATGTGTCTTTCCTTTATTTTACATAAACGAAAAACAAACTTAAACACAGACTCTTTTACACAAATATTATACATCTGAGCAGACCAATAGCACAAAATAATTTTCAAGACATCAAATTACAGTCACCCAAGAGTTTCTTCTTTACATGCTCTAAAACAATGAGGAAAGCCTAATACAATAAAATCTAAAATACTTTGTTACCTATTTAATCCAAGTAAACACCAAATGTAGTTCAAACACACTAGAAACCATAAGGATGCTCTCAGTCTCACCTTAATATAAAATTTAACAAAAGCCAATAAAAATCTAATTAAATGAGTCTTGAATAACACCATAAACAATAACAAACACATAATCAATTACTATTATTCAAGAGAACATATCTGTGGCATTTACATGACAAAATGTGGTTGAGAGTAATTTGTCCTGATTTTTACAACTTCATCACATACCTTCTCTTCGGGACACCACTGCTTTCCATAAACACTTTCCAATAAAAAAATTAAATATCTCCAACATTACAAACACAATACTAACTCCCCATTCAGTCACTTTTGTATATAGTTTATTATCAAATGTGTAATAAAAGAAGAAAAAAAAAGTTCAAGCCTTCAAGATAATCAGAATATAGCAGGATCAACACACTTAAATATATTCAAAACTATTCAAACACTGCTCACAAACTCGTTTTGTGGGATATAAATGGAGCTGGATGACCATGGATAAAATGTACATCTAATGATATGGCATTCACCAGAAACTAAAGAAAACAAAAATCAGTAACATATTGCTAGACATGAATACTTTATCACAGATGATGTGAAAAGCTGCCCCCCTAGAAGAGCCTCAGGCTCTCATTTTCCCAGATATCTAGACTAATTCAATTTTCAGTAATGAAAAGCCTGATAAAAATAGATACAAATGGAAACTATCTAGAAAAAGAGAGCATGGCTGGTTCTCCATCCTAGAAAAAAAATCAATGCTTTCACTTTTCTCTCTACAGTAAACTAAGTTTACATAAATTCTGAATGTAATGACAGCTATGTTTGCAGTGGAAGTATACACCATTCTCTTAAAGAAATACTAGTGACATTATCTCAAAGTACCTGCAAACAGCAGTATTGAAATTTATTACAATATGATATTATGACAACTAGAGAACTCTCTAAATTGTATCATACGTAATCTTATTCTACAAGTGCCTTTTCTACAATTCTACACTGAAATTGTACATTATCCACCACACCCCCTCCATCCAGTCGCTTAAGAATTCAGTAAACACACAGCCACATAACACTGTGATGCGCTTGGTCAATGAATGGGCTAGATTTTACCTTTATGAAAACATGAAAACTTATTGTCATTGGTGTGCTTATTCCAAAGAGA
>NW_028234403.1:30173765-30188765 GCF_977035675.1 Penaeus japonicus | reverse complement strand
GCTTGTACCAATATACATATGCTGTGTGCACAGAATTATGATATGCTTGTGATGCCAAAACTATTTTCCAATACAATGGTAAAGATCTTCCAGGGTCTACTACATCACTTCTTATTTTATGATGGTATAGAAAAGCACTCCATAGGTATCTGACAACAGTACCTTTAATACTACTATGTTTCATGAAAAAGTACTAGGTATGGATAAAGTTTCATAACCTGTAACCAATAATATAACCATGGTGCAACAGTAAAACCAAAAACCCACTGCCTGTTCCATTTCTTGGCTCTATAAACCCTTGAGATTATTTTCAAGTCACTCCCTTTAGAGAAAGATTAATAAAAGCAAACAAAGGTTCTTATAGCAAGTTTACTGTCAGGTATATATAAATTCAAAATAGAATTTGGAACTGTATTCATAAAACATTCACAAATTCTTTACTGAAAACTGAAAGTATATTTACCCAACATTAAATTGAAAGTTAAATAAAGTACAGAAAATCCTGTATTAATGTTTCTGTATTTGATAATACCCTCCTACCCTCTGTAACAACAAGGGAAATACTGACTTACAGTTGATATACAAGAAGATAAAGCTATCTAATATTCATAAATATTTTATCTTTTCTCAGCATTATCTTTTTAGTTTAGCTTTCAAAGTGTTCACCCCTGTCTTCCAGGTAAACTTTATACTTATAATATCTGCTCTCCTTACAGCCATCCAAGATATAATCCCTCATCTTCAGTTCCTCTAAATGGATAAATTATCTTCATACACAACATGATTAACAACAATTAACTACAAAATTTGCCCATAAAACTTGAAATGAAGTAAATTCTATTAAGACTAAACTGTCTTCCCCCCGCCAGACCTACACCTCTCCAAAAGTTAAAAATAGAGGAATAAAAAAACTGCTTCCTATCCTCCCCCACAAACACATACATCATCCCTCCCTGTCCATCTATAAAAAAAATAAACAGGTCTAACAAAAATACAGGGCCTTCTGTAACCAATTTAAGTTCTGAA
Organism: Penaeus japonicus; assembly: GCF_977035675.1. Classification (NCBI taxonomy): domain Eukaryota; kingdom Metazoa; phylum Arthropoda; class Malacostraca; order Decapoda; family Penaeidae; genus Penaeus; species Penaeus japonicus. The sequence goes on along the minus strand of NW_028234403.1, from coordinate 30,187,739 downwards.
AGGATTGTTTTAAAGCAGGGGGGGATGGGTTCTCAAACTTTATTACTACCTGCGTAGCAGAGATGTACGGGGGTTATAGGCCGGCTTTCTTCTATAAAATACAAGATTATAGGTGAATATGTAGATGTAATTCTCTCTGAAAACCATATGAAATAAACTTTAATATAGGCTCACCAATCACAAAATAAAGTGAATTATCAGCTGAGGACAACTCCATCACAAATATTTACTATATTAACTTACATGCAACATGAACTTCTATGGGTTTTAACTAATCAAGATCTCATTCACAATCTACAGAATCAACTTAACAGCTTAATAATGAGCACAATTTGAGAACTCCTCATAAAAATAGTGGATACTATCTTAAATACTATCTTCTCCATTTTCCTACAAAGTGCTCAACCTCTTCTTCCTTCCAAGATACCTTTCATCTGTTTAACATTTAGAAAGCACTTTTCTTGCAATATCTTACGTATGCGCAGTATACTTCACATACAAAACAACAATTAATGAAAGAAATAATTCATACACCATATAAATAAGTATATATAGTAACAAAACAATAATACATTATCACATATACAAATCCAAATATACTTATACATAAAATCATCAAACTAAACATACACATATACAAATATATATATCCACAAATACATAATCAAACAAATACACAAATACACACACACACACACATGCACACGCACACGCACACGCACACGCACACGCACACGCACGCACACACACACACTCTCTCACACACACACACACACACACACACACACACACACACACACACACACACACACACACACATACAAACACACATACAAACACACATACACACACACATACACATAAACATACATACACATAAACACACACACACACACAAACACTCGTACAAACACAAAAAAAAAGGCACAAACATAAACACATATATACACACACGAACACACATACACACAAACAAACACACAAACACACACACACATACACATAAAGACACACATAAACACATACACACAAACACTCGTACAAACACAAAAAAAAAGGCACACACATAAACACACATACACACACACGAACCCACATACACATACACACACACACACACACACACACACACACACACACACACACACACACACACACACACACACACACACACACACACACACACACACACACACACACACACACACACACATATTTATATAAATAAAAAAATCCCCTTAACTTGTATTTTCTAATGTTTTCTACATTTAAGTGGGGTTTCTAAAGGTTTTTTTCCACATATAGTTCTTAAGGTAAACTTATGAAAAAAACAAGTCTTTGTAACATTTCCTGGGCCCTTGTCAAAAAACAGTTTTAATTTTCAACTTCACCACATTCCATAATCTATCCTGTATTTAAGCTAGCAACTACAGCAGCACAAACAAAATCTTTGCTTTTACACCCAAAGGAAAAAAAACAGTAGACTTCAAACAACTAAATAATAATAATTCAACATCACATTAAATATATACACTGAATTCATATAGCAATTCAGCAGCCTCCACAGCATATTAAAAATTGTAACAAGAATCCCTGGATATTCAAACATACTGTCCATGGCATATGATAGAAGTCTCATCCCTAAAGACACCCATTTCATTAAATTGTTTTTAAAAATTAATTAAATATATAAAAAATGCTCATGTATCTTCTTTTAGATTACTTCTGCTTCTCTACACCCTTGCTAGAAACAGACCACCCCTACTCCCCAACTAAAAAATATATTTACATCGTTTAAGTCATATACTTATTATATAACTCTATTCTCAAATTATTGTAAATAACAAGATGTTGGTGTATACACTTTCCAAATCTGTATCGAGTATTCTTGTAAAATGAAAATACTTAGCCACATGTATTAGTTATTCCATAGCAAAATCAGATTTCTATATGTCACATCACAAGCTATTCAAGCTGGTCTCTTAACTCATTAACCCATCCCCGACGGGGGAATTCTAGCCTTGAATGTCCAAATGCCGGGGCGTTCGAATTATTAGGCCTAAATCAATTGAATGGCTGGCACAATACTGTGCCGCCCGGCAACTGGGCTTTTGAATGCGCGGTACACATGCTGTACCACCCGTCCTGTGTGGGTTAACAACAGGTGACAAGATATTACGTCTAGTGGTTTTTGGGTCAGACACCGGGGACGAGTTATTTTGTCAAGGCCAGCGTGCCAGGTGAATGGGCGCACAGCACTCGCTCGCAGGCCAGTGCGGCTGAGAATCCCAATGCGTTAGGCTTATGCATTTGAGTATACCAGCAAAAATTCGACCATTTAAAGCCAAAATAGCCCCGTCGGGAACGGGTTAATATACACAGCCAGAGACATCTAAGAAGATACTTTACATTTTGTTTGTATGATTGTACGTATGTTTTGCTGATTTGACAGAACAAAAGCTTCCTTCAGGAACAACCTAAATTTCAGTTACATGTCTAGGTGCTCAAAGTATTAATACTTCCTTTTTTACAGGAAACTAAATCTCTTGTTGACTTCACATATTTCACATTAAAATGTACTTTTCATATCTTAGGATACATAAAGTAAAATATATAATATACATCTATTTCAGTATAGGTAAAATCATAGCTGACACTGAAGCACTGATCACACAAGCAGACTTTTACCCAGTCCCCTAATTTCTGACTTCTGTCTTTAGTTGACAGCCCACTGTCTCCATAATAGATACATTCAGCATATCTCCAGCTCCAGTGCCAAAATAATTACAACAATGGCCAGCCCACAAGGGAGCAATAATCTCTTTTTAAAGGTCACTGAATGTGTGCGTAGGAATTATGATTTCCTCTCACTTTTCTTTTGCCAGCCATAATTCTGAGTACAACCAAGATCAATGCTTTTGTGGTCGAGAAAGGTAAAATTTAAGCTTAACCAGAAACAAATGTACTGTTTGATTCTTTCCTGTATTTTCCATACTTCAGATTTTTCACCTTGAGCTATGAATAGTAAAAGAAGATCTTAACTTTTTAGCTACAACCCACAAATCTCAGAACAACAGCAATGGAAACTATTGGAATAGGCTACTGGGATAGGCACTTACAAACCATATACAAACCATAATATATATAAATATATAATATATATATATATATATATATATATATATATAATATATATAATATATATATATATATATGTATATATATATATATATATATATATATATATATATATATAATATATATATATATATATATATAATATATATATATATATATATATATATATATATATAATATATATATATATATATATAATATATATAATATATATATATATATATATATATATATATATAATATATATATATATATATATAATATATATATATAATATATATATATAATATATATATATATATATATATATATATATATATTATATATATATATATAATATATATATATATATATATATATATACATATATATATATATATATATATAATATATATATATATATATATATATATATATATAATATATATAATATATATATATATATTATATATATATATATATATATATATATATATATATATATATATATATATAAATATATATATATATATATATTATATATATTATATATATATTATATGTATATTATATGTATATTATATGTATATGTATATGTATATGTATATGTATATGTATATATATGTATATGTATATGTATATGTATATGTATATGTATATGTATATATATATGTATATGTATATGTATATATATATATATATATATATATATATATATATATATATATATATATATAAAAGGATGAATCTAACTAATAAACTAATTCTATAAAATTAAAAATCAATAAATAAGATGAAAACCTTTCCTAATAGCACTTATCATGGCATTCACACAAGCATAGGAAATACAAGACTTACTTGTGATTTGCAGTAATACCATCACTTGTTCTTGTCTCATTTTCCGACTGCTCAACCACAATCGAAGGTTGCCGAGTATTATGGTACTTGTGTCTAACCCGTTCAGAATCTGTGTTGTCTTCAATATCTGCATCACTAATCTCTGTGGAATATCATTACAAATATATAAAGATTACAACATGATCAAAAGCAAAAGGGGTGATACACGGCGTAAAACTTCTGCAAAAAACACACAACATCGATTTATCACAAAGGGTCAATTACACAGCAACACAAATCAAAGGGTAATGTCTCAAAATTTTAATTCATGATTTTACTTTTATCATATTAATGGATAAACATACAATTTTAACATAAAGGGGTCAATGCTTTGTTACAAAAAGAAAGAAGTAAGATATTCAACAAAGGATGCAAATGCAAGGATTTTTTGGAAATATTCACTTGACTACAAATCATGAGCAGGCACTAGGCATTTCCTCTGTAAAAGTGCATCTTATTAACCTGTTGTAAAGGAACCCTTGACTTACTAGAGCCATGACCTGGAGAGGGAAGATACATACCAATACATAACGTAAACTTGTAGATATAATATGTAGAGGCAAACAATAAGCAATTGCTCATGAAATATAAATGAAATAAGCTGTTGATAGATATATAATACTAAATGATACCAAAAATATGAACCTATACCATTTCTAAATTATATAAATAATTTGCAAAATAAAGTAAAACAGACAAATTGCATTTGTTTCTTTTAGTGCAGTGAAGTAGGTCTAAGTCATTTTTTCTACCTTTTATCATATAATACATGCATATTATAATATATTTATATATTTTATATTCTAATGAAAGGTCCATAATCTCAGCTCCCTCTACATATAATTCTCAAGTTCAATTTACTGACTATCATTCAGTGATACATGCCAGATAATATACTTTGGTAAAAACAAAATGCATTTATGATAACTTCCTTACCTGTGGAAGACTTTTTCTTAGAACTGGCAATGTCACTTTCATTATCCTTGCCATCATCGTCTGTCTCTTCTGATTCATCTTCGTCATCATCATCCTCATCATCATCTTCCTCTTCACTTTCTTCTTCATCTTCATCCGCTGCTTTGGACAATCCCTTATCATCTTTGCACTGATCAGTCTTTTCCTTAGTCTCCTCGGTCCCTCTCTTCATGTCATCTGCATTTCCCTCCACATTATTTTTGTTCCCATTCGTTTCCTCTTCCTCATCATCTTCCTGATCGTATTCAGAGTCTTCGCCACTCTCCTCCTCACCACTGTCCTTCTCCTGTCTGTTGATTCTTCTCGCTGCCATCAGCTGTCTGAATTTGAAGCTTTCTCCTCTCAAGATGCCTGTGTTCTTCCCTCCCTTTGCTTTCTGCTCTTCTTCTGTCTTCGTAGTATCCTCCAAATCTTCTGGACGTCGTTTTTCAGTCGTTCGTCTTTTCATCTTCTCACTTTGTACTGTCTTTTTGCTTTGCTCTTCTTCCTGGTCTTCAGTGTTGGCACGTATACAAGCTGGTGCAAGGCCCCCTCCTTTGGCCCGGCCCTTTGTCTTGCGAGCTTTCTTCTCCTCCTTTTTCTTCTTCTTCTGTTGGTGCTTGGAAACATTGTTGTTACTAGACTGTCTTCCAAAGCAGTCCAGTAGGCTTTCATCATCTGAAGGTGATGTTTTCTTTGGTTTTCCCTATGAGAGAGGTACATTATAATAAGGAACATAAGCAATTACATGTAAGCTGCTAAGGTTTGAACATCAAAATTATGAATATCATGCTCTGTTGCCAGAGTAAAAAAAAAGTGCACAACCATCTAACATATCAGTCACTATACTTGGAACCATAAGTACACAAAGATTGTCTAATTGTAATAAAAATATTCACGTATCAGCAAAATGTCAGAGTTGGTGTGAATTCATGTAAGATCAGCAATTTCATAAGAATAACCTTCATTTAGAAACAATAAATCAACAAAAAAATAACTTATAATAGATAGACTGAGATAACAATCCAGCACTTACTTTTTCTTCATTAATAGGAAGAGAAAGATCCATAAAAGGCTCAAACACTTGTGATGACCAATGACACTCTTCACAGAAGACTGGAAATGTAAAGATATAAATGACATGAATTATATATATTGCATAACCTAAACATTTCTCAAAACTATCAGAAGTTCCTCTTTATAAATTACATAGATATAGTCCTTCCTCATACTCAATCACATCAAATCAAAAAAGGAAAAAAAATATATACAGTACCAAAATCACCATAACAACCTACCTGTACTGATTAGATGGCCTCCAAAAATGTGGTCAACCAAGGTGTGAGTTGCCTGCTTGCCGTAGCCCTTGATCATGGTCTTGAGCCTTGGACTCACTGTGTTCGGATCAGTCTTCTCTGAGAGAGCAAAGGCCTTGAGAATGGCTCTCTTCGCCCTCAGAATTTCTTCATTGCGTATGGCATCCAGGAGGCAACGGAGGAGTTCATGGGCATCCTGCTGTTCGTATCCTTGGAACTGTGTGCTCTTCTTGCATATCTGCAATATTTCATTTATCGTTAATATCATTATCATCAGTGGTGGTGTGCCTTTGACTTTTCATATTTTTACTTGTTACTGTCCCTAAAATGAAAAAGGAAGTATTTGTCTTTCATTTTACCTTTTTAAAGCTTAAAATGAATAAGCAAAGTAAATTGATAAAATTGTGTTTATTTTAATGAGACAATAACTACCATGTATGCCATAGAGTGAAGATAATTTCCCAAATATATCCACACCTTCATATCAATACTTTTCTATTCTCTATCAGTGAAATCAATATATAAATTATAAATACTAAATACTAAAAACTTACTTCCCTATTAATCCCTTCCCATAGTAATTAATAATAATTCTCATGGTGCTACATTGTAAAAATATAATTATGCAAAATAAAAATTGTGAAAAAAAAATAATCAATAATAATATCAATGAAAAAAAATACTAGTAATACTAGTAATTATCACTGGTATTGATGTTGATGATGAGAACAATTACATTCATACTTATTATTATCATGGTCTTTATCACTATTAATATATAATATAATTAATATATAATATAATAATCATGACTATTCTCATTATCATTATTAATCATTTCATTAGTATCATCATTATTTTCATTCTAGTAAAACAATATAATAATAAAACATGGAATGCTTTGAATTTTCTAGAATCATCTTATACCACATTATATGCATGATATATCACTTACTGTCGAATCCGTTCCGTGCAACTGCCAAAAAAACACCCATATATGTTAGAAAAAAAGGGACAAAACCTACAATAAGCCCCCTTAAGAAAATCATAAAGGGTCAAACATAAACATTAATAAGAAAAATCTTTTGGGAATAAACAAACACAAAAATTACAGTATTGGCAAAAAGAGATGTGACTTGCTGCAAAATTCACAGAAGAAAATGTTAAGCTAAAGAGGGTGGCGGTGGCTGGAAATTTTATCAAATTTCTAGCCATAGAGCAAATCAATATCTTGCCCAAATGCAATCCTTCCCCTTTTGGATTTCTTATTCTAGTTTATCTACATGAGTACCAAAACAAATACTATGATAAAGCTTAGATCATATTATTGCATTATATCTGTGCTAAAATATCTTTATGACGTCATTTATCTAAAGAGAAAAATGACATGATATCATTATCATTTCCTAAGTCAAATGAATAAAGATAACAATACAATTTTTTATACTTTTCAAATGACATCTTTTTTGGCCAATACTTTTTTGCATAATATCATTTAGAAGTTCAGCTCATAACATACAAGGTAATGGACAAAGCAAGATACCTTTTTTTTTCTTTTTTATTTCTCCAATAAATCATCGTAGAGCATGAAATGTTAGTCAGTCATCCCAGTACACAAATTATAAAAATGAACACTCTGAGTAAGACAAAAATTACATCCTGAAATTTAACATTGTAAAAGCACACTTAGTTCATCCATCAAGATTCTAAATGTATAAAAGCAACTGGATAACAGACATCATATCATACTACAGGAATAAAACCAATTCCTGCTTTGCACAAGCAAATACACATATAACATGCAAAAGTCAATATAAAAGTATCACATATACACAGGACCATTTACTTGCATGCTAAAAAAAATAATGTAACCATTATCTACCTGACCAAACAAGTGTCCTGGGTTTAGAACACCATTCTTGCCAACTGAATGCATATCTTTCAGGAAAGCTGCCGTTGCCAAAGTCAGCCCTCCTCCCTCAGGAAGAATCAAGTCAAGGGGTTTCTGGAAGGCAAAGGTAATATAAAAATAATGGCATACAGCAAAACAAAACAAAAAAATATTTAGCCTTCCCTTTATATTAGCTCCCCAGATCCAAATACAATTAGAAGTTACAGGTTGCTTGAGAATAGCAAACAAACAAAAAAAGATATCAAAGCTATAATGAAAGAAGACAGCTGTGAATATGAGACGCTGCCACATTTATATATTGGTATGGTAGTTAGTTAACCTACTGATGCCAAGAATATGCACTGTCAACTATGGTTTTGGTTTAAGAGGGAATCAATTATTAGGTCTACCTGACCTTACATTATCATTATCATTATCATAATCATTATTACTATCAATATCCTTATCATTGACATTTTCATTACTATCTTTATCATTATCATCATCATTATCATTATTACAATTATTATTATTACAATCATTTATTATCATTATCATTATCATTATTAGCATTCTTACTATCATTATTATCATTATTATTATTATTATTATTATTATTATTATAATTATCATTATTATCATTATTATTATTATCACTATAATCCTTATCATCATTATCATTACTACTATTATTATTACCATTATCATTATTATCATAATTATTATCATCATTATCATTATCATCATAATTATTATCATCATTATCATGATCATTATCATGATCATGATCATTATCATTATCATTACTATTACCATTACCATCATCACCATTATTATTTCAATTAACATCAACATTAGAAATATATCACTGTTAACCCTTTCCCGACAAGGCACGCGCTACGCGAAAACCCCTATGCCAGGCCATTGCAATATTGCATTGGAAACGTCACACTGGCATGACGCCCCGGCATCGGGAATTTTGCTGTGTCACAAGGGTGTGACGCACCGTCGTCATAGGGTTAACAATTATAATGTCCTCTTTTCATTCCTGAAAATTCTAGAATTAGTGAAAAAGGTGAGGCCACACATGGGCATAGTAACAGTTTCCTTGGTGACTTGGAGAGAGATATAAATACAAAAAAGAAAATAAAACAACACCATAGACAGTGCATATACAAATGCACTCCTGCTCTCAAAGGGTAACTCATTGAGTACAGGTGTCATGACATGCACAACGGCACCAATTAGGCCTCTAAAGACGGGTGTCAATGCGTATATAACAGGACATAGGAATTTGCTCATGGTTGAAGTGTACATAGAGTCATGAAGTATTATAGCTGTAATGGCACTAGCTTCAGAGCTAGAGGGTTCCAAAGTCAGCCTAAACTTGCACTTTGTAATGAATTTATAGAAAAATATTGTTTGAGTTAGTCTGCGCTACCCGGAGGGCATAGAAAACATTTTCCCCGTCCCTCTAATTTTTAGCCAGTGCTGCCAACGTCGTAAACCACCTGACTGCCAGTTAGGTCATTAGAGGCCCCATCCACAATAGGTTAACCCATAATCAACTTACAGATATTATGAGTTTTAGATATTACTGGAAGTTAAACACAACTTGGGAAAGATTATCAACAAAAATAATAATCATTCCTAAGATTTATACACACCAGTTCCACATCCTCTTCATTTTCATTAATTGGTATTTTTTCTTTCTTCTGCTGAATTCTTCCATTCTCTGTGAATTGTGATTTTTTGGGATCATCAAGAGATGACTTTGCTTGTCCAGGCAGGTACACTCTCTGACCACTTTGACACTGTACATCTAGAAGTTGTGTTAGGAAGTGTGTCTGTGCCAAGCACTGCATCACCGAGTTGAAGAAACATGTGTTGCCTAGATTGCTAAGACCCTAAAAAGAAATAAACAATTAGATCCTACACAATTCTCTTTATTCTTATAAATAATAAGAGGCACTTGGAATAACACCAACAAAAATAAACATCAATAGGTTCTCCTAAACTAACTTTGCATTTCTTCATGTCACACTATTTACACTAACTATCTAGATCTAATATCAAATAATTCACTATATACCTTCACTTTCGGGAGAGATGCAAGAACACTCGCTTGAGCATTTCGCTGATTTTTAGCGGCTTTGGAGTTATCATCAAAAGAAGAAACAGTTCCTTTATTCAAAGTAACTGTTCCTGTTTCATTCCCAGATGTATGCGAAGGTTTATCTATAATAGAATCAAACTCTTTATAAGACAAAAATATGTGTCAAGAAGTTTTCGTTTCATCATAACAGTATAAATATCATTAGAGAAGGGCTTGATAACATAACACACAAATAACTTATTCTGATAAAAAAGGTAAGCAAAGAGAAGAATGCACCATTTATTCAATTATAAGTAACAGGAGTTCAAACTATGAACATTTTCAAATAATTAAATACATGGATTTTCAGGAAAAATCTGAACATTACAAACAGGTTATTAATTTTCAATAGATAAATACATTCAGCACAACAGCATCCATTTAGCAGAGCAAACTTACTTATGACAGGTTGTGACGTAACTGAGCGGCGTGGCGCCATGTCTTTTTGTCGTTTGATATATTCTACAATTTCATGTAGTTTTTTGGAACTTGTCTGATGCACCTCTGAGTCACAGTCATAACACCTAAAAAGTCCATAAAGAAAGACTTAATAGACACCATCAGATATAAATCACAACAGATATAACATCTTAAATTTTGACACATAATTCTGGTTTTCTCCATTTGCAACTTTCACCTAATAAACCATTGCTCTCTTAGTAAAAGTCCCAAATAAATCATGACTAGGTCTAATGACAAAGAAATATGCATGAAATAATGTTATTAAAGAAATATTCACTTATTCTGGTCAAAACATAAACTTCTCCCTTCATGCACATACACACACGCACACACAAGAACACACAAGCCACGCACAAACACACACACACACACACACACACACACACACACACACACACACACACACACACACACACACACACACACACACACACACACACACACACACACACACACACACACACACACACACACACACACACACACACACACACACACACACACACACCCAACACACACACATAAACACACACACACACACACACACAAACACACACATAAACACACACACACACATACACACACACACACACACACACACACACACACACACACACACACACACACACACACACACACACACACACACACACACACACACACACACACACACACACACACACACACACCATATACATATAGAAAACCATACACACACACCATATGTATATACACATACATTATACATATACACAACCATATATACGCACAAACACCATATATATATGCACACACTATATACATATACACACAAACATACCACATCCATATAGATATACACAACCATATACACATACACACACAGCTATATATATACACAATCATATACACATACACACACAGCTATATATATACAGAACCATATACACATACACACACAGGTATATATATACAGAACCATATACACATACACACACAGCTATATATATACACAATCATATATACATACACACACAGCTATATATATACACAATCATATACACATACACAGACAGCTATATATATATAGAACCATATACACATACACACACAGGTATATATATACACACTCACACAATATCCATATACACACATACATATATATATATACAACCATACACACACACACACACACACACACACACACACACACACACTCACACTCACACTCACACTCACACTCACACTCACACTCACACTCACACTCACACTCACACTCACACTCACACTCACACTCACACTCACACTCACACTCACACACACACACACACACACACACACACACACACACACACACACACACACACACACACACACACACCACACACACACACACACACACACCACACACACACCACACACACACCACACACACACCACACACACACCACACACACACCACACACACACCACACACATCAATAATAATAACAATAATAAACAAACAAATAAATGAATAAATAAATAAATAAATAAATAAATAAACAAATGAATAAATAAATTAAAATTATATGAAAAAACATAAACAATGAAAAAAAAGTTATATGCCATTGTCCAAATGAGCTAAAACTCTACACACTAACAAAAGGCACTTAGTAAAACATGTCCAAGTACTGACCACACATTCCATGCCTGAGTATTTAGGATAAGACAATGAGGATCTGAACGTGGAGTGCGATAGTGAAGAAAAGAATGCTGTTCTTGGGTGTTGCGGTCACACCCTTGGTGGCCACAGAACAAGCACAGCCAGATTACAGGAACATAGTTCTGCAGAATCAAAAATTAATTTGTTAATTCATAAAAGAAGGACAGTTATCCAGAGTTTAATATCTTCAAGAGAAGATGAAAAATTGATATGAAGAAAATAGACTATGCTAAATATATATGAAAATAAACACAAAAGTAAGGAAGCTGTTCTGATTTTTTTTTTTTTTTCTGTCTACTTTTTTTTATTCTTTCTATTAGTTAGTTATCTGCTAGCCAATATGCCATTTTTTCTCAGCATTCTATACAATTTTTTTTTTACATTTCACATTCTTACTCTTTAATCTTTATACTCTATCAATTATGTATTTTTATTTTTTATTTTTTTTATCTAATGTACCATGATAAGCAATTGTACTTTTTAGTGAAGTGTGGATGAATTATTTAAATTCAGATAAAATAATACATTAATACAGAGGAAATAAATGTTGACCATAAATACACGAATGCAATATCTTAAAAAATATCTTAAAATCTATAATCAAAGTTAGATTTTTTATCTAGCATAACAAATGGTTTTGATCTACCCCACCCTGTCCAAAAACTCACCTCAGTAGCATCTTCTGTTTCATCTTTAAGATCAGTGCGGTGACCTTTGCGACACTGGGTGCAGTCCCCGATAGGCTGTCCCTGCTTTAGAGCCTTTCTCACCAAGCTGAAGTTAACAGCCCGGTTAGCATGGCCACAGGCTTTTGACTCTGCAAGAAACACCAACAATGAAGCACTTTTAATTACAAAATTTCATGCTTTTGGAATATAGTTATGCTCGTCATTTCTTTATTTTTAGAAACTCAAGCATTACTGATCTGTGATTCTAATTCATGGGATACCAAATTAAAACTATGTAATCTACATATTAAACAGCCTGGTACAATTACACTTGATATGTTAATGTCAAACCAAAAAAATGGTGGATTGAACTTTAGTCTCCAAAACAGAGAGTAAACATATCATATAAAACTACAAATCAAGAAATCATAATGGGAAAAAAAATATAAAACAAAAAAAAACATAAGTGACACAGAAGAGCACGGAACAATAAAGTAAAATGCTTTGTTATTTACGTCTTGGTTACAATGAGCTAGCATTAATGTATGACCAACAGCAATAAATAAAGAAGTAAACAAAACTAGCACAGCATATTTTAAGAGCTGACGACGAGAGTAAGTAGCTTCACAAGGCAACACTGTGCCAACACTACACCCGCAAGCTACATACCTTGCAGGCCTAACTTGTCACGTTTTGTATGGCTGGACCCACACTGTAAAGCCCAAAAGTTCCCACTAAATCATACTAAGTAGACAAAAAAGATATTCTTCATGAATGTCAATCATTCAAATAAAACTCTCTTGAGCATTCTGACATTGACTAAAACTGCA
>NW_028234403.1:30153765-30161265 GCF_977035675.1 Penaeus japonicus | reverse complement strand
ATACCTAAATATATTCATATTCTCTTATATAGATTAATACATATACAGATATACACATATACATATAAACATCAAGACTATGTATCATGAATACATACCATACATACATAAATACATGAGTGTTTCTGTGTGTTTATGTCAGCATGTATGTCTCTGTTCACAAGTGTGTTTGTGTTTGTGTGTTTTTGTGTCTGTGTGTTTTTTTGTGTTTATGTTCATATGAGTGTTTTTTGTGTTAAATCAACATGAGTACTTCTGTGTTCACATAAGTATTTTTGTGTTCACATGAATGAGTGAGTGAGTAATTGATTGACTGATTGTGTGTATGTGTGTTTAAGTGTGTGTTTAAGTGTGTTTAGGTGAGTGTGTGTGTTTAGGTGTGTTTAAGTATGTTTAAGTGAGTGTGAGTGTGAGTGTGAGTGTGAGTGTGAGTGTGAGTGTGAGTGTTCTATGTGTGAGTGTTCTATGTGTGTGTGTTTAAGTGTGTGCATTTAAGCATGGGTGTTTAAGTGTATGTGTGCAAGTGAGTGTGAATGTGTGTGTGTATGAGTATGAATATGAGAGTGAGAGTGAGAGTGAGAGTGAGAGTGAGAGTGAGGGTGAGTGTGAGTGGAGTGTGTATGTGTGCGTAAGTGTGTGGATTTAAGTGTATGTGTTTGAGTATGTGTTTAGGTGTGTGTGTTTAAGTGTATGTGTTTAGGTGTGTTTAAGTGAGTGAGTGTGTGTGTGTGTGTGTGTGTGTGTGTGTGTGTGTGTGTGTGTGTGTGTGTGTGTGTGTGTGTGTGTGTGTGTGTGTGTGTGTGTGTAGGTTTGTTTGTGTGTGTTTTTGTTTCCTTGTGCATCTTGTGTGTTTTTGTTTGTTTGTTTGTGTGTGTATGTGTTTGTGTGTATATTTGTGTGTGTATTTGTTTGTGTGTGTGTATGTGTATGTATGTGTGTGTGTATGTGTATGTATGTATGTATGTGTGTGTGTGTGTGTTTGTGTTTGCATTTGTGTTTGTGTTTGCATTTGTGTTTGTGTGTGTGTTTTGAATGTGTGTGTGTTTTGAATATGTGTGTTTGTGTGTGCATATGTGTGTATGTGTGTGTGTGTTTGTTTGTATGTGTGCATGTGTTTGTGTGTGTAAGTTTGTTTGTGTGTGTTTTTGTTTGCTTGAGCATCTTGTGTGTTTTTGTTTGTTTGTTTGTTTGTGTGTGCATGTGTATGTGTGTATGTGTATGTGTTTGTGTGTGTGTATTTGTGTGTATTTCTTTGTGTGTGTGTGTGTGTGTGTGTGTGTGTGTGTGTGTGTGTGTGTGTGTGTGTGTGTGTGTGTGTGTGTGTGTGTGTGTGTGTGTGTGTGTGTGTGTGTGTTTGTGTGTGTGTGTGTTTGTGTGTGTGTGTTTTGAATGTGTGTGTGTTTTGAATATGTGTGTTTGTGTGTGCATGTGTGTGTGTGTGTGTGTGTGTGTGTGTGTGTGTGTGTGTGTGTGTGTGTGTGTGTGTGTGTGTGTGTGTGTGTGTGTGTGTGTGTGTGTGTGTGTGTGTTTGTTTGTATGTGTGTGCATGTGTTTGTGTGTGTGTTTGTATGTATGTATGTATGTATGTATGTATGTATGTATGTATGTATGTATGTATGTATGTATGTATGTATGTATGTATGTATGTGTGTGTGTGACTGTGTGTGTGACTGCGTGGGTGAGTGTTTGGGTGTGTGAGTGTTTGGGTGTGTGAGTGAGTGAGTGAGTGAGTGAGTGAGTGAGTGAGTGAGTGAGTGAGTGAGTGAGTGAGTGAGTGTGTGTATGTGTGTCTTTGCATGTGTCTTTGTTTGTGTGTTTGTGTGTGTGCTTGTGTGTGTTTGTGTGTGCTTGTGTGTGTGTGTGTGTGTGTGTGTGTGTGTGTGTGTGTGTGTGTGTGTGTGTGTGTGTGTGTGTGTGTGTGTGTGTGTGTGTGTGTGTGTGTGTGTGTGTGTGTGTGTGTGTTTGTGTGTGTGTGTGTTTGTGTGTGTGTGTGGATGTGTGTGTGTGTTGTGTTGTGTTGTGTGTGTTTGTGTGTATGTGGATGAGTGTGTGTGTGTTTGTTTTTGTGTTTGTGTATGTGTGTGTGTGTGTGTGTGTGTGTGTGTGTGTGTGTGTGTGTGTGTGTGTGTGTGTGTGTGTGTGTGTGTGTGTGTGTGCATTTATGTGTGTGTGTGTTTATGTGTGTGTGTTTGTGTGTGTGTTTATATGTATGTGTGTTTGTGTGTGTGTTTATGTGTGTTTGTGTTTGTATGTGTTTGTGTGTGTTTGTGTGTGTTAGTGTGTGTTTGTGTGTGTTAGTGTGTGTTAGCATGTATGTTTGTGTGTTCGTGTGTACTTGTGCATTAGCATGTGTAAATTATATGTTGATTGATACCTATCTTGTTCATTACCCTAATGAAGACCATCTTTCCCACCATCTACTAAAATCATAAATAAATTAAAAAACGATAAAAATATTTTTCAGTCCCTCTAGTTCACTACCCCAGAGCAAGGCCCTCCTTCATCCCCAGCTCAAAATTCTAGAGTAAGAGAAAAATGTAATAAGAATTGGCTGTCTGAGACATCCTACATCTGTCAGTTTGCCTGTGCCAGAGGTGAAATTCCCTTGTCACATGGCACACATTTCTGGCTTCTTTACCTCAACACTGGTCAATGGGATGAGACCCACTAAGAGAAGCTGTCACACCCAGCTGTTTAGGAGGAAGTAGGAACTTGGGTTAGCAAAACACAAAATTGGTGAGATATCAATGTAATTTCATGCAACAACTCTTCCTATTAGGGGTCTTCATGTGGATGCCTGGGGACTGGTGTGCGTGTCAGCAAAAATCCAGAACAGCATGATCAATAAGTTAATCTTCTTAGCTTCACCAGAACTACAGAGGCTACTATCCTGAAACCCTTCAACAAGTTTCCATATTTATCGAAAGGAGAGCAAGACGAGGCTCTGTCATCGTGCCAACAGGTGAAAATCCACATTAGTGAAACAAATTTAAACCTGTTGCACTATTTTCTACCATCTATACACATATGCAAATGAACAAACACACATATTCATTCCCATACCCAGACTCACACTCAATACACATGATGATAATGATAAACAAACACACACAACTGCACTTCACACCAAATGCACACGTTGCAAGAAAGTACTGTACCATTACATTGTATTTTCATATTCACATTAGCTGCTTTCTTACTGAAGATCTATTCTCCATTGCCATTTTCCTTAATCATTATTTATCATTACTTTTATTAATGTTATCAGTAATAATCATTGTTGTCAATATCATCATCATTACTATTACTATTACTATCACTATCATTATCACTATCATCCTCATCATTATCATTATCATCATAATTATTATCATTAACATCATCACTGCTTTCATTATCATTATCACTATCATTATCATCATTGATTTCATTATCATTATCACTATCATTATCATCATCATTGCTTTCATTATCATTATCACTATCATTATCATTATTATTTCATCATTCATTATCATTTCATCATCATCACTATTATCATTATCATTGGGAGAAGTAGTCATGTAATAGTGGTATTGGTATTGGTGCTTGTACTAGTGGTAATGGTAAAGACAATGGCAGTATCAGTGGTGGTAGTGATAAAGGCACTAGTGAGAGTGGGAGTAGTAGTGGTGGTAGTAGTGGGGGTTGTGGTTGTGATGGTGAAAGCAGTAGTGGGAATGAAAGTGGGAGTGGAAATGTCAGTGGGAATAGAAGTGGTAGTGGAGTGTGAATGGGAATGGGAGTGGGTGTTTTAATGGTAATGGTTGTGGTAGTGGTAATAGAAGGAGCAGTGGTGGTAGTAACAATGGTAGTAGTAGTGGTAGTAGTAATGGTAGTGGGAATGGTAGTGGTAGTAGTATTGACATTACTATTATAGTAGTATTAGTAATGGTTAATGAGTAAGAAGAGTACAAGTAAGAAAGAGTAAGAGTAAGTAAGAGTAGGGGTAAGAGTAAGAGTAAGAGTAATAGTAAAATTAAAATTAAGAGTAAGAGAAAGAAAAAGAGTAAGAGTGTGTTAATGGCACTGATGGTATTATTAGCAATGTTCATGATAATGGCAGTGACAGTTTTAGTAGGAGTAGCAGTAGAGGAAGTGTTCGTGGTAATAGTATGTTGGAGGTAGAAGTGAAGTTAGTTTTAATGGTAGTGGCTGCAGTAGTGGTTGTGGTAGTGGTTGTAATAGCAATAGTGATTGTAGTAGTGGTAGTAATAGCAATAGTGGTAGTGGTATTAATAGCAAAAGTGATTGTAGTAGTGGCAGTGGTAGTAATAACAAGTGTGGTAGTGGTAGTAATAGCAAAAGTGATTGTGTAGTGGCAATGGTAGTGGTATTAATAGCAAAAGTGATTGTAGTAGTGGCAGTGGCAGTGGTAGTAATAACAATAGTGGTAGTGGTAGTAATAGCAAAAGTGATTGTGTAGTGGCGGTGGTAGTGGTAGTAATAGCAATAGTGGTAGTGGTAGTAATAGCAATAGTGGTAGTGGCAGTAATAGCAATAGTGGTAGTAATAGCAATAGTGGTAGTGGTATTGGCAGTAATAGCAATAGTGGTAGTGGCAGTAATAGCAATAGTGGTAGTGGTAGTAATAGCAATAGTGGTAGTGGTATTGGCAGTGGTAGTGGTAGTAATAGCAATAGTGGTAGTGGTAGTGGCAATGGTAGTGGCAGAGGCAATTCTTTTTTTTCTGATACAGTTATTGCATTTGTTTTTCTCTTGTTAACAACTACCTTATAGGCATTGTAACTTTTTACTAAAATTAATACTATCCTTAACTTGATTATCATTCCCATCATTAATTTTCCTCAGCATCACAACACCATTATCTGCATCATTTCCAATAATATTTGAGATGCTGTATTATCAACACCATGCAAATATTCCCTCTATCACTTACATTATTACATTCATAAAATCATATTGCTTGGTGTCATCACTGCACCACTATCAGCACTACTACCAACAACAGCACCATAACAACTCAAGGACCACAAACCTAAAATCAATAGCAGAACAACCCTCCAACTGTAAACATATTCCCACCTGCCAGGAACCTGGCCTTTATCTAATTACCATTCTCATAATAGGATATCTACAGCAAGTTGCCTTGTAAGCTTGTCCACTAATTCCCAAAAACACAAAAGGCTATGGATACCTTTCAGTTTCCATTTACCATGCTGTATTGCTCTTAGATTACTTATTTCTGAGTAAATACAATGTAAAATATATCTCCATTTCAAAACATATCCTTTAATAGTCTGTTTATAACTTCTATACCTTCTGGCTAATATAACAGTAGTAAAGGAGTAGAGATCAAAAATAGAACTGTATCTCAACATTCATATAAAAGAAATCATCTAATTTTACAGTGTGAAACTACAAAATATTATAAAATTTACTACTGTATTCATACATCTTATGAAAAAATAATAAATACTTATCTACAATTTAAAAAAATGTATGATAAAAATTAAAAAGTACTCTCTTATGTCACAAAAATATGTGTTTAAAATCTTACCTTGTAACTCAAGACCCAAAACAAATTAAATCATATTTACCATTTTTTGGTTCCTTCTCAGGTCCTGAGGCTGTAAATAAATTATTAATGCTATAAAATGAGCTACTGCTGAGTATTTCTAATAGTCATTACTGCATATGAACTCCCATCATCACACATTAACAGGGATGTGAAGTATATATACTGCATGTAACTAACTGCATGCTTTATGAGCTTCAATCTAAATCAAAGAATATTAATACATCAAAAACTTGATAGAGTAACAAACAGATGAGTTAATTTTCTTCTACAATGTATAATGCATCAGTTCAATTATAATATATAAATATTAAGAAATCACTCAAATTTACACTGTACACAAACTTCTGATCTTCCTTTAAGAAAAAAAAATACTCATGCTTTTTATGGCATTTCTTCCCATTTTCTTTCATTCCTTCACACTTCCCATTTATTGTTCTCTTTCCTTCTTTCTATCCTAACTCTCCTTCTCCCTTCAAGTGGCTTTTCCTTTCTTTTTTGCATTCTTTCTTTTATCAATCTATCCTAGCAATCTTCCATAAATCCTTTCATCCATACTTCTATTCAATAAGCTTTCATTTTTTACACTCTTTCTTGTTACATTTTTTTTTTTCTGTTATCTACCATTTATTAACATGTGAATATCAATTTACATAGTCTTAACAGAGCCTTACACATAATAATTTTACCATTATATATAATTAACATTTTTTATAATCAAAAGTTAGAGCACCTTTATTTAGATCTTTGGAGTTTCTACATCCTCACAACAGGAGAGAAAATATTTCTTCAACTTTTTATATATATCTAATGGGGGGAGGGGTTAATTCCAATAAGTGTCATTTGGGTATCGAGTGTCACTAATAAATCCTATATTTTTGGATAATCTCTTACCCATCTCACTATAAAAGCTATCATATATTACGGACAAAGCATTAACAGACGATAGTGAAGAGGTGATCAAAATGAAACACTGGTTGTGGCTTGTGACACTTGGCTTCTGTCACATTATGCAGATCCTGTCATCTATTAAGACTTTTATTGAATCAAGAACATGTCAAACCATGAAATATGTAGTGTTGCAAGCTTATGATATATATTCATTCATCCCTGATAACTGCAACATGCTTTCAGAATTTTCCTTGTTTTAGCCATACCACATAAAAAAACAACTCACCCTGTTAAGTCAATCACCTCCTTACAATAATACTACAAAGACAAGCTGTAACCACTGCTAAAGTGATGCCTAAGACTATAAGGAATTTCAAAAAATCTATCACTTTACCTGCTAACTCTCTAAGAACTCTCTAACTATTATTATAGCATCAAGGCAGCTTGGCCCCATTCATATAAAAATCCAGAGTATTGTTTTTAAGGTCTCTGAGAATAAGGAAAATCCTATAGTATATTTACCTGGTGTTTCCTCTTCCTCACCATCACTGCTTTCTTCAGCATAAGGGTCTGCTTGTCTTTTTTTCCGAGCCTTCATCTCTTCCTTCTTCTCCTTCTCTTTGCGTGCTTTGAACAAAAACAAAACAAAAATGTTAAAATCACAATCCTAGTCCATAAACAAAAATAAATATATCAATAACAACCTGTTAATATATCTAGATTTGCTCATTACAGCTTTTATTGAGCAGTGAAGAAAAGAAAGAAAAAACAATTACAATTTTCCAGATTCTATGGAAAACAGATCTGAAAAAAGTCAGACATAATTGGCTTTCATATACTGTATATTCTCTGTGGAAACTTCACTCCTTACAAAAAATCATTTGAAGTTGGGGATTACAAGTCAAACTGAAAATTTTAATGAAAATACATGGTACATAAAAATCTAATGTTGTAAATATATATATATATATATATATATATATATATATATATATATATATATGTATATATATATATATATGTATATATATA
>NW_028234403.1:30147435-30153665 GCF_977035675.1 Penaeus japonicus | reverse complement strand
TAATGACAATTATTAGAAATGCTAAATGTTAAGTAAATGAGACACAGAAGATTAAAAAATGTAAGATAATATATGGTAACTCTATTTGCACACAAGGAAAACACATATCAGTGCAATGTTAATATTACAGACTGCTAATTAATTAATCTAGTTAATCATGTAGTAGGACACTGATGTACAAACATTGTTATAATGTCTATTTCACACCTAAAATAATAAAACCATCAGGCAAAAACTTGTTAAATAGTCAGAACACAGTTCATTAGTAGAAAACCACACATTGTCAGTTGCACACGCAATTTGCATGGTTGCTTCACCTTCCATCTTCCGCTGGGATGTTTCTACAAGGCCAAAAGGACTCCATTCTTTCTTTTCTCGGGGTGGAGGTTCCTCCGGTTTCTCAAACATAGAAGCACGTTTGTTCACAAAGAACTTGTTCATGCTCAGGGAGGGAAGTGAGTTTCTCTTGTTATTCCTCATGGCACACATTTTCTCAACACTCACAATACCAACAATCACTTTTCACTTGTATTTCCTTTGTTAAATTTTTCTTTCTTATTATTTTCTTTTAAGCACTTAGCATAAAGTATATGACATCTTGCAAGGTTTGGGTGAACACTTTCTCTTCATCTCAAATGCTTCAACACTGGCTACATCTTAAAGAAGAGGGGCAGCATTTGCCTGATTAGCAACTACTCTTTTTCTATAGAGATTTATTGAAGACTTATCTAACAATACATAAATATATTTGATTTCTGACCTAAATTTTCAGTACATTTGTAATTCTACTGCCTTTCATTCTTATCAATATGATGGCGATCTCCCGTGTCAGTGAGTGCTAACTCAAGAGAGTGCACCAATGAGTGTTGACTCAATCTGAGCTTGGTCCTTACCCACTGCGATGCCCAGCCACAGCAGTGACCGCCAGGCAACAGTGGAAACTCAAGAGGTTAGATGGGGCTCGATGTGTCAACCACGGGGATGTGAGGCTGGCACGCAACCACTGTACTAACCAGATCGCTATTCCTATGATACTCTCAAGACTCTACTCTACCTGCATCTAAAACTTTGTCATGATAGCTCTCAAATAATTTATAATCCTTTTATTAAAAGTATCTCAAGATATTTCCTAATATCTATGTCTGCATTTTTTATAATCATCAAAACAAGTTAATATCATCTAATAGGTTAATAATTCAATACATATAGTGATGACTTCTAGATGAAATATTCCTGAAGTTCTACTACAAAATCTTCCCATCAAGATTCCATATAATTCCAAAGAGCCATAACAAGTATTCTCATCTACTTCACTTCACTTTTATCTTTCAAAAATAGTTAAGAACATGTAAAGAGGTTCTTAAATAGTATACTTTATTATCTAACACTAAAATAACCACACAAGAAAATCAACACCATCAAAATAAGGTTCTTCCCAGAGTATAGGATAGAATAATATGCTCTCTAATATCAATTAAATAACTAATTATGTAAATCAGAGAAGAAAAAATGGGCAACTTTACTGTACGTATTGAAAAAATCAACAGGAAAAAAAGACTAACGTATTTTGAAAAGACAGGAAACAGATTTAAAAAATGGGCTCTTTACTTTAAATGCATTGCAGTGATAATGAAAGAGACTTATATCTTCAAAATAAAAACAGGACTTTTTCTTCAAGATTACAATGTACAATATCATCCAAAAAGAAATATCTCTAAATGCAACAAATCCCTGCAAACTTACAATTAAATTAAATGTGACTCAAAATAAGAGGAAATCTAGTGCTCCCTATTAGCTAAAATCACAAGTACCCTGTTGAAAGCATCAGAGCTAATGGTCCTCAACAGAGACTTTCAAGCTACATTCCAGTCATACAGTTACAATTATAACTTCAACACCTGAAGATCTATTACAGATTTGTATTTGTAATCTCCTTTAAAATAATAATTAAGAGAAACCACTTCATTTCTGAAGTAAATGACAAGCGGTATATCACGAAAAGAATTTCTTCTTTCTTCCTTACTTTAATGTTGTGCTCAGAGGCATCCAAGCATTACAAATTACTTTCACCTAAGTATTTCCTCCTCTTTCTTGAACAATAGTTGGAATATTGCAGATTTCTTTGAAGCTACTATGGTACAGATGGCAGATTTTGAAAGACTACATCTAGCTGAAACAACTGACAAACACACCAAATTAATGCAGACATTATACAAGTATAATGGTAAATACAATTGTATCTGAGGATTTTCCTTTCAAAAAATATATTTCTAATTATCAATAATCATGATATTAATTGTAAATGCCCTTGTATCATCTCATGCACAATTACTGAAAGATCACATGTTTAAAATAACCCCAAATTGTTTGCGATATTCATCAAATCACTTCAGTCCTTTTAATATCCATTTTCAAATCAAATACCAACATTTGTTTTACATAAATCAATATAAAACTTTATCCACTTGAACCATACAGAAATCATTAAAAACACACATTTTCACCTTGATTTCAACCCACGTGCTCCCTGATATCACTTCAGAATCATCTATAAATATATAAATAATTCACATAACACTGTCTTCTTCCGCAAGCGAAAAATCGAAATCCACAAAATGCTGGCCAGGAAGAGGGGCACAGCGGAATAAACTAGGCCGAAATAAACGAGATCAGCCGAGTAAGCGACGGGCGTATGGCACGGCTGCGAGACTCGGTCAACTGGACTGGAAATCCACGAAGGAAGGACGAGACGCGAAAATAAACTGGGAATAAACGAGGGGAGTAAGGCACAAGAGACGTGAACTCGCCCATGCCACGAAGGGCACACTGGCTCGGGGTGCCACGGGAAGGTGCGAGCCAGGCACTGTGCCAACATGCCCCGAGCCTCTGCCTGGCATCCCGACCTCAGGCTGGGCATCACACTTGCGTCACGACATGATTATATAAAAAAAGAGGAGAGAGTTAGGAAGAAAGAGAGAGAGGAGGGAGGAAAGAGAGAGACTCACTCGCGTGTTGATGGGCTCGGAGCCAAAACAAAACAAACAATAAACAACAAATAATAACAATAACGAGAATACAAAATGTGGTGGATGGAACGCTCAGCAGTATATTTTCATTGGATTCCCCTTATTATAACAGAAAAGCAACAAACTTATCAACGCTTACGGTTATATTTGCTATTTAGTAAGTGGAAGAAGTGAATAGGCTTTGAGTGAATACAAGTGAATACTGCCTCAGCCTGACTGACTCTCACGTATATCGGTGTCTTCAACATTCTCCTTAAATTATGTATGTCTGCTTCCTTACATTCATATCATTCTCTTACTTCTCTATTATTTTATCGAAGTCTAAATTAGAGCTTGATTGTGATGTTAGTATTTTATTCGTTTGTATTTTTGTAGTACGTAAGAATTAGGAGATTATTTCGTTTTCTTTCATCTAGGTTAACAGGAAACTATATTATATTTTGTAAGTCTGAAGAATGTCTTTCCAGTATATTCTGAATAAGCTGAAAATATATTATGTCACCGAAGAATGTTTTGCTGTAGATTTTACCATGTTTTCATCACATAACACGCGTTCTTTGCCGGAACTCCGCATTAGGGTTGGTTAACTTTTTTGTGAGAATATTTTTGGTACGATGGATAACTCAACTTTTTTTTTATTAAAGTTATTCATAGTAACTTATTTTTTGTGATTGATAAATTCGGGAATTAAGGCTTCTAAGAGTTCAGGTATTTTAAGTTTGCGTACATCATCTGAACATAAAATGTGTTCTTATAATAATACCGTGAAGCAGTTTGATTTATTCAGCGTACATCTGCCTTGTATGTATGTATGTGTTTGTGTATACATGTATATATGTATGTGTATGTATATATATATATATATATATATATATATATATATATATATATATATATATATATATATGATATCACTATTACTACATTTGATTCAAAGCCAAATTCCTGTTTCCAAGGTTATGCGGTATATTGGTATTGTATTCGCAATAATTTTTATTATTCAAAAAATATTTCTAAACTAAACGATCTTCATTCATCCTGAATTCTACAAAAAAAAAATGTATCAGAATTCGGAAGTGAGATATCTAAGTCGTATTTTGGCGAGTAATCTCGACCAAGATTTCTTGCTTCAAGTTGGTTGGAGCTTCGAAAACGTTGAAAAGTATGTCTCTGCATTTTCCCCCTCATTCTTTTATTTGTGGTTACGCCTCGAGAGAAACAAGATATCATGTTCAAGGTTTCTTGGTAAAACCTGTATCTATTTCTCTTACCGAGATCAACTGTAAATCATTTACACTCATTAACATAGCGCCGACAGTAAAGAAGCTTTGCAAACTTTATTTAGTAAGTTTAACATTAACCGTGTGATGCGAATTCTCTCTCAATAGTTTAAGAGAGAGATCTGCGAACCCACTTGAGAGCTTACCAGGGTAACTTGTAGACTTAAAGCTTTATCCAGATAGAGGGCCCGTTACGTACGGAACTTTTAGGTGTTACAGGGAAGTAATAATGAAGTCTGTTTTGTAAAATATAATATATTTCATTACCAAACAGAAAGCGTAGAGTACAGATGGAGAGATATATGTTCAACTGTATTACTTCAGTTGCACGATAAATTGACATTCAAATTAAGCAAGAAAACAAGTTAATGAGAGGCTTTTACGCCTCAGTAGCATTAGATTTGCTGTGTCTCGGATCCCTCGGATGTGCCATTGAAGCATAATCCTGGCTGCGGGCCCAAAGGATACAGAGAGTCACACCACAAGACAGCGGAAATAGCAGCTTCTTGCCTCTTACGCCGGAAGCGGCACGAGAAACAGGGGAAGTAGTGACCTGCTGAATCACAAGACCTAGGAATACGACAGACGATCCTAACTTTGCCTGGCCGTGGGCTCCCCTGTGTCCCGTATAACTCGGTTGGACCGAGAATCAGCGAGTCACAATGCTTTATGGCCTGCTTGTCGCCGGCAGGAATGTGGCACTCCGAGACTACAGGGACGCGAGGACCTGTAGCACTACATTTCAACGAGAGACGGAAATGGCTCCGTCTACACTACGGGGGGCCGGGAGAATCACAGGGGCTCACCGAAGTGCGGTTTTCATTCATGGTGCCAACCAGGATTTCCTCCACTTGTCATTCACAGATACAAAAGTACGATTGTGTCCATTCATCTCCGAAATAGTAGTTATTTCAATGAAGAAGGGGGTGGTCTTGGTTTATATTGAGATAAAGAGAGGAGAGATTAGGTACTGGTATTGGCAGCAGTAATGGCATCCGATTTGGCACATTGTAAAGAGGATGTCGTGAATGGAGATGGGGCAACGAGACCGGTATAAAAAGTAGGTAATGCGGTCTGGTGTAAATATCTTTGAATGTACTGATAATCTGAAAGGGACTGAATATTTAACATTCTTCGGGGGGAAAATCATAATTCTAACAGATAATACAACGACAGCTTTTCATTACCTTAACAAGATATATTTACTTGTAGAGAAATGGATCATGTATACGTTTAAGATATAATGACCACAACATTTTTTTATAATCTTTACAAGGTATATGGACTTGTGGATAAATAGATTAATCACTAACTATAAATAAGTTAAAAGATCTATAACAGGAATTTTCGTGGAAAGTCAGAGAGAAATTCCTGCTTGTCTCCACCATTGGAAGTAA
The DNA here is from genome assembly GCF_977035675.1 of Penaeus japonicus. NCBI lineage: Eukaryota > Metazoa > Arthropoda > Malacostraca > Decapoda > Penaeidae > Penaeus > Penaeus japonicus. Next base: position 30,147,962 of record NW_028234403.1, on the reverse strand, counting down.
ACAACTGGCTTTACGTTTACCCGCGTTGCAAAACAAATGACTAATCAATGGTTTTGTATATTTGAATAAATATGTGAGCAAAAGTTTTTCTTCGTTTTTATTCTCTTCAGTTATAAGAAAACGGTAGTCTGTAAACACGATGAATTGATGGTATTCAGTTTATTTTTTTCTTCTAAACATTCAGCCAACAACTGAAGCTTCCACGCATGGCAGAAAGGTATGATAGGATATAAAATCGTATATGAAATCAACTTATTACACACATGTACACATGAATATCTATTTATCTATCTTTATATATATATATATATATATATATATATATATATATATATATATGTATGTATATATGTATATATATACATATATATACATTATATATATATATAATATATATATATATATATATAATATATATATATATATGCACATATATATATATATATATATATATATATATATATATATATATATATATATATACATGTATATATGTATATATATATATATATATATATATATATATA
>NW_028234403.1:30137435-30142435 GCF_977035675.1 Penaeus japonicus | reverse complement strand
ATACATAATAGGCTTGTGCATCCATTCATTTTTAGTGAAACTCAGTTGCCAAAACTTGGCTTTACATGTAAACTCATTTGTATATGAAACAAAAGTAAACACAGTAAGTGCTCATACAGATTGAAAAGACAAAGCCGCAGTAAGAATATGATTCAAGTTGTAACATTTCAAAGTCCTTCTGACTTCATCTTCACCCAAACAAAACCAAAACATTATGTTCTTATTGTGACTGTGTCTTTTTAATATTCATATATATATATAACAGCAGGATTGACCCTTAGAGAGAAAGGGAAATTATTTGATTGTCTTTGAATATAACCAGTTTTTTTTTATTATTGTCTGTTATACTATTAAAAACAAAAACAAAAAAGAAAGTCAGTGAGACAATCAACTCATTCCTCTGTTCTAATTTACTGGGAGGCAATTGCAAAACTCAGAATGGTCTGTTACATATACCATCTCTTTCTTCTGACCACCAAATCTATCATTACCAGTTTACCATACATGAGAAACTCCTGTATGCACAGTAAATATAATTTATGTGATATAAACTTAGATAATGAAATTGATTCAAATTGTTCAAAAGAATAAAATAAATTGTGTTACAGATGGAGGGAAGAGATAAGAAATGCTTGAATAATATTTTGTATTCAGTTAGATATTTAAGAATTAACAGAAAAAAAAAATGCTTCAAATGTATAATACACTTGGAATATACTTATGAACATATTTCATTTAATTACAAGTATATTACCAGTAGATCTACTTTTAAAAAAGCAAGTAGATATAATCATATATGAACATTTACTCCAACAGAGCCAGATGAGGAGTATACGACTTTTTCATGTGTGCCGAACATTAGCAGCTGTTGACAAGGGCAGCTTAGCTAAGCTTAGAAAGAAGACTGGATTTTCCATGTCCAATTGCAAGAAGGCATTGGAGATAAATGAAAATGATCTTGCAAAGGTAATTACAATCAATTTTGAGCATCAACTGAATTGCACAATTTATTTCTGAGAGTTATTTGTAGCTTGTATTAACAGTGGTGTTATATTTTATTTTTTATTTTTTTTGTTTTCAATGATTTGGTACATTTTTTTGTAGGCTGAAACATGGCTCCAGGCAGAAGCCCAGGCACAGGGTTGGGCAAAAGCAACAAAACTGGCTGGTCGCACAACAGCACAGGGTCTCATTGGAATTCACATAGAGGACAACATTGGAGCCATGGTGGAAGTTAACTGTGAAACAGACTTTGTGGCAAGGAATGAAAAGTTCAAGTCTCTAGTGTCCCAAGCAGCAAAGGAATGTGCATCAGGTGCAACTCCTCTCTTAGAACATGGTCTGAAGAAGGTAAAATTTTCTTGTATGTTTTATTTGGATTTAGAGAACTGGGGGGGAGGGGCAGTCAAATAACTCAATATGAAAATGCAGAACTGCAAATAAAGAAGACATGAAAAAGACACATAAAGACAATTTTGTCAGCTTATCAGACCAGTGTATTATACCATTTTTCAGGAATTAATGTCCCAGGAGCAGATGAAAGATGTTCCTACGAGTGAAGGGAAAAAACTTGGGGATCTTGTTGCTCTGGCCATTGGAAGTGTTGGTGAAAATATGAGCTTAGCACGGGGAACTCGGCTGGTGGGTGGACCTGGGGTGCAACTCATAGGATATAGCCATCCTAGTACACCAGGTGATGATGTACTCGTAGGAAAATTTGGAGCAATCTTGGCACTCCGGTCATCTGGAGAGTTGACTGAGGCTGCGCGGCAACTGTGTGTTCACATTGTTGGTATGTATTTGTTCATTCATATGTTAGATGAGTTTTTATTTAAGTATAGATTCTGAGTGAAAAAGGTATTCATTTTATCACCTGAATTGAATCCAGTATTACCTTGCAAAATATTTAAAGTTTCATGATATTTTTCTAATGCATTTTTGTGTTCATTTTGATTCTATCCAGGTATGAATCCAAAGGAAGTAGGGAATCTCTCAGACCCAAAAGCTCCCAATCCTGATGATGAAACATTGTTAATACACCAAGAGTTCCTGAGTGATCCTTCCAAAACTGTTGCAGAAGTGATCCAAGAGGAAGACTTGGAAATTGTTGACTTTGTGCGTTTTGAGTGTGGGGAACAGAAGAAAGCAGAAGAATGAACGTTTGGTTAACTAGGGTATACTTTTTAATGTGAGGTAATATCAGAATACCAGATATGTTATTTGTATAGTTTTATTATGATTAATACAGTCTTTAAAAAATATGACATATAAGTTTGAATATCAACATTGTTACACATCAACTTTAATATTTTTTATATTATCAAATGCAACATGTTAATTTCCAAAAATGTTTGTTGACTTTTTATCATGCAAAAAGATTGTTTTTTTTTTTAATATAAATTTAACATGATATAGTAAAATGTGTGTATTGTACAGTGTATAAGAGACTTGTAGAAACTATGTATATATGACAGTTATTATTCAAGGAGAAGACAATTATGATGATATTAAAAGGGAAATGGAAATTTTTACTTTTTATTAGCACTCAGAAATATTTCACTCATGTCTTAAATTTCAATGCTGTTTCTGCAAAAAAAAGAAAATAGTGCAGAATCAATACACTAGAACAAAAAAAAACTCAATTATAATGTAGAATGAATATATTTTAGAAGATTGCAGAAAATATAAGCAAATGCAGGGAATGAGAGAAGCCAATGCCAAAAGTGGTGGAATGACTATGTAGCCTAGCCAGTGTGCTGTGAAGTGTGTAAGATCTTAGATAGATTATGAAGTAATCTCAGCTTTATACAAGCCTGATAATTTTATTTGTCATGAGGCTTCTCATATCTTGAGGCCAAGTTTTGGAGAAAGTACATACAGAATATACATAAACTTTTGATTTGAAGAAATATAATTTATTTGGCCATGGACAAAATATGAGATGACATAAAACTCCTGAGAAACAAAACAATAAATATTTCTTTCCCTTAGAAATGTAAAAGATATTTATCAATAACTTTCATGATATGCATCATAAGTATATATAGATAAAAATAAGCATTGTCTGCAATGTACTAAATATGAATAATTGCTTATTTTCGTCTGAGTTTGTTATAACAAGGAAAATAACATAACGTGAAACTCATATGAAACAAAACTATAAATACATTTTCCCCTTAGAAATGTAGAAATATTTATGATGTACATCATTAGCATATATAAGTAAAATATGAACATAGGTTGACTTACCAAGGGTTTTTACTACTAGAATGTCTAAAGATTTGTAAACCAGTAGGGAGTACTTTTGCGGCACTGACTTATCCTTTCAATTGGGGGTTAAAAGGAGCGGTTTCCCTGGTAACCATCATACCCTCCACATCGCTCGAGTTCGTTTGTTCGATTATTCGATGTATTTGTATGTGTTGTAGCAGTCACTTATATAAGATACAGGTAAACCTTCCAACATTAAAAATTAAGTTAATAATTCAAATAACTTAAGGAGTACTTGTTCTTAACAGCCCCTCGGCTACGCCACTTAATATGCGATATGAATTTTTAGACCCCTTTCTTCATTATGTATTATCAGTACCGCTAACTATTCATATACTCTCATTTTTATAGACTGCGTATCACACTTTTGAACGTCTAATGTCAAAAGTAAACAATATATTCATTTACTCAAGAACTAAACCAATTTGTATATTAAGAAAGAATATTTTACAAATAAGACAATAATAGACCATTAAAAGAAATGTAAATAACCGAAGGCATTTTGTGGCTGGAGTTACCTATATGAAAACCTCAGGAAACAAATTGATAAGTGTGTTTATAATTTTATCAGCTAACGAGAAGAAAAATATCATTTACCAAGTGACCGTAAATACTGTACCCACATCCCTGGCAATGTGGAATACACTTCTTCGATGTTTAACGGCATAGCCATAAACCCCGCAAAAAACTCAAACCTAAGTAACTGCCAATACACTCGTTCACAAAAGCGTATGGCAAGCTGCCATCAGTGCCGATGTTACCGACCGATTGTGGAATTTCGGGACTAGATACTCAATTGATTTCCATTTCCATGCTCAGTACGTAATTTCCGGCATCGCAGATTAATTAACCAGAATACCTATAAATGCAGATGACCGAAAATACACCCAGACTGCAAATAAATGTCTTATCATCACGTATTATTTTCTTAGAAGCAAATTATGTTCTGTTCATCCAACATTTCTAGAACTGCCTTAGAAACTTACTCGTTTTTATTTTATATGGAGCATCGAGAAGGGTTAGCCAAATATTTTTAGACGCGACCCTGAATACATTTTTTTCTGGCGACCCCCAGGGCGGAAGCATGTCTTTCTGAGTTTCTTCATATTAGTTTTATCCAATATTTTTTATTCTTATTATTGTAAGTAATGTTATTATCATTACCGTCATGTTTGTATATATGTATGTATATGGCTATGTATATATACATATAGATAAAAATATACATGTGTATATATATATTTATATATATATATATATATATATATATATATATATATATATATATATATATATAATACACACACACACACATGAACACACACACACACACACATACACACACACACACACACACACACACACACATATATATATATATAGATATAGATATATATATATATATATATATATATATATATATATATATATATATATACATGTATATATTATAGATACATATATATATATATATATATATATATATATATATATATATATACATGTATATATTAAAGATACATATATATATATAAATATATATGTATATGTGTATATATATATATATATATATATATATATATATATATATATATATATATATATATATATATATATGTGTGTGTGTGTGTGTGTGTGTGTGTGTGTGTATGTATGTATGTATATGTATTTATTATAATATTCTTATAAGCTATCGATAGTCAGTACCTTTTTTTTAATAGCAGTACAAA
>NW_028234403.1:30097435-30124935 GCF_977035675.1 Penaeus japonicus | reverse complement strand
TCAGTTGTCGTTGTTGATGTGGTAGGAGGGTCAGTTGTCGTGGTAGATGTGGTAGGAGGGTCAGTTGTCGTTGTTGATGTGGTAGGAGGGTCAGTTGTCGTGGTAGATGTGGTAGGAGGGTCAGTTGTCGTTGTTGTGGAAGGAAGGTCAGTTGTCGTGGTAGATGTGGTAGGAGGGTCAGTTGTCGTTGTTGATGTGGTAGGAGGGTCAGTTGTCGTGGTAGATGTGGTAGGAGGGTCAGTTGTCGTTGTTGATGTGGTAGGAGGGTCAGTTGTCGTGGTAGATGTGGTAGGAAGGTCAGTTGTCGTTGTTGATGTGGAAGGAAGGTCAGTTGTCGTGGTAGATGTGGTAGGAGGGTCAGTTGTCGTGGTAGATGTGGTAGGAGGATCAGTTGTGGTAGATGTGGTAGGAGAGTCAGTTGTCGTTGTTGATGTGGTAGGAGGGTCAGTTGTCGTGGTAGATGTGGTAGGAGGGTCAGTTGTCGTTGTAGATGTGGTAGGAGGGTCAGTTGTCGTGGTAGATGTGGTAGGAGGGTCAGTTGTCGTTGTTGATGTGGTAGGAGGGTCAGTTGTCGTGGTAGATGTGGTAGGAGGGTCAGTTGTCGTGGTAGATGTGGTAGGAGGGTCAGTTGTCGTTGTTGATGTGGTAGGAGGGTCAGTTGTCGTGGTAGATGTGGTAGGAGGGTCAGTTGTCGTTGATGTGGTAGGAGGGTCAGTTGTCGTAGTAGATGTGGTAGGAGGGTCAGTTGTCGTTGATGTGGTAGGAGGGTCAGTTGTCGTTGTTGATGTGGTAGGAGGGTCAGTTGTCGTGGTAGATGTGGTTGGAGGGTCAGTTGTCGTTGTAGATGTGGTAGGAGGGTCAGTTGTCGTGGTAGATGTGGTAGGAGGGTCAGTTGTCGTTGTAGATGTGGTAGGAGGGTCAGTTGTCGTGGTAGATGTGGTAGGAGGGTCAGTTGTCGTGGTAGATGTGGTAGGAGGGTCAGTTGTCGTGGTAGATGTGGTAGGAGGGTCAGTTGTCGTGGTAGATGTGGTAGGAGGGTCAGTTGTCGTGGATGTGGTAGGAGGGGCAGTTGTCGTTGTTGATGTGGTAGGAGGGTCAGTTGTCGTTGTAGATGTGGTAGGAGGGTCAGTTGTCGTTGATGTGGTAGGAGGGTCAGTTGTCGTTGATGTGGTAGGAGGGTCAGTTGTCGTGGTAGATGTGGTAGGAGAGTCAGTTGTGGTAGATGTGGTAGGAGGGTCAGTTGTCGTTGTAGATGTGGTAGGAGGGTCAGTTGTCGTTGTTGATGTGGTAGGAGGGTCAGTTGTCGTTGTTGATGTGGTAGGAGGGTCAGTTGTCGTGGTAGATGTGGTAGGAGGGTCAGTTGTCGTGGTAGATGTGGTAGGAGGGTCAGTTGTCGTTGTTGATGTGGTAGGAGGGTCAGTTGTCGTGGTAGATGTGGTAGGAGGGTCAGTTGTCGTGGTAGATGTGGTAGGAGGGTCAGTTGTCGTTGTTGATGTGGTAGGAGGGTCAGTTGTCGTGGTAGATGTGGTAGGAGGGTCAGTTGTCGTTGTTGATGTGGTAGGAGGGTCAGTTGTCGTGGTTGATGTGGTAGGAGGGTCAGTTGTCGTGGTAGATGTGGTAGGAGGGTCAGTTGTCGTTGTTGATGTGGTAGGAGGGTCAGTTGTCGTGGTAGATGTGGTAGGAGGGTCAGTTGTCGTTGTAGATGTGGTAGGAGGGTCAGTTGTCGTGGTAGATGTGGTAGGAGGGTCAGTTGTCGTGGTAGATGTGGTAGGAGGGTCAGTTGTCGTGGTAGATGTGGTAGGAGGGTCAGTTGTCGTGGTAGATGTGGTAGGAGGGTCAGTTGTCGTTGTAGATGTGGTAGGAGGATCAGTTGTGGTAGATGTGGTAGGAGGGTCAGTTGTCGTGGTAGATGTGGTAGGAGGGTCAGTTGTCGTTGTAGATGTGGTAGGAGGGTCAGTTGTCGTTGTTGATGTGGTAGGAGGGTCAGTTGTCGTTGTTGATGTGGTAGGAGGGTCAGTTGTCGTGGTAGATGTGGTAGGAGGGTCAGTTGTCGTTGTAGATGTGGTAGGAGGGTCAGTTGTCGTAGTAGATGTGGTAGGAGGGTCAGTTGTCGTTGTTGATGTGGTAGGAGGGTCAGTTGTCGTGGTAGATGTGGTAGGAGGGTCAGTTGTCGTTGTAGATGTGGTAGGAGGGTCAGTTGTCGTTGTAGATGTGGTAGGAGGGTCAGTTGTCGTAGTAGATGTGGTAGGAGGGTCAGTTGTCGTTGTTGATGTGGTAGGAGGATCAGTTGTCGTGGTAGATGTGGTAGGAGGATCAGTTGTGGTAGATGTGGTAGGAGGGTCAGTTGTCGTGGTAGATGTGGTAGGAGGGTCAGTTGTCGTTGTTGATGTGGTAGGAGGGTCAGTTGTCGTTGTAGATGTGGTAGGAGGGTCAGTTGTCGTTGATGTGGTAGGAGGGTCAGTTGTCGTTGATGTGGTAGGAGGGTCAGTTGTCGTGGTAGATGTGGTAGGAGAGTCAGTTGTCGTGGTAGATGTGGTAGGAGGGTCAGTTGTCGTGGTAGACGTGGTAGGAGGGTCAGTTGTCGTTGTTGATGTGGTAGGAGGGTCAGTTGTCGTGGTAGATGTGGTAGGAGGGTCAGTTGTAGTTGTTGATGTGGTAGAAAGGTCAGTTATCGTGGTAGATGTGGTAGCAAAGTAAGTTGTGGTAGATGTGGTAGGAAGGTCAGTTGTGGTAGATGTGGTAAGAAGGTCAGTTGTCGTGGTTGATGTGGTAGGAGGGTCAGTTGTCGTTGTAGATGTGGTTGGAGGGTCAGTTGTCGTGGTAGATGTGGTAGGAAGGTCAGTTGTCGTTGTTGATACGTTAGGAGGGTCAGTTGTCGTGGCAGTAAAATTGATGTTAGCATGTAACGATGCCATAGAAGCAAAATTAGTAGTATTAAAAAGTGGGATCGTGGTTGAATCAGATATATTCGTAGCTGATGTAGCGTTGGGAGTGACGGCCATCAGAGAATCAGACGTGGTATGAGGTGGAGGCGAATATGGGAGTGTTGCGTCAGAGGCGTTGGCAGTGGAGGGACCTGTTTCTGCAGCGGAAGGGGAAGAGGGCGAGGTCGAACTTACGGCATTGTTGTCTTGGAAACACTGCGCTGTCCCCAAGACCAGGAGCCACGCTGGTATTCGGGCAAAGGCGAAGACCTGCACAGACAAAAAGACATGACGTCCTTAAAAAGATAAGGGCAATTTTAAAGACGAAAAAAGGAGTAATCTCGCATAGTGTTTTTAAAATTTCCAGTTCTAAAAATGTAAAATCACGAAAAAAAATGTATGTGCAAACATATGTTAAATTGATCATCCCATCAATTTCTCATTTTCGATCAATAAAGTCCATTTCACAAGGATATAACATGAAATATTTTATTCCTTAAACAGGCAAAAGGCAGTGAAGTAGTGAGTTTTATGGTGGTGAATTATCCCAGCTCTTACCTTCATTCCTAATGCCGAAGTGTAACAGCCGTAGTGCACTCCGTAGTGCCTGAACCTTTTTTGTAAAAATGAAATCTCAAGTCCACCCACTAGCCACACCCCCTTCCTCGTATCGACGCTGTGATTGGTCAGGGAAAGTCACTAGTTGTTTGTCTTATGTGTATGGAAGAAAGCAGTTTATTTTTCTTGGTTACTGGGCAAAGTGTATTTTTCCGGATGATTGACTGATAAATCACAAGACCTAAATTGGTCCAAAAGGAATGCTTATATACGTGGAGCAAATTATTAGTCCATTTTCCATTACCAAGAAAATGAAAGGATGGAACATAAATATGATTTATGATTACAATGATATTGTTCATGTACATAAATATAACATCTTTGTCTTTTTTTTTGCCTATTTTTCTTTGAAATTAACCCTGTCATTTCATGAACGCTTTATAGCTGTGCTAGTAATGGGTACGGTTAATAACAATTACAATAATAATGATAACAATTACTATCATAATGAGAAAATTATTGCAATTATGATAATCGTAACAAATTAAATGAAGTTAATAAAATAATGTCAATTATCATGATAATAGTCATGTATAATAATAATAATGATAATGAATAATGATACCAATAACAATAATGACAATATAAATAATAATGATAAAAATGATAATGATACACTAATACTTGGTTACTTGTAAGTTCTAACAGTAACCGCCCGAGTGGCTCGTGCTAGGACCAGTGGCTAGGAATGATACTTAAGGATGTGATTTGATTCACCCTCGTTTTTTTTCACTATTAATTATTGGCAGTACGTCTGATGTCCTTTAGTATTATTTTTAAACACATACAGTGCATTGAATCAGAATATGTTTCTAATGTATAATCAGTCATTTAGTATTATTTAAACACTTCTACAGTGCACTGAATTATAATATATTTCCAATGTTCACACTATTGAACAACTGTGGCCCACTTTGGTTCTGCATTTCCTTCAACAGGGATGTGTAGCATTTATTCTAGTACGATTCCCCCTCCGCTACATCTTGGACTTGTTGCAATAATCTTCCTTACGTGTATGATGAAGTATCTTTCCCTCCGTCTTTGCAAAGAGAACTGCTATTTTTTTTTATCTCGTCTGTTCCAATAATTAAGACCATATTGTCTTGAAAGCCCTCATTATCCACTCAAGAGTTTTCTGATGAATGACTGCTGCAGCTCATTTCATTACTCATAAACAAGTCTAGATCTGTTACAACTATTCCCTCTATGATTTCTACGCCCTCAGCAAAATATATTTGATATGATTGCCTTTTTAGTGTCACTACCCTATACCATTATAGTACCAATATCATGATAAAAGCAATACGAATGATTATGATGATGATATAAATGATAATGATGATAATGATAAAAATAACAATGAAACCAATAAGAACACTGCCAATAACACTACTAATGATTATGATAACAAAGTAAATATTATATGTTGTCAACAGTATAATGGAGACGCGAACGTGGGGCAGTTGACTGAAAAACGATACTGAGTGAGCTGCTGCTCGATTGATTATGTTGCATGAGTGAGACTTTGATTATCACATTCATATAATTGATGTTTAAATAATGCTGCTGCTGATGATGGTGATAATGATGATAATAAGGAGGTGGAAGAGGAGAAGGTGGAGGAGGAGGAAGGGGATAACAATCATCATCATCATGAAAATTATATAAATGACGATAATGATATGGTAATGATAATGATATGGTAATGATAATATAGCCAATGATGATGTTGACAATAAAAATTATAATGATAATGATGATGATAATAATAATGATGATGGTAATAATGATAATGGTATTAATAATAAAGATAATGATTATGATAATGCTCATGAAAACAATAACAACAACAACAACAACAGAGAAAATAACAATGTTGATGCTGATGTTGATATCATTGATACTTCAACTACTACTTCTACTGACAGCAGTCTAGAGAGTAGTACAAGTAGTAATAGTAATAGTTTATGCGTGTAGTTATTGCTCTGCAAGAAACAATATATAATATCTTCATCTGAATTTAATCATATTCATTAATCGCGAATGTACGATATTGGAAACAACTATGATAATAAAGAAAGGAGTTTTGGTAGCAATGATAATTATAACAATAAAAGGATGATGATGGCGATGAGGATGATGATGGTGATGATGATGGTGGTGATGATGATGATGATGATGATGGTGATGATGATGATGAAAGAATGAGAGTGTGTGTGTTCATGACGTTGCAAGAAGGAATATGTGATTTGAAATTTAGAATAATAGCCTTCCCTTTGACAATGGTGATGTTGAAAACGATAATAATGTTCATAATTATATTGATAGTAATGATAATAAAATGATAATAAAAATAATATTGACGATATCGTTGACGATAATAATAATAATGATAATAACAGATATAACAATAACAATAAAGAGAATGTAATGATGAATAATGGAAGGAATAACAGTGATAACAATAGGAATAAGCATGGAAAGTATTTTCAAAAATTGTAAAATAATTATGATAAAATTAATCTAAAAATAATCATAAGATAGAGATTATAATCATACCCCTGCCATTGATGATTCCATGATTATATCATTAAAAAAAAGTAACTATAGTAATGATAATGGTGATAATGACAACAACAGTGACAATGATGATAAGGACAATACTTATAGAGATAATCATAATGATGATAATGATATAAAAATAATGATAATGATATAAAAATAATGATAATGATAACAAAATAATAAAAAATAAGATAATGAGGAAAAACAACAACAATAATGACAATGATAACAATATCAACGATGATTAAAAAAGGACAAAAGAAAAATTCAGCATCATTGATAATGACAATAGGAATAGTGTTGATTATGATGAAAAAGAACTGCGTGTGTGTGTGTGTGTGTGTGTGTGTGTGTGTGTGTGTGTGTGTGTGTGTGTGTGTGTGTGTGTGTGTGTGTGTGTGTGTGTGTACGAGTGTTTGTGTGTGTGTGTGTGTGTACGAGTGTTTGTGTGTGTGTGTGTGTGTGTGTTGTGTGTATGTGTGTGTGTTGTGTGTATGTTTGTGTGTGTGTTGTGTGTGTATTGTGTGTATGTGTGTTTGTGTTGTGTGTATGTATGTGTGTTTATGTGTGTGTGTTGTGTGTGTGTGTGTGTGTGTGTGTGTGTGTGTGTGTATGTTTGTGTGTGTGTGTGTGTGTGTGTGTGTGTGTGTGTGTGTGCGTGTTTCATTCTAAAATTTTAGAATGAAAGTCACCTTCATAACAAGGGTACTAACAGTCATGATCATCATAGTAACAACAATGAAACTGATAATGATATTGATAGCGTAAATGATGATTATCATATTAATGATAATACGAATAACAATAATAATTATTAAAACAGTTCTGGTAATGATGACAACAATAATGGTATCAGTGTCATTAAGAATAATGTCAATGATAATTATGATAATGATAACGATGATTATAATAATGATGATAGCGATACTAAATGTATTAATTATATCAATCATGAAAATAAGGAACGTAATTTTAACGGCGATAATAACAAGGATGATGATAAGGATAATAACGAAGATTACAAAAATAATAATCATATAGTGGAGAATTGTAATCATATCAATGATGACATCTTTTTATTACAATTTCGATGATAAGAATAACTATGATAATGATAACTGATAAGGGAGATGATAATGACGATGCTGATGCTGATGATATTAACATGTTTGTTACTCTCAGTTAGTATAATAAATATGAGAATGTTTTGTTATCACAATGAATAAACATTTAAAACTTTTTCACCGTATCATCAACATACTCGCCGTATGAATTATATGAACCGATATAAAACATGTATTTTGTCGCCATCATTATGAATATCCACAGTATTTCATACACTTATGATCATCTATAGAATTTTATTTCGAGTACCCATCCTTATACACATGCTCCCTATGCTACACAACAGTTATACTCAGGGTCTCTGATGGTAAACAGAGGCAGTATAAGAAAGACTTCCCTCGACGCGTACCAGGAGGGACGCTTTCAACTTACAAGGTTAAATATTTACACTTTCTGCTGTCACATATATTTTATCTATATTGAGAAGGGTGTATATGTAGGTAAAGGATGTGATAGTAGGATAAGTAGAGTTAGTTTTGTGTAAGGAAGGAGAAAATATGAATTCATTGTTAATTCAATTGGGAAGAAAGCCAACGTCAGATTTCTATTATGTATGATTGAAGTTCAGATGTTATTGGTATTTCTTTTATATTCACGAATAGTGCTCTATGCAGTCAGTGGGTAAAGGAACCTAAAGAAAACATAAGGAAATGCATAAACTTATATAAGAGGTCAATGAACTGAAATGAAACTTATAGAACGTATTAATGTTCAATTCTAACATCTTATGGTGTTTCCGAGTTCTCACATCACTATTTTACCGCATGATATATACATATATGGAGATAATGTAGCTCAGTGGTAGAGTGCTGGCTTTGCAACTGTGAGGTTGCAGGTTTGCAAATGGCCAGCCCCTCCTAGTCAACTTAGCAGTAAGTGAGTACGGGTGTCAGCTGTTGGGGCCTCTCTATCATATCATCCTACAGCTTTATATGCATGTACTTGTTCAGAGATATCGCCCATATCCAATGGGATAAGGGACCTACTTTGACTACTTTGGTCTGGTGTTTTTTTGTTTCTTTTTCTTTAATATCAATGTTTATCAAATTAAGATAATGAAAATGTACAAAATTGTCTGAAAGTAAGGGCATTAGCCCTACATTTGCAAGGAGATTCAGTATATTGGTTTTATTATTGGTAAATTTCTAGAATATCCTGAAAAGAGCATATTTAGAATTAATGTCCAAAATCAGAATCTTGATTGCTGAGTATGTGGTATACCATTCAGATAAGTAAATTGTCTTTTGGGGAATAGCATTGAATGAGAAAATTATGTTAGAGTAGCTTAATGTTTTTTGTATGGAAGGGTATTTATTAGAAACAACAAGAGACCTCAGCTTTGAATGAAGAGAAGTTCACTTTTTGCCATGAGTACTATCTTTTGATCTATTTTTATTTTGATATTTTTTATACATGTACCATTATTGTGTCAAATTTGTAATAACATAAAAAGAGCTTTGATGTGTTGTGAGTAATCTCTGTTAATTCTTCCGGTACAAGTATGTTTCATGGGTTAGGGCCCTTTTGTATTGCATTTCCCTTTTGTTGAAATTATAAGCTATTTATTTTTAAAGTTATTTAACTAGGGCATCATACTGAATGTTGATTAGCATCACTTTTCTAATATATATATCATATATAGACTATTAAATCATAAGTCTAGAAAATACTCACACAACATGTGAAGAAGTGGTAATTTCTAGCACTTCTTTCCAGACGGCTGATGCTGTGTAAGGAGAAGCCACGTGTGTGTCACTCATGGATGTTAGGGGTGTTGTTAGCCCTGGTGGATCAACATCCAGAGCAGGTAAGGAATCTTTACTTTAGAATGAGATGAAATGAAAGTGACATTTTTTCTTTTTGATTTGAGGAAATTTGATGAAGCATGTTCTTACTGTTCATTTATGTCAGAGGATTATACCAATCATTCAAATTATTTTTCAAGACTGGATCTGCACAGAATAACTAGCACTTTGAGCCTTAGATTCAAATAGGAGTTTTTCTTCCCTCATAATCTCTTTCTTGTATTTTGTGTGCCTTCATTTTACTACATATGTTGCATGAAATGGGCTCACCATAGCCTGATGCATTGCTCTGATGTTGAATTTTGAAGCTTATTTTTTCCTTTAGAAAGAAACAGAAGTCCAGAATTTTCAACATTTTTAAGACAGTTTCAATGATGTATGTATTTCTTAGATTGCTTATTCTTGGTTTGCATTTTATTTTCTTTATCTTAAAAATAATGAAGAATTCTTATCAGGTTCATTTCTCACACTTATCTCTTATGAACATGTGATTCTATTTTCACTCACCTAAACTGTTTTTTATTTTAATTGATCTAATGCAACTTGCTCTCTGACTTTCTAGATGAGGAACAAGACAATATAGCACTCCTACGGGATGCTGTGCCTCAGCTAGAATCTCTGTTTGTTATCAGTCAGTGTATTGGACATGGCACCTTCAGCTCTGTGTACTTGGCTCGCACCAAACACACCACCACCATCAATGGCCGACATCACTTTGCTATCAAACACATAATACCTACGTCTCACCCCTCGCGTGTCTACATGGAACTGAAATGCCTGAAGCTGATTGGGTAGGTTTCACCAGTGGCAAGATTGAAGTCTGGGAGTGGCTCAGTTCTCTCATATAGTCTTTTATTATTGTTTTACCTTATTGGTTTCTAGTCTTTGTATGTGACTCTTATTATGATTGTTATTACAATAATTTGTTAATATTTTTGTTATTATTATTATTGTTGTAGTTGTTGTTGTTATTATTATTATTATTATTATTATTATTATTATTATTATTATTATTATTAATATCATTATTATTATTATTATTATTATTATTATTATTATTATTATTATTATAATTATAATTATAATTATAATTATAATACTATTACCATTATTATCATTAATATTATTGTTAACCCATTGATGACAGGTGGCAAAATATCATGTCAAGTGGTCGCAGCATCAGCTGCTATTGATGAGATATTTTGTCATGGCTCTCCTCCTGGCCGGTGCGCTGGGTGATCGGGTGTATAGTGCTTGGCCGCAGCCAGTGAGGGCGAAGAGCCAGAGGCATTAGGTTTACGCGTTTGAAATATCCCAGCGTTTCGACCATTTGGAACCAAAACAGCCCTGTCGTTAACAGGTTAACCAATTGCAGATGGTCAAAGATTTGCCTACCCAGTCTCCTTGTTGTTTTAGTTTGGGGCAGCTTCATGCACTATGCCTTGACTGTTCCCACTCTCCTTCAGTCACTTATTGTAAACCTAGAGCCATTTTCGCATTTGTCATATTTTTGTGTTTTATTGTATTAAGAGACTTATATGTGTCATATGACAGGCTCTGTCAATGCTGCAGTTGACTAAATTTGTAGTATTAGGACCGTATCAGCTCATTCTTTTCTTTATGCTCAGTGTAGTAGAAGTATTGTTGTTTTATGGGAGGACAAACGGCAACTTCATTTTTTTTGTATATGTTTACTATGAATGAATATGAAAAATATAACCATCCACAATGAAGATAACATAAAAAGGTAGGGAAAAGGAAGTTAATGCCACATTGTAGACACTGGGCATGGTTTGAGTCACCTTGCTCTCCTCATTCTGCCTGCACATCCTTCATCTGTGGTACTTTAGAGCAAGAGGTCAGCAACTTGTTGTGTGCCATAGCTCTCTAAAGATAGTGCTTGCTTGAGACCGTGGATGGGTGCCATTCAAGGCTTTCTCTGTCTGCTGGTGCTAGGAGAAAGTGGTGCCATCTAGGTTTTGGATATTAGGTGAAACTGATTTTGATTAATATTATGACAATTACAGTAACAATGATTGCAATTGTCATTATCATTCACTCATTACTCTTAGTACAATAAAGCAACACAGATCCTAAATCTCCGAACGTCATGTACTTCACAGTGCCCGCTATCAGGCAAAAAACCTGCATCATGTATGTCATTACACCCATGGGTGTTAATAACATAGTATTATTATTATAATTAATTTTTCTTTCTCTATCAGTTCCCAAAACAAATAGGTCTTTTAACCCAATGCAGACGGGTGTTGTGATTTACATAAAGCAAGAACTTGGGCTAAATAGCAGGCGTCATGACAAAAATGACAATAGTCTTCACAGCATTTTTGATGTTGGGAGAGAGTGGATCACTGTGTTTGTTTGTTGTACTATAAGTGATAGCTTTATTTAGTGACTGATGACCATTGCAATTATAATTATTATAATTGTCAAAATATTCAACAAAATAGATTTGTCAAGAATCCAAAATATAGATGGCACCACTCTCTCCTAGCGCCACCAGGAGAGAATGGCACCCACTCACTATCTCTAGCAAGCACTATCTTCAAAGAGTAATGACACACAGCAAGATGTTGACATCCTACTCTAAATTACCTGCGATATTGGGTATACAATTAGAGTGAGAAGAAGATGACCTAGACCATTTCCAGTGCCTATTATGTGGCACTGTGCTAGTCTAGCTGCCTATGCTATGGTACTTGCAGTCCTAAACACAGGTTTACTTCCTTTTCCACATTTTTTCATGTATTCTTGGCTGTGGATGGTTATTTCTTTTGTATCTGTTTATTTAAGTACTTGAATATGAATATAATAAAGTTGCTTGCTATCCTCCCATTAAACTAACTTTTATAACACCAAGTTTAAAGAAAATGATAAGCTAATATGGACCCTATGCTACAATTTTAACTTACTGCACCATTGATAAAGCCTATCAAATGGCATATATAAAGTCTTACAATACAATAAAACATAAAAGAAGGCAAACAAATATAGCTCTAGTATAATAGTGAGTGAATGGAGAAGGGTACAAAAGGTTGTGATATGTCATGTGAAGTTTCCTCGCACTGAAATAAAACCCATCTGTGGTGCTGCACAAGTGGGGCACTAAAGCCTCTCCTAGGGACTGGGCAAGCAAATCTATTCCCGTCTACAATGGGTTATAAGACTTACATGCAACTTAGATTAAATTTATTACAGAGAAACCATCTCTTATCGTTTTGCTCTTGCTCGTTCCAACAATTTCTTACTTCTCATTTCCATTTATTCTTCTCATTCAGTTTATTCCTTTATTTCCAAAGAATAATGCCATAGTTATTTCTATCTTTCCTAATGCTGTTTTTCATCCTCTCTCTTTGACTAGACCACTACATGTATGAAATACCATTGTATCAGTAACTTTACCAATTGAATTTTCTTACATATATCATTGATAATGAAGAATAACACTCATATCTAATCTTGATGAAGTTTAATTCCTATTTCGCTATTCATGTTATATCTGCCTCCCCCCTCCTCAGAGGCTCGGACAATGTAATGGGAGTGACGATGTGCTTCCGGGAAATGAACCATGTTGTTCTTGTAATGCCCTATTTCCCACATGACTCTTTTGCGGTAAGTGGTGTTTCAATGTCATTATTTTTTTTGTTGATTTGTTTTATTTTGAGGGGCTTTTGTTTGGTGTTAATTTTTGTTTTTATTATTATTTTATTTGTTTGTGATACATTCCAATTTATTCATGATGAAAGGCATTGTTAATCTTGATATTAGTATACTGCTGTATTTTTTCTTGTATTTATTGTAGGTGTTTATTATTATTTTTGTTATTATCATCATTTAAATCATCACCACCACCACCACCACCACTTAGAGAAAGCAAATGTCAGCAAACTCCCAAGTTTCTAAAAATGGAGAGTGACAGACAGACAGGCAGACAGAGACAAAAATAGACAGAGACAGATTTAGAGAGACTCAAAGATATGGAAACAAACAGACAGACACAATGATACAAGAGAGAGACTAATGAAATCTAATTAGTAGGTTCTAGGCCCATAGGTATCCCACCTATAAAATTTTATCACAATTTTTTTAGTCAACATAAAATAATAAATGCTGCTGAATACATAATTATTGAAGGTAATATTCATGATATTTTAAAGCTAAACCAAATACATTTTTCATAGAACTATATATGCACTGGGTCTGATTATGAATAATTTTCTTGTGGTAGCATGAAGAAATGATGAAATATAGCATGTATAGGTTGGTCAGTATGAAAAAGAAGTCTTATAATTATATCCCAGCTCTTTATGCATCCTAGTTGCATAGGAATATTAAGCATCTTGTTCAGACACTTTGGGGATGAGTGGAGGAAGATTTAAGTAAGTGGAAGTGGCAGTTTGGCAGACCATATATAACAGGTTAATTAAATTAACCCATTCACGATGGGGGCATTCCAGCCTTGGATGTCACAATGCCGGGGCTCTCGAAGGCATAGGTATAAATCAGTTAAATAAACGACGCCGTATCGCGTCCCCAGCGAACGGGCCTAGAATGCGCAGTACAGTAGTGTACCACCCGTCACGAGAGGGTTAATTATGTAAGGCAACTCTTGAGACAGGTATCATGTAGTGTGCCCTGCTACTGTAGATTTTTAATCTTTAATTGGAGAGAAATAAGGCCGATTACTATGATACTAATTCTTATTGTTTTTGTTTTTTTTTGTTTTTTTGTTTTTCAAGGACTATGTTGGTTGTTTGACCATACCAGAACTACAGAATTACCTAAAAAATCTTCTAATTGCACTGAGGAGGGTGCACAGTTTTGGAATCATACACCGAGATGTCAAACCAGCCAACTTTCTTTACAACAGAAAACAACAGAGGCAAGTTTACTCTTTTATTTTGTGTACATTTAGTTGAAGCAATTGGGCACATGATACTACTGCTGCTTGTACAGTGGTGTGCTCGCAGGGTCATGATATTGTGCTAGAGAATAGTGATGGATGTATCCCTTGTGTCTACCAAGAATGAGATCCAGGTATTAATTCATCTACAAAGGTATGATTATTTCTCAATATGCATTTCTGAACATGTCATGGTAAAAAGAAAATTTCCTTTATTTTAGAATATTTTATCAATAATTTCTGAAGATGTTTCTCAATGTTAGTGTAATTTTTTGGGCCCAGGTACTCCTTGGTAGACTTTGGCTTAGCACAAGAAGTCAGCCAGATAAAGACATCGGCCATGCAAAGCAACTTGGCAAGAATGAATCGTGCAAGAATAGAGGCTGCAAACCAGATGCTTACGCCACCCACAGTTGAGACGCCACACCATCCCGCCAACAAGACAGTGAAGAGAAAGTTGGTTGTCAGTCCTGGGGTGAGTTATTCCTGATTTTTCTTTGTTGCTTTCATTGTTATTATTGTTGTTATTGGTTTGTGTGTTGTCATCAAGACATAGTTTGAGTTTGAGTTGTGGAACTAGTTTTAGAACTAACTGATTTTTTTGTTTTATTGAACTGCAAGCATATTTTCTTTATTCATCTTTGTATGGAGTTTTGATCTGTGATTTAAAGAAAGCATGGAAATTTCTTATTCTTTATATGTAGCATTTCCTATGACAGACCATAATTGTTTGTAAAGTTGATAATATTTTAGTGTTGGTAGATATATGCTATGTTTGGTATATCAGATATGCTTCTTACCATAATGAAAACCATTGATATTGATTATTGATTTGAAATTTATATTTACATATTTTACTTGTATACCTCTTCATTATGAAAGTCTAAGAGTATTATCATTACTATTTCTAGCATTCCTTTAGGTTTCATATATACTGATTGAAATAGAAAAATACTCTCTCTCACTTTTACACTGACAAACACTCACACTTACACACACTCTTGCACTCACACATGCATGCTCACACTCACACATGCGCGCTCACACTCACACACGCACGCTCACACTCACACTCACACTCACACTCACACTCACACTCACACTCACACTCATACAGCACGTTCACACACACATCACACGCTCACGCTCACACTCACACATGCACGCTCACACTCACACACACATGCTCACACTCACACTCACACATGCACTTTCACACTCACACTCACACTCACACATGCACTTTTACACTCACACTCACACTCACATGTATGCACACACTCACACACGCATGCTCACACTTGCACATGCATGCTCACACACACACACATGGAGACATGCACGTGCACACATACATGCACACACACACATACACGCTCGCACATACACGCACGCACATGCACAAGCACATACACGCACACGCACACACACACCCACCCACACCACACACACACACACACACACACACACACACACACACACACACACACACACACACACACACACACACACACACACACACACACACACACACACACACACACACACACACACACACACACACACACACTAAACTTAGACTAAAATTATATTATTGATCTTGATTCCACCATTGAGATTAGTATGACATTTCCACACAGGAACCAACAGAAGCTGAGAAAAATGCCAAACGTGTGAGGCAGGGGTCACCGCCGTCGACATCTGTGTCAAGCATCCTCTCAACTACAACAAACAGAGTTAATACAGTGAGTCTTTTTTTAATAATAGGATTAATCATATACTTATAACAATTAGATGAAGAGTGATTATTTGATGGTCATTGTTTTGTTTTATTGTATATTAGAGTATGTGAGACTTACCGCTAGTGTTGTATATTAGAATGTTCAAACCCTTTTGAATTTTGTTGAGAAATGCTGTTTGATTTTGGATTTTCTGTAGGTATAGGAACTGACTTAATTTATGGAGTGACTACTTAGCCAATAGTTTAGGGGGTAAAAGGTTTAGAAGAAATGACTGCAAAAAGCTTGTTTATTTGCCTGTTTATTTTTCCATGTCCAATAAGGAAAATAAATAATGTGAACAGCCATAATCTTATCTTGTTACATGCTGTCAGAAGTACCATTTATAAGATAATGGTTTCTGCATTCATATTTCCTCACAATTGGATGACTTCTAATGATATAAAATTCTTAAAACTAATTAAAGAGGTTTTGAATAATGTATGCTACCTCAACTTATAACTGGATGCAGATTTAATGACTTGCAAAAGAAAAATGGCAAGTTAGACATTGCTTGAAGTTTTCTAGTAGAGACAGATTAAGAATATTTAGGAGTATGCTTTTACTCTACAAATAACATCTGGCACTTGGTATTAGGTAATTTAGTTGTGTTGAGCATTGACTAATTTACTTTTGTATTGATAACAATTTTCCATCTAGGCATTACGTCGTTCACCAAGAAAGCAGTGTTCCATTGCACCATCACCAAAGAAGGAGAATTTTGAGTTAATGGGGACACCAAGGAAGGTTACGATTCAGAGTGCAAATGTACAGCAGGTAAGAGTAATGTCCATGGAAATGCAAGCTGTCAGTATTGCTTTCTGTTCATTTGTTGCACCCATTAGACCAGCTGCTTTTGATTCATATATTTTTCTTTTGTAGACAAAGCACTCATTCAGAGTAGACAGCTGTCGTCTGATATGGTTTTACATTTTAAAATGTGAAGTTCATGAATGTCTGTTGTCAATATGATTTCTTTATTTGCAGGACTCTCCAAGCAAACACACAAGAAATGCAGAAGCTAATCGTAGGTTAGAGTCGCCAGACTTCAATGGTAAGTATGGTCTACAATACTTATGTACCAGCACTGTAGAATGTAAAGAGAAGAATTATTTTGAGATCGCTTTAATTTGTATAAAGTTTCAAATAAATTGTGTTTACATTAAATATGTAATAAAATAATATCACTTTCCTTGTATTTTATATTCCATAACATGTGTGATGGATAGCACCAGAATGTTTTCAGGATATTCCCTCTGGCTATGTCTTTTGCCCTTCTCTCTTTGGTTTCATTAATGTAAATGTTAATTGCAGGCTTTGAAGGTTCTGGCCAATCTCATCAACTCTTGCGACAAGAGGGTACAAGAGTTTTAAGACGCTCACCCAGGAAACCAGCACCTGTGAACAACACAACCAGTCAGCTTGAGGGCTTGGCTAAACATTTGCAGGAGGTTACATCAAGACAAGGTAAGTAAGAATCTAAGGAACTAAAGACTCCTCCATGAACTCCACATTTTAATCTCATTATCTTTTATTTAGTCTTTATTCTGAAACAGTAGCATAATGGTATATGCCACCCCTTAATATTTATGATTTGTTAACTTCATATTTATAGATGCATTGTTCACTAACTGATCTAAGTTGGTAAACATAGGTTTACAGTTTATTTATGCAGACTGCAAGAGACCCTCATAGACCTCTCTTTTTTAAGTATTAGGGGATATGTTATACTAGAGGGGATTGTATGAGACAGCTATAGGCTTTCTGTTGTATATTTTGTAGTTATTAGGTTAAGGATTGAAATGCAAAGAAATTGCATTAGCAACCCAACAAAGTAGAAATAAAACCAGGCAAAAAAAATAGTATTGATATTGATGTGTAAATACATATTTTTTGTCCTTAACAGCAAGCAAAACCCCAGTAGCAAAAGTTGAAATCAGGGACATATCAAGCACCAGCAATGAATCTTCATTAGCGAGTAAAACCTTCACTCAGCGACACCGTCAGATGTCCAACGTTGCAGCTCTCAGTGCCAGAGTCCCTCGCATTGCCAAAGCTTTCCAGCAGAAGCAAGGACCTTCTACTGCCTTCAGGGATGTGAGGGTGCTGCAAGAGGTAGATAGTTAAGTTTTTAAGTGTATATAACTTTTAGGAACATTTATTGCAGTCTGGTGCAGTATTCAGTTTGAATGATAAGATACTGAGTAGATGTGTTTTTAACCCAAAAGAATGAATAAAAACAAGCAGTAATTTCCTTGGTAGTAGGAACTTCATGAATGATTCATGAAGTCCACAGTTCTAATTGCAAATTATATAGAATAATGCTGTGCAAGCATGAAGAATAGTCCCTTGTAAAATTTTACATGTATATCTTCTGCCCTAGGTACAAACCAGAAAAGGAGCTATGTTGCAGCCAGTGAGTTGTAAATGTTATGGTCATCCCCGAGTCTGCAGTGTTTGTGTTACAAGGACAAATCAGGTGGCTCCAAGAGCTGGTACACCAGGTTTCAGGGCACCTGAAGTCCTCCTACGTCACCCAGATCAAGGAACTGGTAAGAATTTAAAAGTTACTAAACAATACTTCAGCTTGTAGTAACCAGCATTATTGGATAGAAATTATGATGTAGTTTTTCCAGCAGTAGCAAAACCATTAGTATAAGCTGCATAAGAATAATCTAGACTTTTTGTTTCTCTTACAATATGGCATGAAACATTCAGAACATTTGTATCATTGTTGAATAACACATTATTTATTGTTATAATAATTATCTTCTATCTTTTTACTTCTCTTATATCTTTTCCATAAAGCTGTTGATATGTGGTCAGTGGGTGTTATCCTGTTGTGCCTTCTGAGTGGACGTTACCCATTCTTCCGCGCTGTCGACGACCTCTCCACTTTAGCAGAAATAGCTACATTACTTGGAACACAAGTAATGAAGAAGACAGCAGCACATCTTGGTATGTGATACAAGTCGTTTTGGTTAAAATTTCATTTGATTTAGAGCAAGAAGTCTGAAGGATCCCAATTCAGGGTTATTCTTTAAGATATACAATGAAAATCAAGGTAGAACATAGATTTTTATTTTCAGAGTTGACAATTAAGTATAACTAAGTATGATAATAGAAATGAATCCACAACTTAGTGCAAATTGATATTTTTTATCAGGTAATTCAGTGATTTATTGATAAAATTAAAACAAAGTTGAATTTTAAAAATCTAAAATCACTGAAAGGGGAGCCTATTATTATAGGATATTATCTGAAGTGTACAAGTTTCCATTTAAAAAACAGAAAAAGGAATAGGAAAAAAGGTTTAGTTATCCAGACTGGATTTTGGACTCTCTAATAGGGTAAACTTGAGTAAACCTGCTCTTATTTTTTCATTAATGTCACTTAACCCTATGATGATGGTGTGTCACACTCATGTGACACAGCTAAATGGTTGATGATGGGGCAACACACCAGTGTGATGTTTGTGATGCAATATTACATAGGCCCAGCGTAGGGGGTTGCCACTTCTCGCTGGGCCCGTCGGGATTGGGTTAATTAGAAAATGGTAAACCAAATAATTGAAGACTATATAATATTGTTTTAAATAAGACTTTATTGATAAAAATTCCTTCATTGTAAACCACATTCATTTAAATAAATGAAAAATGTGAAATTGAGAAATACACGAGAACCAAACTATGCGGCCAGAACACTGGGGGCTTGTTTCATGCTGTATGAGCCGATGCCAGTTGCTGCTGTAAAGTCTGCAGATCACCTTCAAATGTTTCTCGTCGAAACTGATGAATAATCCCCATATCAGGCTTATAATGTCATCAAGTTATTATAATGCAATACCCTTTTATCATGGAACATTTTATGCGCACACTCCCTAAATGGGTGAATAATGTGTGATAGTGTGTGTTTTGTGGTGGGGGTTCTTCATTTTTTATATTATTATGACATATCTGACTACAACTGATGAACACCTCACCCACACAATAGGAGCACAAACATGGTGTAAATACCAAGGTAGTAAAATCACATAGTACATTTTATCATTTACACCACCTCAGTATTATGGGCCAGATAGGGGGGATATTTATCATTCTTTATTAGATAGGTCAGATTACAGGTGAAATGAGAAATACCCCTATTCACACCATAGGAAGAACATGTACACATAATACAATGTACAGCATTTTATGTGCATGCAATCTCCTGATAGGACAAATGAGGAAGGGAGGAGTATTCATTTTTAGTCATCTGTTCTTTTTTCTTTCTTTCATTGTCACATTAATGGGAAGGTTATATATTAAAAGATCATTGTTAAAGGGAAAACAGATTTGTGGATACAACTTCTTAGGAGTTATTTCCATATAAGGATTTTTATTTATTTATTATTACTATTTTTTAAAACTATTTTCTGTTATGATTATTATGGCATTGTTATTGCTGATTACTAGTATTATAATCTCTATTTTCATAATGATTATGATCATTATTATAATCAAAATGAATTTTCAGGTAAACTGTTCACATGCTCAGAAACCAGGAGTCCTCTTGATCTGATGAAAGTGTGTGAAATTCTTCGCAGTAACTCTAGGAGAGGCAGCATCAACACTGACAAAGAGACTATGTCACAGCCATGTCCAAGCTGCTACCAGCAAGAAATGTGCGTTTGTCTCATCCCCCCCACCAGGGCCACTACCTCACATAATGCATCTGGTCAAGCCAGCAAGAAGAGATCCCAGGGCCAGGAAAGGTATCAGGCTCCCAAGACACCTGCGACACAGAGAAAGGGAGGTGTACTGGCTGGGGTCTCATCAGCCTCAAAAACAGTGCCTGAGGTCATGGTTTCCAGCAAGAAAACACAAGAACAGATGCAGGTGCAGCCCATTGGCCCAACAAAGACCACACCAAAGGAGGAGGAGGAGCCTAAAACAGCAGCCTCCGACAGTAGCTGTATTGTAGTCACCCCTTCCTCTTCCTTCAAGAAGATGCAGCCAGAGCCAGAGCTGCCAAGAGACTCCCTAGAGGTGATTGAGATTAAGATTAAAGAGGACAGA
Organism: Penaeus japonicus; assembly: GCF_977035675.1. Taxonomy (NCBI): domain Eukaryota; kingdom Metazoa; phylum Arthropoda; class Malacostraca; order Decapoda; family Penaeidae; genus Penaeus; species Penaeus japonicus. Next base: position 30,104,142 of record NW_028234403.1, on the reverse strand, counting down.
CACTGCAATGCCGTTGCAGCAGCGTACCCACCACTTGTTTACCACCTGTTGATTAGGCTCCTAGATCCCAATCCAGATACTCGCATTACTGCTCAAGAAGCCTTAGATCATCCCTTTTTAAAATGTCCTTTAGGTTAGCTCTCTAGGTACATGCTTATGATACAGTACCACATATGTGGTATTTTTATACTTTTTGATTAAAGATTAGAGTTCATTAGGAAAGTCATTTCTTTGTATGTTGAAGTTGTGTTAGAATATTTGAGATTGATATATTTATTATGACATTTACACTGGTGAAATAATGAAGCTGAAAATCAAGCATAAGCAAGCAGGCATGGATATCTTACTGCAAATTATTTTTGTACAGTACCTTGTTTTGCTTAATATGTTGTTCATAAGTCTTCATGTTTTTGTTACATTACAGTACAATTAATATTAGTGTGAGGCACATGTTAGTATTGATATGATAGCAGTACTTTGGAAGTAGAGTAGAAGAGGTTGGTATTTAAAAAAGAAAAGAAATGCAATTAAAAAAAAAAAAATTGATGCAGATCATACAGGGAGAAACCTAAAACAAAATTATGAATTGAATATGTTCTGAGAATTTTAAGCCTTATATTTGTATGAAAAAGTAATGGTGATGTGCTACATTGATAACAATCTTAAAATTTTGTTTTTGAGTGTTTGTTTTATTATTATTCTATAATAATTTATTTTTTCATTATTTTTTTATAGTTTATTGGGTATTTAATTACATAGAAATATTAAACCAAACTGCCAAAGAGGATTTAGACTGGGCTTAGATATACAATAATTCAATCATGGTGTATGTAATTATATGATATCAAGGTAGTAGAAGTGCATTGGTCATACAAGGGCCTTATTGATAGGAATTTTTTGCTAATAGGAAATTACGATCCTCAGGGAGATGAAGGAAGAAAGAAAAGTTGAAATATCATTTTGTCCATCTTTTGTGTTTACTTTGCTCATGTATAATGCACTCCTTTATTTCTGTCTTTACTACAACATGAGACATTCACAGTGAGACTTGAATTTATGCTCTTGGACCCTTGCTCAAACTGACATTCTAAGTTACATTCAGACTGAAGTACCCATTCATTGGGTGATATATCAACTTATATATAATTCACAGTTTACAGCTTACTTCATACATGTATTGGAATATGAATCCACTATCTGTTACAAATGTATATAACTACTACACAGGCATGTTAATAAAATGTGTAGTTATAAGCAGTTTAGCCAAAATAAATTCAATATAATTGCTATGTACAAGATACATTATGATTCCAACAGTGCATAAAAATTTGGAATTACACAATGGAGTTGGATCGCTGGATATGTAATGAAGCGGTCATAGGATATAATTGCCTATGGTAGTGCCAATAATATCAGAAATAATATCAGTTGGTCTTTTTCCTGATACCATAGAACGTTGATGATCCAGTGCTGGACAGCATCATGGTCTTTTCCAAAGCTTTTCTTGTCTTCTGATGTGCTTTCAAAATTATATACTTATATTTTATACACATACTGTAGACCAACTTAGATGTCTTCAGACATTAATATCCAATTTATGTGATGGCTGATGACTTTAGAAATGAAGATAGAATGTGATAGATAAATCAGAACAGAAAGCCTTGACTGTGATACTCTTGGTAATTATTAACTGTCTGACTTAGGGATAATCTAAAAATGTAAAGAAAAGTAATTAAGGATATCTCTTTGTTTCTTTGCATCATGTATTTTCATAGTATGAATGATAAATACTTTGTACCAATTAGAAGTATGATCTTGTATGGACTGAATTGCTATTAATATTGTTGCACTGTTACATCATTACCCACTCTTTAGCATTGCTTGGCTGTGTGTGTATATTATGATTACTGATATGTATGTCTTCTATGGAGATAAGGAATCCATGAATGAGCTGTGTATTAAAAAAAATCCATTGGAAAGAGGTTACTAAAACAAGTTCCTGATTGCTCAATTTTTCATGCTATATAAATGTTGACTTTTGTCTTCCGTTCATATGTTTATCCATATAATGGTACCAAAATTTCTGTGTTCATTGTTCATTTTTAAGAAGACTGGATTTTATTGGTATACATTCATATTTGACTCTAATACACCCGGTTTATCTCTGTACTACTCCAGAATTAATTTTGCATGCACTTCCACCTCCACTTCCACTTCCAAATCTTCCTCCACTACCTTCACCTTCACCACCACCTCCTCTCTTCTTCCACTACCTCATCTCCTCCTCTCCACCTCCTCTCCTCTCCACCTCCTCTCCACTCCACCTCCTCTCCTCTTCACCTTCTCTCCCTCTGGTCAGCTTTATTTCATGGTTATTTGGTACTTTTATAGTTTATTTTTATTTTATTTTTATTTGATAACAATTGATAAAGGCAAGCATAATAATAATAATAAAATGAATAACAGACTGAATTTCTTGAGGTGAATGCTGTCATAGCCAGACATGTAAACGTAACGTATTTTCATACTGAAGATATTTTGCTTTGATAATTCCCATTGTTTAGGTCATTGCATAATTAGTTTATCATCATTACTTTTACAATTATAATAGTACAAACATTTATTTATACAATATTGGGGGATTTACTAATTATAGGTGTGACATTTGCTCATTAGACAAGAAATCACATCCATTTAATGGATTGTTGAAAAACGTATGGGTTGTTTATTGATACATATGGTATGTGTTTTTCCCAAGTTTTAAGATGGTCTGATATTGTTTGTTGTAAGTAAAATGTGTTCCAAGACATTATCTTTGACTTTAAAAATTCATGCATTGAGAAAAATATTTTCAGTGTCTGATTTTTGAGTTTGTGTAATACAATCCGTGGAACTATTCTGTGAGTCACAACTTCTATTAAAATTTCAGGTGATGAAATCACCTTGTGTTCCCTCAGCTTTGAAAGGGAAATAAAGAAGTTTGCATTTATTTGTATTTGAATAATCCTAAACTGGTAGTGCATCTGTAAGATATCTTTAGGTGTTTGCTTGTTAAATCAAAGTTAATCAAATATCAGTTTGTATCATTTCAACATAAGTTTTATACATATTACAAGATTAGAGTTTACTATTTTTATGGTATTGATAAATAAATAAAGAATAGTTAAAAAGGGTAAATTTCCTTGTGTAATTAGTGATATCAAGGATTTTCTATGGAAGACAGAAGTATATTGGTAATGTAATGCTTTGAGTTCTATCAAGATTTCAAAGTTTCATGTAAAAATTAGCAAATGCTTATGCAAATATAAGCAAAAAGTAATGATAATGACATCCACACAATCTTATTGCTTATTGATCTTAAGAAGCATAAATAGCAAGTCCAAGGTTTTCAAAGCAAAAATGCCCTGCTGGCCCCTTCTGAGGGATAGGTATAATGCTTGATCCAAAGTTGGTAATCATGTTCATTTTTCGTGTTTCCTCTAACACAGTTTCAAGAAATGCCGGGAATGAACTTGCTTCTAGTCATCTTGCTGGCTAAATTGGCATTTTACATAGCCTCTGAATGTAAGAAATCTCTTTCAGTCAAGTGTCATTGGTACTAAGGGAATGAATAAATGTCTAAACAAGTAATAACAAACAAAATGTTCATGTAAAATCAATTCATGAGAAGTAGAAATGTTTGTATGTATTTATTATAAAAAAGTACAGCCCACTGTGCTAGTAAATTAGATTATATCAGGCCTAAGTACTGACCCAAATTACTCCACTAATCAACTTTTGATATATGATAATAAAAAAAAAACTTTTTCTTTATTAATGAGGCAGGCTGCTATGACAGGCAATTACATATAACTTAATAAACACTTATTTGTTTAGTACTAGGCAGAAACTTAAAGATTACAAATACAATATACTGCATGCATGAAATATGACAAATCTTTGGGAAAAAACATGAAATCTTACAGGTCACTGACAGACTAAATGTTCCTGTAAGAAAGACAACTGATAATGATAAAAGTGATGATTGTATGATTGGGTTGAGTCATAATTTCATATACATATGTCAAAGAATATTGTGAATTCTTGGTTAAAGTATGGTTTACACCTAAAGAATTTCGAAATGTGATTATGTCCATGAAAAATAAACTAAATTATATCAGGGAAAGTCTTTAAGTTCCATTATCACGAAGAGCCCCAGATGATATTTATAATACATGGATTTTTTCATGAAATACTGATTAACTAGTTTAGTGTGTAAATTGTATAGAATATAGATACTAGTCTCGATTTATTATTTTTCTTCTAAAAAAGACTCTATAAAGCTGTGAATTACAATTCAAATTGAAAAAAGACTTTCCAACTCCCTTATCAATCTTAAAAGTGTGGTTATTCATATTTATACTTAGACAAATACCGCCGACTTACAGTGTAAGTAGATGGTGAATCATATATTCTTTATTCTGAGAATAAATTAATATGGCAAAGCTACAGAGTAGGGTACATGCAGTGGTATGCATCTGATGTAAAAAAGGCCAATGTTTACTGTACAAGGAAAATGAATGTTAAGAAAAGTGAAATACAAATCTTCAAAAAAATATGAATTTCTGGATATGTCTAATCTCATTCAATTCACTTTCTACCCACTAAGTTGGACAATGCCAAATCAAACAGTTCCTCTCGTACCACTTCAAAACAGATGACAGATATAGGGCTGGCGGTGAGTGCAGCGTTGTTTGAATAGGCCCATATTAGACACGCCTGCACAGCGCTGGTGACTGCTCAAGCTGTTCTCTTGGTCGTCCCCCCAGTGAGTTGGCAAGACAGGTTGGGCAGTCATGAGGAAGGCCCAATCATCCTTATTGAAAGCATCTGTGGCGCTGGTCCAATAGGTAGTACCTGGAAGTGGGTTGTGTTTTAGATGGATTCATTTTGTAGAAATAGTATCCTTCGTAATATGTTTATTATACTTTCCTAGGTATGGGGATACGTTGATAACTTGTAATACTTTGTACAGTACAATAAAATGTATTGATTTTGTTTAGCTTGACAGAACGACCAGTATACGTCTATCTATAATAAAAGCAACACATTATAGCCACAGACACCTAGATTTCATGACTGACCGTCGGCGAGGCGGGCCATGAGGAGGTCGTGTTGGGTGCCGGGCGGGTTGAGCGTGAGCAGGTGACCTCCGCGACGCACGCACGACGCGACGGCCTCCGGGAAGGTGAGCTCCTCCTCGCCGAACCAGTAGCAGCCCAGTCCAATCCTCTCCCAGTCCGTACCGCACTCACCTGCCACATTTCCACCAGTGGAAATAATATGACGATAATTTTTAAGAGTATATGGTCACACCTCCCGTTGCCGCAGGTGGAAGGGTTATTGAAGGAGAACCTTAAGATAGTTATTAGAGTGTGAGACCTATTGTTCTGCTCCTCATTACTCTGGAGACAGAATGAACGATGGTTCTCGGTAAATGGCTATCCACACATCCAGTCTTTGTTCAACTGTTAGCTTTTAACGCTCGGCGATCACATAAAGCAATACCATTACTGCTTCCATAATAGGTAACCTTTCTATACATACTATCATAAAATAAATCTTTGCAATTCATTCGTCTCGAGTAGCCCGAAGTTACCTGGGTGTGTCGCCGGGTATACGGTTAAGGTGGGCGGCCGGGCTGCGGCGGCGACGGACGGGCCGAGCAGATCTGGGAAGTGAGAAACCACCGACCGTTTCTCCAAGGTGCGGGTCGTGTTCTCCACATTTCCAAGACGGACGAGAGCGCCGGTGAGGCGGTCTTCCAAACGGTTTATGATCTCCCTCGCAGCTGCCAACTGTGCTTCCAGAGTGTTTTCGGTTTTCTTTTCCCGTTGGAGACGCTCAATGCGCCGTCGAAGGAAGTCCACCTGAGAGGAAGAAAGGGGTGCGTAGTTCCATGAGTACATGAAGGCAGACACAGTGCGAATATGTAACTAATAAGGGAGTGTGATTATGATTGTGACTACGTTTAATTTTAGTTTGACGTGTAGTTTATGATTCTACTGTAGATATATATTGTCAACCGAGACATCTTAACCTAAGCATATATCAATAATGAAAGCTGTTCCATTAACTCGAAAAAATGTCAATATTACAGTTTTATTTCACAGAAATAAAGATATCCTTTGAAAGACTTTACAAAGTGCTGAATCCATATACAACGATTGAAATATAGTGCGCCCTGAGTTTCTAAGGGAAGAAACTATAATTTTCAAGATTATGATGGTAGCATTCATTATAAACAGTCGAATAAGAAACATATCTACATGTAAGAGAACGACAAACAAATCACTAAACCACCTATATGTTATAGAAAGATATAAATAACATAGTGAGAATATAAATAACATAGTGAGAATAAGAAGATATCATATATCCAAACTACCCTTCCAGTTACCAAGTAATATTTAATTTCAACATGAAAAAAATGTCATACCAGTCTTCATTGTCTAACCCATCTCAGACCGCATTCATACGAGCGTAATAATTTTTCTAGCTATGAATAGGGCCGTTCACACAAACGCTCGCGGCAAAACTAACGCGATGTTAACGCTGAATAGATGCTTGTGCTTTCAAAAGACGGCGAGCGGGAAACTGCTCCCAGCTGTTGTGATTAATGAACAACAGTCGCGATCAATTTCGATGAGGGGGGACTTCGAAGAGAG
>NW_028234403.1:30089935-30092435 GCF_977035675.1 Penaeus japonicus | reverse complement strand
TCCATATCGTCGTTATTTTTGTTATATCATTATCATCATCATTATTATTATATTAATCATTACTATTGTTATTATTGGTATTGTCATTTTTATTGTTACAATTATTATTATCATTATCATCATTGTTATTATCATAAATTATATTCGTCAGTATCATAACAATTACTATCATCATGACCATCATCATCATCTTAATATGTATCTTCCTTTTTTTAATAAAAAAAAAACGTTACTACGCCTTTACTCAGTCCATTCGGAAGGGAACTGGCATCATTGTATCAAAGGGTCGAGGGCCAAAGGGGAGGATCTAGGGGTTGACGTCCTTTGAGTGCCCTGCGTACAGGGACACGAGCAAGGGCATCCTACAACATACAACCTTCACGATCGGTTCCCAAGTACCCGCGTCACTTCGCTTGGTGCCGTCACACCAAAGATGGACAGTGACGATACGAGTCCGGCACGTGAAGATTAGCTCATTAGGAAGATCATGCAGAGATTGCGTGTTCCAATCTCGGGATTAACGGTGTGGGAGGAGGATGGGATGTGCCTTAATGTGCAGGTTGGGGAAAGGGAGGGTTGGGGGCAAGGGGGGGGGGGGCTCCCCGAAAAGGGGATATTGCCACCGAGAGAAACTTGCAACGATGCAGGTTCCCGTAATGTGATGAAAATCGTAAATAAGGAAGAAAGATAAAAAAAAAGAAAGGAACAAGTGTCTATCATAGTATTGCTATGATGTCATATATTGCCTATATTATATTACTATGTCCTACGTTATATTGTTAACACTGGTGTGTTATATGTTGTATTATATATTATCGTTAATATACATAATGCTAATATCATAACTTATCATAGTATTACAGTGAACAAGTAAACACCAGCGAAGACAAAATGGAACTCGTGGAACTAATCTATCAAACTGCAAAAAGTCGAAAAGATGGAGAAACATGTTTGAAGATAATTTGTAGAAGGACTAAGCAGGGGATCAAAGAAGAAATAAAGGAGGAAGGGAAGAAATTGAGAGAATAAAACACGAGAAGAGGAAAGGAAGGAAGATAAGAAAATGGAAATGTTCAAGGTCTCTTTTCACCCTCCATTTCTTAGCCAAAACCGAGGTGCGGTCGGATTATTCTGGACCTTGAAGTTAAACTTGGGGTCGTAAAATATGAATGTGTCACGTGATACCGATGACGTTGACTACTAGGAGGCGGATGGATATTAAGTGTTGCGTTTAGTTTTGAAATGGTGAAACACACACACACACATATGCATATATATACACACACATAATCACACACACAATCACGCAGAGACACAGACAGACACAGACACACAGACAGACACAGACACACGGACACACACACACGGATACACACACACACATACACACACACACACACACACACACACACACACACACACACACACGCACACGCACACGCGCACGCGCACGCATGCACACACGCACACACATAATCACAAGCATATGCACGTACAGTTAACTGTAGTAAGATTTTAGTCACTGCTAAAAATAAATAAACGAAAATATGAAGAATTACTGGCACAGTCATGTGCATATCGAACAATCGAGAGTTATGATATGGCAGAACTTTGATAATTCTCTGATAAGGAATCCCGTTCATTATCATTTGCTCTTGGAAGTATTATCGAACAGGGAATGCCTTTGTGTATTTTATAGCATATGATTATCATATCTGAATAAAGACTTTCCTGTTATATGTCCAATCGAGAAGGGGAAAAACCGTTTCATTTGATAAAAAGAGTCTAGCGAAATAAAATGAATTGATATGTAGTAAAATGATGATCATGATAAGAAAACTAGAAAATATTTATAATTGGACAAGGGTAGATCCATTTTTACGTATAGTTATAATATATACAATAAATATATAACGACATGGCAGGGTAGAATAAAAGAACTAAAAAAGAAAGAAGAAGAAGAAAAAAAACTAGTGATAAAAGGCCAGAGGACACGTAAAACAGACATGAATGAGAATGAATAATTCCACAAGGTATATTGTGTTTTATGTTTGTTATTTTGTTTCCATATCCCCCTTTCTGCATCCGAGAACCACGTCTGTCAACATGTAGCATCTGTACGCCATATCTACGCAATTATTACATTCGTTTTAACTCTTGCAGACGAATAACCAATTCCCTCGAATTTAAGGGTAGCGGATTGCAAATCGCAAAATGCAAAAAGTGCAAAACTAATTCAATAACAGAAGCTAATATTAGCAACGCTCATTGACGAGACGCGAGTTGCTTTACTTTGTCTCTTCGAAACAATATTCAAGATCTGTCTTCCAGACGGACTTTGTGTGTGGTGGTCGATGTTCCAGATGAATTGATTATTGATGTTGACATGTGAAGGAATGCAACGGTAGGGTTGAGAATGAAAAGATAGTTTCACTCCTAAAAATATAAAAACACGTCTGTTATCACATTCTATGACCTTAAGGACACACACAAGAAATAG
>NW_028234403.1:30069935-30072435 GCF_977035675.1 Penaeus japonicus | reverse complement strand
GGATCAAATCAGGGCAGGATAAGTGAAAGATCATAATGAGTGCAGCGCAAGTTACGATGTACATCTAAACCATTTCCTGATTCGAACTTTTAATCAGGCAATCTTGAGAATACCTGATTCGCATTTGACACCTGATCTGCCACAAGGATTAACGGTCACTCGACAGATTATGTGAACACTATTTACGCAGTTCCTCTTTCTTGCCTTATCATATACATTGGAGTTGGCAGTTTCTACCCCAGCTTTACTTAGGATTTCGACGTCACGCCATTTTTCCCTCTCTCTCCTTTTTAACAGTGAGTTGTCAACCCGCTAAACTTTGTGTGTTCCTTCCTTCAGCTTTGATATTTTTCTTGCTTTCCCACCTGTTAGCATGGCATGGGCATGGAAATGGATATATTCACCAAGCGCATATGATACATACTCAAGGGAATACACGGATTCATTTTTGCACTGTGCCCCCCCCCCCCTTCCCCTCATTGCCTGATGGCCTGTATGTTTGTCTGTCCGTCTATTTCTTTGCCCCTCCATCTATCTGTCTGTCGACTCTGTTTCCCCTCTTACTTTCCACTTCGTCTTTCTTCTCTAGTGCCTGCATCCTTCCCTCCTCTTCTCCTCCTCCTCTCCCTCATTTTCTCTTTACTTTTTATTTCACGCACGCTCACTAAAACCCCCACACGTACGGAGACATGCAAGCACGCGATTAAACACATGCACAAGCACACTAGCTAATACCAAACAAATGTCGGCGGCAGCAAGAGTTGTCAGCCAGCTTGCTATTGTGTGGAAATTTCGTGTTTATGACTTGTTTATCTGTTGTCTCGTAACGGCAACATTTATCTGTTTTCGGAAAAAGTACCATGGTAGGGTATGCTGAAACCTATTAGCATACGCTATGTCGCAACATCATACCTTTTCTAAACTATTTTGGCGCAAGAAGGCATACTGAGATCTGCATCGTAACATTTTAACTTGATGTTTTGTCAAAGTTTGGACATTATAATTATGGTTTCCAAGATCTTTCAGGGTTTGTTATTCCGATTTAGTTGCTTTGCACTGCAAAAGTTTAGGATATATTTGATAGTTATATTTATGCTAAAAAAAAACATATATATATATAAAAAACATAAAGTAGCACAAACTCACACATACATAACCACACACAAATCGACAAACAAACCCACGACGAATATCCCCATACGTTACGAAAAACGACAGGCCTTGCAACAACGCGTCAGAGGTGAGTAACGCGACAAGAGGCGGATGTCGCAGCCATGTCTGTCAACGGTGATGGATTAGCAGCGCCGATAGGGTAGCCCTGGTTACTGTGCACTGTGACATGGTATCAACATGAGCCGTCAGAATATTTGATATTTTAATCTCTCTTTATTCTCTCTTTTTTTTTTTTTTTTTTTTTTGTCTTCTTCAATCTGTTTCGGTTTTCTCTAATCTTCGTCCTTCCGAAAGCTTGCACGCGTCTCACTCCTTGCAATTAGAGTCGTGTTAGCAATCCACCCCTCGGCGCATGTAATCTGAATATCCCCACATTTGTCATGCAACTCATACTGCACTTCAGTTCATAGAGCTTAACTCTACTTTGCGATTTCAAAGTAAGAAAATCGTATTAGCGTGATAAAAACAACTTTAATCTGAAAATTACAGTGAATAGTAGCTACTTTATCATCGAATGAAATAACCTCTTCCGACATGGTGATTCACAGTATCATAGACATGTAGCATTAATTCATTTTTTTGCAGCAAAGTGAAAAACGGGAAAACCACTAAGAAGCTTTTGAACCAAGTCTCCCATAAAATCTAAATAATTAATAAACGGAAAAGTGTTTAAAAGAATATGAAAAAAAGGTCGATGAAGTTTGGGCATGTTGATCTCATTATCTACCAACACGTACAAATCAGCAGAGATACTCATCGATTCATCTCCCTTTTATGAAATAAAGGCATGTGAAAATCTAACCCAAAGGTCTTGATAAAAAAATAATGAATACAAAATCTGATGACTAAATATAAATAAAATCTGGTGTATCATGTTTTTTCTTTCTATTGCCGATTTACAAAATCCAGTGCCATCAGGTCATGCAGTGTGTCGCCCTACGTCATGCAACATGCACGGGGTGTGCCGATGTAATGGCACTGGGCCAGATATCACGACTCTTGGCAACTTCGCTGAGCAGTTTCATTATCAACATTTTGGATGAATAAATAACCTATTGTCAGTGTTATGACGCAATAAGGAGTTTGTTGTAAATATTAGATAAACTGTAGTAAATTGTATTGTAGGAAAACAGTTGGAGAAATAATAAACTTACACAGCTGAATGTCTGTATGGCAAAACGTCTTATTGATAAAATGCTTGCATATGATAGCTTTCGGAAGAACCCTGTTATTTTATATACATAAATATATCTTAGCTTGACATCGTGCCTGAATGACAGTGCTAAAAAGAGATGTTCCTAGGATATAAAAGTGTATCATACTTTTC
>NW_028234403.1:30054935-30062435 GCF_977035675.1 Penaeus japonicus | reverse complement strand
AGTTTAGAAATAAAGCAAGAGAGGCAAGGTTGCGATGGTTCAGGCATGTGATAAGTAGAGAAGACCATGTCAGAAGGATGATATTAAGTATGGAACCACCGAGGAGAAGAAAGATAGGAAAGCCTAAGCGATTCATGGATACATTGAGAGAATATGAGTAGGTGGTCTGACCCCAGAGGATACAGAAGCTAGAGGAAGATGGAGCCAGATGTTCCGAATTGGCGACCTAAAATAAGAGAAGCCAAAAGAAAAAGAAAATGATTCATCATTTTCCTTACCTTTAATATTTAGTTTAGTTTATTTAATCTAGTTTCAAAACGTTTAATCAATTCAGCTTCGTATTACACTATTTCATTACTGCTGTATGATCAGGCTTCTATCACAGTTTAAATAACTTTTAAGATCTGTGACTGGGCTGGTGAGGCCATACCTCTCTCTACCTTCAGGTAGAGAGAGGTATAGTTTGCCTAAAAAGGCTAAGATTTACGTTTTACATTTTTTATTTTCCGAGAAAGCCGGTAAGAGCTGAAATCATTTATAACATAAATTATGAGTGTTTTTAGTTCCAGCTTGAGGATTTTGTGACAGGGTTGGGCAGTTGCAGTAGTTTTGCCAAATCTCACATCGCAAGATATTTCTTGGATTAGTCGCAGCAGGTTGGTCACATTATCACTTGATTTGCGACCGAAACACGAGTTGGGATATCGCAACACGTGTTTCAGTGTCAAATGCTTTCTGATTGACATATTTCATGTGGACTACAGATGACTTATTGATGACACAAAAGTGAATCACAATTTCTCAGAATGCTATTTATTAGATAAAAACAAAAAACATTTCTGGAAAACTACTGTACCCTTTCCTAAAAAAGCAATGGAAGGACCATGAACATTAGACAGCATATGCTACTGAACATAAAACAATTATATTTTAATTGTATCATAACAAAAAAATAACAATGTTGCAAAAAGTGTAGATAAATATATTACAAAGCAATAATAAAAAAAACTTGTATTAATGTAGTTTAGAGATATTACCAGCTTTCTTATTTTCTAAAATCCTCTAAATAGGGAGGAAATCCCTCCCCTCAAAAAAAACAAAAACAAAAGACTTCTGCATTATAATATTACCTGGTTAATTGTGAATATAATCTTAATTTTGTTCTCATCCCCCCTAAGTTTTCTTTTCTCTCATTATGCTCATGTGAAGCCTTTGCTTTATAGGTAGCAGCAACAAACTTTCAAAATTGCTGTTGGTTCAAATCTTTTTTGAACATAACAGTAGATGAAGACATTACAAAAATAAAATATTTCTTCGATGGAAGACTTCATAAGATTTTTCTTATAATCTAGTCCTTCACAAGCTTATTGCAGAAACTGCTTTACCTTCTTAGTGCAAATTAGAAAAAAAAAACTTGAACTGAAGCTAGTTTTCTGCTTATTCTTTAGCTACTATTGCTCCAGTTTGTAAAGTTTCAGCAGAACACATGCTCCGTAAAGGAATGGAACCTACATTTTGATGACTGAGAGCAGTTTTTGAAAGTTTAAGTAGAACCTATTGATCTATCAGTCATACATAATTATGATAAAGAAACTGACATCTCTGACGTGTGTCACAGAAACAATGAAAAATTTATAATGAAAATGCAAGATGTCACTTGAATTACCTAAAAGCAATTGCAAGAGGCTTGGGTAGAGTAAAAACAGATATGGGATTTTATAAATAACCTTATTTTACAAATCTTATTTTCTTCACTCAGGAAATGAAGTGGTATTTTGATGGCTATTATAAAAGAGCTAGTTTATGGTAAGCATTTATTAAAATTTGAAACTTGAATGATAATATGCAGACAGCTAAGGACTTGGAAATCAATGCTGGGATATACACATGAACCAAATTTCATTTATAAATACTTTATTTTACCATTATGATGGTAGATTAATTCAATTTGTAAATGGAACTTTGTTTGAAAGTTGGATTTTCTGTCACTCTTTATGTATTTGTTACCAATGGTACAAAATACAAAAACAATTTTTTTAACAAGATAAAAAAAATACAATACAGACACACTAATCTATCAATTATAAAGTACATGTATTGTTGAATTTCAATAAAAAATACATTTAAACTGATGCTCACAAGAAAAAACAGGGAAAAGGCAAACTAAATAAACATTTGCTAGTAATTATAGAATAAACCATATATAACAGCTTATTGTTACCAAGCATGAAAATTGAAAGACAGTATATATTTGTAAATCAACTTTACTGTCATACATACATTGTATGAAATGCTTCACTTCTTCATGTTACATATCTGACACTTCTAAAATATTTTATCTCAAGTATAATCTTGAGTTTTTGGGTTTTCATACTAAACATCAGTTAAAATACTTTCTGCTATCTGCTTACCCTTTGTTTTTGTTGATCAAGACATAAAATACTAGATCTGTTATGTTGCACTGTACTTTAATAAAGAATAAACATTTCTATCAAATTATATACATTTTCTTCCCTATATCAAGGATATTCAATTTAAATATTTTCACCAGGTACTGCAAACAACCTGTCAAAGACCTCTCAACATCAATTTTTTGTAATTCTCAATCCCAATGAAACAGTCTCCCCAAGCCTTGCCTCTAGTCTGAGTCTGAGCCTGACCCAGAACCTGAGGAGTCTGAGTCAGAGCCAGAGTCTGAGCCTGACCCTGATCCTGAAGCCCTGCTGCGTGCAGGTGAGCCTCGCTGTGATGGGGATCGACTTGGGCTCCGCTTGTTGGATTTGGCCGATCTGCTTGATGCGGCTGACTTAGCCGACCTGTAATGTAACATGTTTTGAATTTGTAGAGATTTTTGTTTGTTTGCTCCATTCACATTTTCATACAAAATACTTTCATCAAGCAGTAAAAAATGACTAGTTGGTCTTCACTGATCCTGCTGACAGGCATTTGTTCCCTTCACTGAACTTTAACATTTGGCCCAAAACAGAAAGAAATGAAATAAAGAACAAATCCTTGTTAGGCCAAGCTGTTTATCACCCCAGTGTTAGAATTACCCTCTAACACCATACCAAGGAAGACTTCCTTCAACAAGGAAAATAAAATATTCAAACATGAAGTGATGTCTGGTTGTGCTGCAATAACTAGACTGAAGAATTATTTAGAGTCATGTTTTCTCTATTGTAGAGCTTTGGGTAGTAATGCCACTGCTGCATATTTGAGAGCAAATAGATTTTCTTGATAACTTTAGGTCTGTGACATATAAAAGTATCTACTGTTCTAATTATAAAGAATAAAATTGTTTCTGTGCTGCCAATATGTTGAAACTCAGTTATAGTCTCAGAAATTAGGTACACATGTAGTAAATACTGGCTGGAGGAGAGATGTATCTTAACTCCAAATAGGCAAACTTCGGGAGCTGAGTTGGTGGTTGCAGGCTGAGGGTGGACACATTAAGCACTCCCGCTAGTCATTACCTGGCATTACAACTAGACATTGATTTTGTGCCAAATATAAACTTTTCTACACACACAAAAAAAAATATTTAGTTGATTTTCTATTTAGTAAACTGACATCTAACAAACATTGAGAGCCATACAGATTTTATACAAACAAAAACAAAAGTAAGCTTACCTTTCAGACCTAGCAGGGGATGCACTTGGGGACCTGGAGGGTGAGCGAGATGGGGAACGGGTCTTCGACTTGGAGCGAGAGCGAGACCTGGATGCTCTGGACCCTGAGGCTGAGCGAGAGCGAGACCTGCAGGCAGACATGGAAAGAATGAATATGACGAATGGCATCCAAGCACTAAAATGTCAGAGGAAAAACATATCAGCTCCAGTAAAACCTAACCAAGTTTATGAAATTTCCTAGCTGGTATGTGGGCAATTACATTTGAACATTTTAACACAATGAGCAAATCTAGTCTCCAATAGACATGATAGAGGAGGAGGCAGGGATGAAAGAAGGAGGGGAGTAGAGAGAGAGAGAGAGAGAGAGGGATAAAGAGGGATTACCAGAACATTATGAAAATTTGATTAGAACTGGGCATTGTGAAATGAAATGAGTTAGTTGAGCAATATGAAACATGACAAATAAACTGAAGTAAAAAACTACCTTGATTTTGATTTGCTTCTGGACCTGCTTCGTGACTTGCTTCTTGAACCGCTGCGAGATCTGCTGCGAGACTGACTTCTGGACTTGCTGCGAGATTTGCTGCGAGACTTGCTACGGGACTTGCTACGAGACTTGCTACGGGACTTGCTTCTGGAGCTACTCCTTGACTGGCTTCTCGAGCGTGAACCTGACCGGCTCCTTGAACGTGAACCTGATCTACTTCCCTGCCCGTCCTCCTTGTCCATCATCGGAGTGCGTGACCTTGACCTCTCACTGCCCTCATCATCTGATCCTTTAGCACTACCTACATTTCCATACAAAACCATTAATCAAATATTCTATGGAAGAATGATTTTATTCTTGATTTTTTTTCATAACTAATCCTGATGAGACTGAACAATCAATGATGACACAAGATATTCAGATCTAAAACTCTAAATATTCTCTTTGTATTATGATGATAATACCTGTCATTAAAATCTTTAAATCAAAATGTTCCCTTTGGGTTATTTCAGTGCTTCATATAAAAAAAATAATAATAATAAATAAAGACAACCTAATATTAAGGAAATTTCATTCACCATACCTTTATCATTCTCTTCCACTTCCATCTCTTCCTCCTCCTCCTCTTCCTCTTCTTCCTCTTCCTCATCGTCACCAGGTGGCTCTAGCATTCGTTCCCTAAACCGTTGTGTCTTGTGTTCCTGTGCAATGAGAGGACGATGGCGCACCACAAGCCTAGAATTGTTGGGCTGCTGACCTTGCTTGAGTCGTCGCTTGCTCAGTCGCACTCTGTTTTGGGAGAGATTTACTTTTAATATTTCTTAAGCTATCAATATTATTAAATAAACATTACAGCCATCACCATAATTCTTATAACCCCCATCATCTTGAGTTATAGTTGAACCTAACTGTATGTTAAATATCAAAGTTATCAAAATGAGGAAAAGAATGATTACTTACCATCTTTTTCTTCAGTAATTATAATAGATCTAATCAACAAAAAATAGATGAAAATAGAATGAAGCACCGTGAACCCACCTGGTTTCGAGCTCATTGTAGTACACTCCATCATCACGAAGTACAAAGAAGTAATTCTCTTCGTAGCCCTTTGAGGCCTTGTTCTTGACATTCCAGTTGTATTCTCTTGCCATGAGGTAGTCGTACTCATCCTCATCCATGTAATCCACATTTTCTTCGGCATCTCGTTTTCTCTTCTTTAGGGTATCATCAGTTGGCAAGAAGTAAGCCACAAACTGTTCTCCCGATTCGTCCATCACACCCCTGGTATGAGTAAGATGCAATCAATCAATGTATAATACTGAAGAACAAGTTTCTCTTTATTCTGCTTACTGTTCACTTCCCTTCACAAGTTGTCATAATCTAACATTATTTTTTCTTAATAGTTACAGAACAGTATTGAAAAATTATATATATATATGAAATCAGTTTCTAAATTAAGTCTGGGAAACATACCTTATCATCTTGAAACATTATGATCACAGTTTGATTCTATAACAAGTCTAGATAGTTTAATTAAGTTTCCAATACAAGGTGGAAAATACCACTTTAATGGGCATAAGTGGTTTGCATTGATGAATAACACTAACTTTTTTGATTACTAGAAGTTTAATTCTTCTTCTATAATTTATCACCATGTATGTATTTGCTTATTCTAAGTGCTAAATAAAAGAACGAAACCTACTAAACAGATTGTCATTTGATAAACATATCTTACCTAATCATTGCTTGTGACATTTCCTCCAGCTGGGCTGGCATTGGTCTACCCACAGGGGCAGGGTCGGAGTCGAAAATGACCTGGGCACATGGGTACTTCCACAGGCTGAAGTCTGGGAATACTGGTAGTTCTTCCACAGCTGTGACCCCTGGCTTGCTGTAGTGGTGTGTGAGAGGCTCTTTAACATCAAGGAAGGTCTTCTCAATAGCTCTCAGCTGACTCTCTCTGTCAGTGTATACATTCTCATCCTGAAAGTAGTAAAGTTTGGTCAGCTTATATTCTCTCAATCAAGTAATGTAGTGGGAGGAATATGAACAAATGATGCAGAAGAAAATGCTAGTCATATCTCAGCATTTGCAAGATTCTTTTGATAGAAAATTATTCTAGTGAATATTTCCTATCACAAATGCAAGTTATTTGACAATTTTATAATACATACTCCTACTCTTATTTTCATAGAAAAATGCAATTAATCATATACTATAGCTACATAAGCATATACATACAGTAGCCTTCCTCCTGCGTGCTGCAAAACCAACAGTAGCTTCAATCTTCTCCATTGTCTGAGGCTGGAACCTAGTTGGCTCAGTGGAGATATATTCAGTCCTGCGCAACCATGACACATTGACATGGTGATGGCGGGAACGTTTGGCATCCTGAAGTAAGGACATGACATTAAAATAATAATAATAATAATAATAATAATAATAATAATAATAAATAAAATAATAATAATAATGATATTATCAATAACAATAATTATAATAGTAGTAATAATAAAATAACAATAACAATAATAATAAAAATAATAACAATAATAATCATCATCATCATATTAATAATAATATAATAATAACAATAGCAATAACAATAACAATAACAATAGTAATAATAATAATAATAATAATAATAATAGCAATAATAATAATAAGAAGAAGAACAATAGTAAAATTAATAAATACATTTTCATCACTCTATAATGATAACTCTCTCAACTCAAGTATTGTAGAATCTGGGAAGAGAAAAAGACAAAGCTTAAAATCCTAAAAAGACTCTCCCTTCTTTCAGTCTCACCTGTGGAGTGAGAATGTCATCTTCCAGCAACCTCTCATCGGTGGGATGCAACTGTGCATTGGACTGAGGTGTGTAAGCTTCTGGGTTGATCAGGTCAATTGTGACTCCGAGATCATGCTCAGTGAGAACTTCATAGCGATAATTCTTTTCTAAAGAGGTCTGTTTATACCGCACATATCTGTAGACAAAGAACAAATTTCGAAGAAAATGTCAAGAATCAGCATTTTTTAGAATTGTATATATCAATATCACAGGTACAAACTGAGGGTAATATCAATTATGGGCTCTTACTAATAGCTGAGTACTTACCTATTAGAATCAAATGGGTAATTGATGAACTTTGGATCAAATGGGATATCTGGTAATGTGTTGCAGTACTTGACCCTACTCACGAGGTCAGATCTGTGGATTGAGGCAAAGTAGCGTATTACCATTTATTCAGTAAACTTTTATAAGGAGAGTACAGAAATTTGTGGCAAAGTCTTATCAGAAAGAAAAGACATTTCAATTGAAGATGCATTACATTATAAGCATTGTTTCATACAAAAAGATAATGTTTACTTACTGTGGTAAAA
>NW_028234403.1:30037435-30039935 GCF_977035675.1 Penaeus japonicus | reverse complement strand
GCAACTGAATTTGATGAGGGATGGAATTTGATTCAGCCCTCGTTCTTTCACTGTCACACGTTGGTGGTTCATCTGGTACTGAATGTAGCCATTTATCTAGTTTTCTTTTAAACATTTCTACACTGCACTGATTTAGGTTTCTTATATTCTTCGGTATGCTATTAAACAATTTAGGTCCGTTTATTAGGAAACTTTGTTTTTGCATTTTTCTTAACAGGCATGTTTGTGCATTTATCCCAGTGCGATAGCATGTCCTTTCCTGTCTGGGGTGATGTCTTACCTTAATTCCCCCTCCTTCAACAGGTCTTGGGTTTGGTGTTAAGTTTTCAAAAATTTTCCACACATATATAATGAAGTATCTCTCTCTCCGCCTTTGTATTGAGTACAGTCTTATTTTTTTTTTAGTCTTTCCCAATAGTTTAGACTCATCATATTATCTATCTTGCGTGTAAAGATTCTTTGGACTTGTTCTATCAACATTACATTTTTTGTCAGATTTGGCCTCCATACTTGGCATTGGTATTCTAATCTTGGGGTCACCAATGTTTTCCATAGTGGTAAAAGGTGTTCTGGGTCTCTTGTGCTAAAAGTCCTCATTACTCATCCACTCATAACTTTTTCTTTATTGACCATCTGCTCTATATTGTGACTGAAACTCATGTCATTACTCATAAAGAGTCCTAAATCTTTTACTACATTTTTCTACTCAATCTCCACACCTTCGACAAAATATGATATTGCTTTTAAGTTCCCAGTTGGACTATATCTTATGTTTCAATATTTATCTGCATTGAATTTCATATCATTATCATGTGCCCACTTACAGATGGTATGTAGATCCTCGTTAAGTTTGTTTTCATTATCTAGTATATCTATGGGTGTACTTATTCTTGTATCAACTGCTAATGATGTTACTCTCGAGTGTTCCACACCATTATCAATGTCACCAATTATAATAAGGAATAACAAGGGCCCAATAACGGACCCTTGTGGCACCCCACTCATAATAGTCGGTTCTTAAGAGTAAAACCCATTAATTTGTACTTTTTGTTTACGATTTATTAGGAAGTTGTAAATTCATCTTCCAACTTTCCCCCCGATTCCAACGTCTTTAATCTTATGTAGCAGAATGCTGTGATCTACTTTGTCAAAAGCTTCTCTTTTTTCCGTTAGGTCCCTTAGTATGTGTTCGAAGTGTGTCAGGATCTGTGATAAACAAGATCTACCACTTCTGAATCCATGTTGCCCAGGATTTATCTTGTTTTCTTTGTCTAAAAACTGGACGATTTTGTTCCTCACTACCCTTTCAAATGTTTTTATTATATGAAATGTCAATGTTACTGGTCTATAATTTTTTGCTTGACATTTGTTTCCACCCTTACATATTGGAATTATAGTACCCACTTTCAATAAGCTGAGGATAATTCCCATGTCCAAAGATTTCTTCCACAATGTTACCAGTGTCTTTGCTATGGTTTCTTTGCAGTTTTTTAAAAAGCTTGCTAGGATTTCATCAAGTCCAGCTGCTGAGTTTGTTGAGATTTCACTTACTACTTCAAGAATATTTTTTTCATTGAATATAAAGTCAGTGAGACATTCCTCTTCGTTACTAATGATACTAAAATATTGTGGGTCTGATATAATTTTTTCTATTCTTGGGATACTATAGACAATTCAGACATTTCCTTTGAATCAGTTACCAATGCACCATTATTCTCAAGAGGCCCAATTTCTGTTCTCCTTTTTAACTTGTTTTATGCGTAGGAAAAAAAATATGTATTTTGCATTCCGTTTTATAGCTTCCACAGCTCTTTTTTCTTCGGCTGCTTTTTGATTACTTATAGATAGTTTTACGTGATCTTGACATGATCTGTTGTTCTTTCTAATTTGTTAATCTTATTTTTCTTGTTTCTTAACATGATCCTTCGATCTCTTGGTGTAATATTTTTGTTTCTGTTCTTTTGGGGGAACACAAACATTTTACAAACATCTTTATATGCATTATAAAGCTCCTTTAGTTTATCATTTGGTGTTAAGAAGACCTCAATATTTTTCAGTGACTCTTCTAGTCTTGCATTTATTTTTTTTCCAATCTATTTGATTGTGGCTAAAGTTTAAAGATCTGAGACTCTTTTCTGCCTTGGCTATCTGTTTTTCACATTTTTCTGATTTTTTTAACGTATTCCTTGTGTTTCAATTATGTTGTGCTCTGATTGAGCTGTATAAGTTGATGATATGTTGTGTACATCTTCCCCTATACTAGTAAAAACAAAGTCCAATATAAGTTCCTCCCTTGTTGGAATTTTGATGATTTGGTTAAGGTAAAAAAAATCTTCAAAATCTAAAAGTATTCTCGCTTGTTGTGTTTCATCTTTAGTGGCATTTGCTCCTCCTTTTATTTTCTTTGTTTCCCAGTCGATCAGGGGGAAATTAAAATCGGTAAGTATGATAACAACTTCTATTTCCCTTGTATTCACAATGTAATGACTAATAATGCCTA
>NW_028234403.1:30032435-30034935 GCF_977035675.1 Penaeus japonicus | reverse complement strand
CTCAGTAAGTGTCCTCCCTCCAACAGCATGGTTACCGAGTACAGTTTCCTTATACGTACCAAATAAACCAAGTGGCAATGCATGCACTTCCAAATTGCACACATTGTGAGAGACCTGAGAAACGGTACACGTCTGGCATTCCCACCAGCTTGCCACAATTGATAATTTTCATATTTCGTTTAATATGTGAATCATGAGTCATTTGTGTAACGGTCCAAACTTAATTTTACTTGAAATAGTAATCATGTAAGTAAATAAGTATATCAAGTGTTCTTAGAAATAACATTACGGGTATCTTTAGCTACAGTGTTCGAGGTTATAAAAATACAGTTGATTCATATTCTAAAGAAATCCCTTTGCTTTTATTATAATGAGAGCAGAAGGTTAATCCCCCTTTTCAGACATTGTCAGAGATAATTCGAAAGATTTAGATAGATTTTTTTTTATCATATCTTAGAAAGTCCTCAAAAGTTTGACCTTAAAATATTCTGTTTGTCATATATTTTCCAGGCTATCCAATAACAATTCTTTTTTTATCTTTTATTCTAGATTCAGAGTCTTTGGATAAAGTGCGTTGTTCCAGCGAAATAAAAATTACTAATAACATTTCAGGATATACGAGAAACTCATTTGATGACATTTGGAATGTCGTGGGTTCCCCGTGGCAAGAAAAAATACCGGATTCATCGCCTTAGATACTTTACAGAACACTGTTTTTGACATTTCAGAGACGATTGAAATGCAGATGATAGGTTAATAGCAGTGAAAGCAACATTGGTTTATTCAATCTGGAGTCAAAATTAAACTGAGCATAATGTACTGCTGAAAAGAAAACCGCCAGGCAAAGCCATTCTCCGTTTAATTCGTAAGAAATCATAAGCTCAGAGGCTTCAGAAGGACAAATTCCGGTAGAGCTCCCGAGGCAAGCGAATGCTGCTCCAATTCTCGGCAGTTGCAAACTTCTCTCGTCTGTTGCAGGTATGCAAACGGAATCTAGAGAGATAATCAACATTACTTGAAATAACAGATATGTACCTTCACAGACTAGCTGATAAAATAAAACTAAGGAAAATGAACAAATGATAATCAAAGTTGACTAAAACTGCTCTTCGATGGGATACAATGAAATTTGGACACTTTGTAGATGAATTATACAAGCGCATTTTCGAATTTCCATCATCCCTTTCAACAATTGCTCCTATTCTATAATCTGTAGATCTCCTAGATGGACAGGGACAAAGACATTGACTACAGTCTGTTAACACCTGAAGACTTCGATCAGGTGACTACGTTCATCGACGAAGATTTCTTAACTAGGGAGCCTCTCGTGAGTCAGTACTTACATCTTTGAACCGATGTTTCATTTATTCGTAAAACCTCAAATCAAGAATACAATTTTTTGTTTACCACATCGCATTTCACAGTAAATTAACATAAAGTTAAGTAAGATTAATATGCTCAGCTTTGATAGAAAAGTTATTATAAACGATCTCAGTATCAAATTTCAGAACTTGGGAGCACACCCGCGGAACCTTGGAGCACACTCGACAGCCTCATCAGCCTCTGGGGCGACGGGATGGTACCTGACGAAATGCCTCGCTTCTGGAGTGTCCTTCGGTGCCAGGGACTTCAAGACAGGGGCCTTAGTCGGGGCTCGATTAGCTTATATCAAAACCAAAACAGACTTAGCTGACGAAGAGTCCGCCGACGAAAAAAAGACGGAGCTGGAGGTAGGTTTTCATGGATTCAGTATTTGGCTTCTTGGATTTAGTCTGATTAAGAGATAGAAGTATAGGTAACAATGACAAAATGCAGCTAAACTCTTTTCCCTACAGAGCAGAGGGCTCAGCGTGATAGAGGAAGTGGGGTCTAAGGTGAACTTATTTCAAGATCCCGATGTGGAGAAAGTGCTCTACATGTATCTACTATCCGTTCGACGCGATTTCTGTAACCGTGGCATTGGAACGAAGCTAGTTCAGGTGAGTGTATTGTACATGTGCATACTATATGAAATGCGTACATGTAATGTGCGCATGCACAGCTCATGGCTGTGACAGTCATAGTTGTACTTTCTCTCTGACATGTGTTGTACATTCAGCAATCGACACACTCACAGAGGAAAGGTGGACGTTTATTCTGGATGAGTGAGCGAGACTGCCGAGTGAAAGGTGAGTGATAAGTCAAGGAGTTCTTTGTCTCAGGCTTTACTAGGCATGTGCCACGAATTTTCAAGCTGATCTTTGACTACTAGAATAAGAAACAGTAGAATGTGTGGTTGTATTTAGAACTATATGACAAAGCACTCTATGGAGAAGGAATACCTCAGTCAGTTTTGAACTGGAGTATTTGATGAATAGATATCCATAATACTGAAAGATTAATTTTCCATAATGTTTCATGGAAGTGTGATTTTTTTTTTTTAATAGGAACTGCACATATACACAGCAAGGTGATAACAAGTATATTTAAGAAATAACTGGATGTTTGCGATGTCTGTTTA
>NW_028234403.1:29994935-29997435 GCF_977035675.1 Penaeus japonicus | reverse complement strand
GACATTAATCATATTATTATCACTATATATATATATATATATATATATATATATATATATATATATATATATATATATATGTGTGTGTGTGTGTGTGTGTGTGTGTGTGTGTGTGTGCGTGCGTGCTTGTATTCTCCTCGATGAACACCTTCCTTACTTCCTCGCCTTTCTCATCTCTTTTGCAGGAACTTAGACTTTATCCACCTGATGACGTACGATTTCCATGGCACCTGGGAACAGTACGCCCATCACCATTCTCCTCTTTACGCCTACGCCCGCGATAAAGGAACAAACCTCGAACTTAATGTGGTGGGTGAAGATAGTTTTGACATCTGTGACGTTGAGGAGTAACTGCAACAGATGATTTATTGAAAATAAAATGCTTGCTGTGATATACATAGATTGTAATTTAAGGAAACAAATATTCCGGTTATTACTTGATTTAAAAAGAACAATACAACGTATATAGGTTACGGAGTACTTTTTATATCTCTCCTTTTTTATTTCTATCTCTAAGGATTACGCCACACAGTACTGGTTAAAGCTAGGTGCACCGAAGAAGAAGCTAGTGCTGGGGATAGGCCTATATGGACGCTGCTTTACTCTCGCAAGGGCTGACCAGCACGATGTTTACGCCACATCCTACCAACCTGGCTTACCTGGGCCGTACACGAGAGCGCCTGGCATGCAAGGGTTTAACGAAGTACGTTTGGAAATTTGTATTATGTAGTGCTACGTATCCTTACTGTTTGTATAGTTAATGGATATGAGTCGCTTTTGAGAAGAGGTGAAGACAGGTTGTGTACCAAGGAGACAGAGCACGTGCATGTGTGTGTATTAAAGGCAGGCATGATAACATTATCATTTATGTGATGTATATCTACAACTACGAAAAATGTCAATGTAATCCAAATTAATCATAGCTTTCTGTTAAGCCTTTCCTCTGACGATTTAATGTAGTTATGCAACTTGTTCATTAGATGCCATCTCAACAATAAATCTTTCTCTCCAGATATGCGAATCAGAAGGACGTGAGACTTGGACAGTAGTTAGAGACACTCATATGATTTCTCCATACGCTTACAAGGACCGCCAGTGGTGTGGTTATGACGATGTTCAGTCTGTTGAGACAAAGGTAGAGTTTCAGTGGCAGTCGATTTATCATAATTTGTATAGAGTGGGGGAGATTCTTGTATCAGTATTGTTTATTAAGATGTTTGTTCATTTATCAGCCATATGTACTATTCCAATAGGCGTCGTACATTGTGTCACTTGGCCTTGCTGGAGCGATGGTTTGGTCTATCGAAACGGACGACTTCCATGGAGCTTGTCACGCCGGACCTTTCCCGCTCATCACTACCATCAGGACTGTGTTGAGAGATGGGAAACCCATCCCCACACCCACTCCCCCGCCCACACCTACGCCCACCCCGGAGCCAGAAACCACCACTGTAAGTACTGGGAAATACATACCAGTGGCGGAACTGCGGGGGGGAGTTTTCAAAATACTTCAACTGCTTGAATTTTTACTTTTACAAAATGAAAATCTTGAACTCGCCACCGCTGGATATAGGTCACCTTAGAGAAGTTAATGAACGGGTAAATAGATCTTGGTAAATATGCTAACCTTGAATAATACTTGCCTATATAATGATATTATCTAATCGCAGGATACGACCACCACAACTACACCCTCCCCTCCCCCACCCCCAAGCACCGTCTGCCACAGGGAAGGTTTCAATACGGACCCAAAGGACTGCACTGCTTTCTACAGTTGCCATCAGGTAAGGCTACATTAGTAAGTTGCTCTAACTGAGCCATGGTTTGCAAGAGAAAGAGAAAGCTTTATTAATGTCATTTTGTGATTAGCCTTTACTTTGGAACATGGGTCTTTAAAGGATATACCTTGATATTTCTCCGAACACTTGCATCCACTTTTAGTATGATTTTCATACTAAAATGCGTTACTTATAACTATTTTTTTCAGTATTTAGTAAAATAACATGTCTGCTTGTCCATTACTATATAACTGTTGATCCACAGGTAGGTGACCACTGGCAGGTGTATCACTTCCAATGTGCACCGGGAACTGTCTTTGTCGAGGACCTACAGGGCTGCGATTTCGCGCAAGACCACCAGGATTTGTGCGTTAATAACAGCAATCATTACCAGTATCAAAATCCAAACTCAATTGACTATGATTACGGGCTTGAAGATACCGCACCACACAAATTATTCAAAACAAAGAACACCGATTTCCTCGAAAAGATGAAACGCTTTGAGGACAAACTAAAGGAGATCTCCAAAGCTGCCTTTCCTGCCATGACAACTGTTCAGACATCAGGCAAAATAGGTTCCGTGAAAGACAACAATGGCGAAAGGAGACATTACCGGCAAACAAAGAAGCTGAGAACTATGAAGAAAAACTTGCACAAATCAAGTCGGAAGGAATCACACATGACGAAAGAAAACTGAGAATTTGAATTTTCTTTTGCTTTCA
>NW_028234403.1:29952435-29964935 GCF_977035675.1 Penaeus japonicus | reverse complement strand
AACTAATAATAATGATAATGATAATGCTAAAGATTATTATAATTTTTATTGGTATTCTTTTCATTATCGGTATTATCATTATCATTGTTATCATTATCATCATTATTATGGTTACTATTGTTATCATCATTATTACCAATATTATCATAAAGATTATCATCATCATTAACATCATGATAATTACTGTTACTGTTTTTGTTACTATCACTATCATAAAGCTTATCAACTTTACCTTTACTATTATTCTCATTGTCCTCCTCATTATTATTGCTTTCATTATCATTATTATCATCATCATTATTATCAATACCATTAGTAGTATCATTACTATTGCTATAATCATTATTGTTTTGTATTATCGTTATTATTATCATTATTATTATTATTATTATTATTATTATTATTATTATTATCATTATTATGGTGATGATGATAATCACCATCATCATGATCATGATCATTATCATCACCATCATCATGATCATTATCATCACCATCATCATTATCATCACTATTATTATCATCGTTAACACAAGTATTATCATTACTATTGTTATAATAATTATATTTTTAACATTATCATTATCATCATTATCATTACTGTTATTACAAGTAATACAACCACCACCACAACCACTACTACTATCATTACTATTTTTATCGTCATCATTACACTTATTATCATTATCATCATTATTTCCAATGATGATGTTCTTATAGATTTTTGCTGATAGGCCAATTGAAGACTCCTTGTTATGCACACAAGAATAAAAAAAAAATAAAAAAACAACCAAACCAGCCCCAACAACCTATTATGTTAGAAATCGATATTTTCTCTTTTCTAAATCTTATCTAAATGGCGGACGAATACACAGCTAGAAACACATATATATATATTGTTAATGATGCTGTTATTATATATATATATATAATATTTTATTATATATATATATATATATATATATATATATATGTATGTGTGTGTGTGTATTTGTATTGTGTGTATATATATATATATATATATTAATATATATATATATATATATATATATATATATAGTATATATATATGTGTGTGTGTATGTGTATATATATATATATATATATATATATATATATATATA
This sequence comes from Penaeus japonicus, assembly GCF_977035675.1. NCBI lineage: Eukaryota > Metazoa > Arthropoda > Malacostraca > Decapoda > Penaeidae > Penaeus > Penaeus japonicus. Next base: position 29,963,811 of record NW_028234403.1, on the reverse strand, counting down.
TATATATATATGTATGTATATATTTTTATTTTTTTTTTCGTTTGGTAGAAGTGGAGACATGATCGTTGTTATTGCCATTATTGATATTAATATTATCATTGTCATTATCATGGATATCATTATTGTTATCGGTATAGTTTCTTTCACCATCATCATATCATCATCATTATTGTTATCATTATCATATTAGATAATAATGTTGTCATTGTTATTATGGATATTATTATCATTATTACCTGAATGATCATTAATATTTTCTTTACCAAGCTATTACTATCATGATTGTCATCTTATTGTAATTATCCTTATTGATATCATTAACATTGTTATTATTATCATTACTATTATTATGACGATTATAATTCTTATCATGGTCGTTATCAAAATAGTAATCCTTAATGTTATTAGTGTTATTATCATTTTCACCGTTGTCATTATGATCATCAACATTATTAGTAGTTATCATTATTGTTTTTGTTTATTATTGTTATAATCATCATTATGGATTATTATGATAATCATTATTATTGTTATTATTATCATCATTATCACATTAAGTAGTAGTATCACTATTGTTTTATTACTGTCATCATGATTATTATCATACTCATTATTACCATTATCATTATCATTAATATCATTATCATTATTATCGTTATCTTTTTCATTATTTATATTTTCATTATAATTATTATTACTGTTTCTATCATTATCACTATTGTTATCATTATTATAACATTTATCAATATTATTACTGAGTGGCATTATCATTATCTTATTATGATTATTGACGCGGACCTTCATTTCCATCAGCGGTCTCAAATAGTCAGAATTTTAATATGATAACTCTATCTGTTGCATATAGTTGCAAGTCCTTTGTATTTGGGTTTCTATAAAGCAGCAAGACAGCATGTCTCATATATATCAACAAGAATATTACAAACCAATAAGCTCTTTCATGGTACCAACCACACCGTAACAGGTTCATTTCTATCTTTACCAATATATCCACAAACAACCATTTTATACCAGTTTCCACATTGTTACCAGTCATTAAGTCCCTTCTATTTCTACTAGCATTATCACACAGCAACCAGTTAACAGGTTCGCCTTATTTTGTGCTGAAATTTCCCCACACGTAACGTGTCACCTGATCCTATCAGTTCTACCGTAGTCTCACTCCGACCTTTGCGTATATTTCTATAAGCAATTCTATATAACAATCGGCTAATTGATCTCTCACTAGACCCTTATCTTATAACAATTTCTACATAAGTAGTAGTTGATCCTCTCGATTCTACCGTAGTCTATCCTTGGCCCTTGCTTCTTTTTCTACTAACATTTTCATATAGTCGCTAACAGACCCCTTATTACACACCAAAATTTCCACATAAGTCATCGCAGATCTCGTCACTTCTGCCTTGGTTTCTCCATTCGGCCTTTGCTTCTACTTTTTCCAGCATTTCCATATATCCGTCAGCCAGCAGGTCCCCTCATCTTATTCCAGAGTGCCGAGTAGCAAGTGACCGCAACTCCCTTCACTTTTACCATAGTCCACCCTGAGCCCTCGCGCCCTCCATTCAGAAATCCCCGTTTTCTGTAGAAGGTCCGTTGACTCCTCGCCAGAGTTCGGACGATCGTCAATGTTTGTAAACACCGCGATGGAGGAAGGGGAGATCGCCGCGCCGGCCGAACCTGCCAGGAGAAAGGCTGCTACTACTGCCTCGCTCAATATCAGCAAGAAAAATGCCACTCGTTTGAAGAGAGTAGGTGTTCATGGAGGGATCGGTCACATTTTACCGGGCGTTGATGGGAAATGGGGGCTGGAATCGGGATAAGAGTCTTGGCGACGGCCTGGATGGAGAGGGTGCCAGCCAGCCAGGTGTCAGACGCCCACGGGCTTTGTTAGGACTCTCTGAACGATGAACGATAAAGAGAAGCTTCCTCACATGCTGGGGTGGCTTGGGATGGCATTTTCTTGCTAAAGAGGCGAACTCGCCTTACGGAAAGAGGGGAAAAGTTGGTTTTGGCTGTGAGAAAGGAGCGTTAATGGGTTCGTAAGTGATGGCTGTATTTTATGACCCTAGTTCTTCTGGCGGAGACTTTCGAGTTTTTTTGTGTATTTATGTATATTTATGTCATGGGAGTTGCTTTTTCATGCTCAGAATACTTGTTTTCAGTAAGGGAAAGTGTTATCAGAGAGCGAATAACTGGTAAAATGTGTCGGGTTGATTTGATACATATTGCATGTGATGATCCATAAAAGAAAAACTTCCAATACATAAGTGTTTTTCGGTTTTCTTGATGAACGATGGACAACGGAATCCATATATTATTCCTAATTACTTTCTTCATTTGTGTTCTTCATATTAGTTTACATCAAAATTAGTTATAAGAAATGCAAACTAAATTTCAAATTTCATTGTGAGAGATTCTAGAAATTGATGTTGTGTAGTTAAATCTAAACATGTAGTGATTTAGGAAATGTATAATTCTATAAGGAATCTCTTCATGTTTCTGTATTTAAGGAAGTGAATAAAAAAGAACCTATAAGAACCTGGTTAGTCCAGGCTCATTTATTACTTTACGATGATGATTATGCAATCAGTACTATTATTTCTAGTACAAATGATGATAATAGGAATGATATTATTAATGATAATACTAATATTGATGTTATTTTTAATTATGATAGATATAGTTATGCTTGTGATATATATGGTAATGACTATATAATAACTTTAGAATTCTGTGGCAGTTATTTTTACATTTACCAGTATTAGAGTGCCATTGTATTATTTATTATATTATTTATGATAAAACATATAATGCATAGAGTGAGTGTCATTGAAAATAATTTTTTTAGTATATATATATATATATATATATATATATATATATATATATATATATATATATATATATATATGTATATGTATGTATAATGTATAATGTATATTATAATGTATATTGTATAATGTATATATATAATATATATGTATATATATATATATATATATATATATATATATATATATATATATAATATATATATAATATGTATGTATAATGTATAATGTATATTATATAATGTATATTGTATAATGATATATATATGTATAATATATATATAATATATATATATATATATATATAATATATATATATATATATATTTACTTCACACATACATACATACATATATACATACATATATACATATATACATATATACATACATACAATACATACATACATACATACCTACATATATATACATATATACATATATACATATATACATACATACATACATACATACATACATACATACATACATACATACATACATACATATATACCTATAATATATAATATATATAATATATATGATATATATATATATATATATAATACATATATATACATATATGCATATATATATATATATATAGATATATATATATATATATATATATATATATAGATATATATATATATATATATATGACTTATAAACATTTAGATATTAATTACTCCTGTTCATCCATATTTCATTTCCAGGTATCATCCATACTGAGGAAAAAGCATGACACACTCACTCCAGAAGAGAGAAGAATTCTTGAGGAGAATTCTGAATTGGTTGAACAGTTTTATAAGAGGTAAGTAGTAAAGATCTTAAAGACATTATCTGTGGTAGCTCACATCTTTCACATATGTTTCTTTTTGTTAGTAGAAACTGGATTGGATTTATTTGTGTATGCTTATGTAGTTCTTATATATGTTGTGCTTCTGCATTGAAATTAGGAGCTTTAGTAATACCTTTCATACATATTTTAGTTTCAAGATTGTATTACTTTTTAGATTTTCTAAAAATGCTTTGGTGTTTAATATTCCTGATTTTTTAAGGAGGCTCCTGTAGCATGAAATGAGACTTTTGTACCTTCCACACTTTTTTATCTTTATCCTTTTTCAGAATTGTCAGTCACTCCACAGTTTGTGTCCCATACTTGTAGATTATTGTTACACAAGTAAATTTTATCTTGTCCATCACAACTCAGTCATCTGCAGAACATCAGTTTGATATAGCCTTAATAAATGTTTGTGATGTTCATTTACGATGATGTGAAAAGGCATTTGATGTATGGCTATTTACAGATCAGAATTTTTTATTTTTGATATTTTCAATTCTTGCCATTGATACATGAGGAATGGGGTAGAGCAATACTTGTAAATCATTCGTTTTTTCAAAGAAATGGAAGGAGAACTATGACATAAAGATCCTTTCAGAGGACTAGATCAGAGCTGCTTATATTGCAAATTCATTGTAATCCTCTTGGTCTTTTATATATAAAAAATAAAAGTAGTAACTCATGTACATGATATATATTGAAGCCGCATATATTTTACCAGTGTCTATTTTTGATGTGTTCAGGCGAGAGAGACGGGCAGTTTGGCAGTCAAGGAAAACGGAGCAGGAAGATTCACCAGAGTTATTGGAAGCCAAGTGTGAACAACTTGCACAGGTATGAATGTTGCTTTCTTGGTTTTTAGAAAGGGGAGAGTTAATAGTAAATATATGTCAACTGAAACTATGATTTATAATCACAATATTAGCTACTTGTAATTGATTTATTACAAATAGTTGTGTGGTGCTATTTTTACTTGTTTCTGCTTGCAGGCTATTCATGATGCTGAATTCCTGGTTGTGTACACTGGGGCAGGCATTTCAACTGCTGCCTCCATACCAGACTATAGAGGCCCTAATGGTATTTGGACAATGTTGCAGAAAGGGTTAGATATTGGGTAAGTCATTTATTATGTACAGATTTTAGACATGGAACTCCTTTTTTTTAATTCATTACAATTTAATCACTTTGCTGTTATAGAGAACAATTTTGTTCAAGTTATGTATGTAAATAGATTTGATAAGGAATAAGGATCACTTTTATTCACAAATATTAAGGTTGCCTTTTTGCTTTTGGAGTCCAAGGAGATAAAAGCTCTTGTTCATTATATTGTTAATATTTGTAGCATAGGAAACCTTTTTCTCCAGGCACCATGACCTCTCTGCAGCTGAGCCTACTCTAACACACATGGCACTTTCTGCACTTTATCACCAAAACATTGTGAGACATGTAGTTTCCCAAAATTGTGATGGCCTTCACCTCCGCTCTGGCCTTCCCAAGACTGCAATGTCTGAAGTTCACGGCAACATGTATATTGAGGTAAGGAAGTGAGGGATGTCAGTTGGCTTCATGATTTTCAAATCACATTATTTTTATTTTTTGTTTGTTTTGTTTTTCCATTTAGTTGAGGGAAGGAAAAGATAGATTGCAGTCTGTTCCATTATCTTTGTGTTAGGAAGAGTACAGCATTAATTTGGAGCAGGAATGAAAAGATTAGAAACTGTTCCATGGAGATAATGTCAGTAATAGAGAAGAATTAGACTCAGCGCTTGCATCAGATTCGCTCCAAAGTACTGTCAGACTGCAGCTTTTTTTATGTTATTTTTTTTAGCTTTTCTGATCTCTTAGATTTCTGATTTGTACCAGGTCACATAGGATTCAAGCTCTTGATTATTTTTTTTTTACCTAGCCTATCCTTTTATGTTTGATAATTGATATCTTCCTATATATATATGTATATATATTTTAATTTCTATTTTTCAGTTAGATTTTTTTCTGTCTTGCAACAAATAAAATGTTTATTAAGTATCTGTAAAACCTTATAGCTTTTTATGATATATTCTTTAGATGTTATGTATAAATGTGCACAGTAGACCTTTTCTCTCTTTCTCTCTTTCTCTTTCTTTCTCTTTCTTTCTCTTTCTTTCTCTTTCTTTCTCTCTCACTCTCTCTCTCTCTCTCTCTCTCTCTCTCTCTCTCTCTCTCTCTCTCTCTCTCTCTCTCTCTCTCTCTCTCTCTCTCTCTCTCTCTCTCTCTCTCTCTCTCTCTCTCTCTCTCTCTCTCTCTCTCTCTCTCTCTCTCTCTCTCTCTCTTTCTTTCTCCCTTTCTCCCTTTCTCCCTTTCATAAGTGGTTAGACAAGATCACAGAGCCTAGTATTCTTTTATTTCTTAACCCTTTTGCACCCTTTTGACGTGCTGAAACGTTAGCAATAGATTGATAGATTATTCTTAAATGTAATCATTTTTGATAATTTCTTAGACTCTGCTACTTTAGTTTAGGTGTTTGAGTGTCAAAAAATGAGATATATTGTAAAAAAAAATGTCACAGAAAACTACGTGATATTAATGACATCAGGGTAATTTCTGGTTCTTGATCAGTTGAATAAAAGTCATAAGAGTCAAAAAACTATTGTAAAGTCAAATGTGGTTGGCATAGAAATAAAATTAAGAAAATATTACTAATGCAATACTACTTCTAATTTGTTGATTACCTGTGATATCACGTTAGGTCACATCACGAGGTACATGTACATACTCATATGTACATGTATGATTATTTATATTGTTCTTTTTTTCATTTTGGTAAAAAAAATATTAAGTATGAAACATATTTTTTCATGCCCCACTAAGAGATTGCTTCCACTTTCCTTGGTATTTTCACATAGAAGTGAAGAATATAGGCAAAGTTCAATGAAAGGCATTACTGTAATGTGTTTTTCAACTAAAATAACTCCTTTGAACATGGCAATAGTTTTACGTGCCTTTACATTGTAAACACATTCATGAAAACTATAAGAATAGGGTTGGTGAAAAATACTCTTGAGAGGTATAGCATAGCCCTGCACAGCAGGAAAACATCCTGGCATGAAGCAACGCATGCTTATTATCTTCCTGGCGTAAGTGGGAGTAGGTGAAAATACGTCCCGTCATGAATGGGTTAAAGACTAGATACCCTGTACTGATAGCCAAATGTTACAATGTAATCTTTTTCACAATTAGTTTGGTTGATTTTCTATTGATGCATTTAAAAAAATAATTTACCCACAAGGTACATAAATCAATATCTTTAAAATACTAGAATACTATTTAATGCTAAAATAGTATTTTTCACAACTGTGTGATATTGTACGTTTCCATTCTGCCTTTTCTTTCAGGTTTGTAAGCACTGTGTACCAGCACGGGAATATGTAAGAACATTTGACGTCACCGAGAGAACTTCTATCTATAAACACACCACTGGGCGCCGCTGTTACAGGTATGTAGGTTTGCACTTCAGAATCTTTTTATCAGAAACTCTGATATTGTTATTAATTTATAGGACTTAAACTCAAAAGAACTCCCATTTTCAAAGAGTTTAACAACTTGAATATAATAATTGAAATGATATTCATTGCACTGTATTGTAAACAGGATACATGTTTTACAGATGTGGTGAGCCGCTGATAGATACAATTGTACATTTTGGAGAGAGGGGAAAACTGCGATGGCCCCTCAATTGGCAAGGGGCATGCCAGGCTGCCAATGCTTGTGATACAATTCTCTGCTTAGGTTCAAGTTTAAAGGTATGATTACCATTGAAGTGCTTATTGCAAAATTTAGTGTTTTACAGTTGCTTCAATTTTTTTTAATGCCTTCATGTCTAGAGGAGCAACATTCACAAGTTAGTAATTGTGATATTTAGGAATGCAGCTTTATTATCATCTTTTCATTAAGAAGATTGGCTACCTTTAGTTTTGCAATCCCATTAACCCATGGTGGACGGAGGATAGATTCGATTGCCATCTCCAGGATGGGTTTTATTGCAGAGCGAGGCAGCTTCACACAACATACTTTGACTTTTCTCACCCTCTTTCAGTCACTCATAGTAAAACTAGAGCCTTTTTTGTGTTATATTTTTTGTATAAGTTTTTTATTGTGCTCAGGGGCTTATACGTGCCATATGACAAGCTCTAGTAATACTGCAGTTGACTAAAATTTTGACTAAAATTGTAGTATAGGATTCATATCATTATTTTCTTTATACCCAGTGTGATAGAAAAGTGTATTTGTGTTCTGTCATGATTAAATACAAAATCTATAACCATCTACAATGAAGATAACATGAATTGGTATGGAATATAAAGGAAACATGTGCTAATGTTGTGAGTGCCACAGTAAAAGGCATCCCTATTGCCACAGGAGCACATTTTAAACACTGGGCATAGTTAGAGTCAACTTCCTCTTCTCATTCTGAATGCACATCCTTCATCTGTGGTACTTTAGAGCAAGAGGTTGGTAACTTGCTGTGTGCCACCACTCTATAAAGATAGTGCTTGTTAGAGACTGTGGATGAGTGGCATTCAAGGCTCTCTCTCCTGCTGGTGCTAGAAGAAAGTGGTGCCAACTAGGTATTGGATATTAGGTTTGGTTACTATTACAGCAATTATGGTAATTATGACTGTAATTGTCATCATCACTCACTCCTTACTTATAGCACGATAAAATATCATGTATGTCATGATGCCTGTTGTCAGGCCAAAGCTCCTGTATCATGTATGTCTTGACACCCGTCTATAATGGGTTAATGTGTACCGTAATATATAAAAGATATAATCTACATAAGTATCATTTTAAGCAACATTAACCCATTCATGCCTGGGCCGGGGTTTTTGAACGCATAAGCCTGATGCCTCGGGATTCTTGGGCATGCTAGCCGCGAGCCTGGGCTGTCCGCTCGCTCACCCCGAGCGCTGGCCTTGACCAAACATCATGTTGCCGGCGTCTGACCCAAAAATCACGAAACGTGTCAGCACATCAACCAGCACGAATGGGTTAAAAATGTATAGGACATTTTCTTTTATAGTACTTTCTGAAGTAAAATATACATTTACAGGTCTTAAAAAAGTACCCTTGGCTTTGGCAAATGGACCGACCGCCCAAAAAACGACCACAACTTTACATTGTTAATTTACAGTGGACACCAAAAGATAAGGATGCAACCCTGAAGATTAATGGTTGGTGATATTTTTTGTTGTTGTGTAATGGTAAATAAATTGATATTTTCTTAGCAATAAGATTTTTATTTTGGAAATGGTAATTCTGAAAGTACACTCACATTCTCACTCACTTGTACACCTTTGCACTCATCCAATCATATATTCTAAATTCATTAATTCACTGCAGACTTTCCACTCGATTGCCTGCATTTGTTTTCACTGTTGCCAGATATTACTGTCCCTGTGATGAGCAAGGGATGGGGGATTGGGTCACCCATAACTTTTTTCCTGCTTATACAGCCATACTCAGGGCTGACTCAGGTTCCATGTGGGTTGAATTATCATTACTAAATACACGCTTTAGTGCTTGCACTGTCCCTTTTCTCTGTCGCTCATTAGTTGCTTTTAAACCTCTAAATGTTCTTTGGATAGAGTGATAATACTAATTACTTCATTTTTCAGGAAAATGTGATGTTGTGATGGCTTTAGTAATGAAGGCCATGGGGTATGAACTACCGTACTATTCTCGGGCAAGTGACCCAATTTTTCACCTGTCTACCCCTCTTCATCCTGGAGAATACTCTACCACCACACGGCCACATCTCCAACCCCCAATGGAAGATGAGGAGGAATCTGCTGCCATGAAAAAGGAGGAGGGAGGCTCTGCATCTGACTCTGATGTGAGATGGGAAAAGGAGGGGAAAGAAGAGGCAAAGAAGAGGAGAATTCAAATGGAGGACAATGAACACTTACATGACAAAGACACCAAAAGCGACATTAAAAATGAAAGTGAGACCAAATTTGATATCAAGACAGTGAATGGCATAACCTCTGCTTGGGATATAAAAGCAGCTCATCTGAGCGAGAGTGAAGATTCATTGCTACAAGAAAAGTTTAAATGCAACTCTTTTCTTCTTTGTGATGACAGTCTTATCAAAAGAGAAGATGACATAGAGCACAAAATAAAAGATGAAGATGCAAGTGAAACGAAAGTTTGGGTTGGTGATACGAATAGCGAGTGTGAACAATTTGTTAGAGACAATTCACTGATCAGTGGGTCTTTGGGGGAGGAAGAGTTGAAAAGTGAACCAATGGAAGATGATGAGATGAGAAATGAATCCATGGAAGAAGAACCAAAGAGTGAGCCTTTAGAGGAAGAGGATGAGGATACCAGAAATGGACCATCAGATGAAGAGGAAGTGAAAAGTGAACCTTTAGAGGAGGAACTGAAAAGTGATGGCTTAGACAGTGATGAAGAATCTCAGCTGTCAGATGTGGAATCCTGTACTTGGATGAGTGAAAACCTGAATGAAAATTTCTTGAACACAAATGTAAATTCCTTGAAAAGCAGTGAAAGTTCATGCTCTGAGTCTGATGTAAGTGAGAAGGCAGAATGTGAGAAAGGGATTGAGAGTGAGTCGCCTGTGAGAAAATGCAATAACATAGATTATTTCAAACTTGCCTATTCATCAACCAATGTTAAGATGGCTAAGCATGGACAGGCTCTCTTAAAACAAAATGATTTCTATGGAACAGGTCTTTGTATTAGATCCTTAGGGGAAAGTCAAATAACTAGTGGAAAGGATATGCGAGTGAAAGGTGGAAACAATGGGATCAGAACAAATGTTTATATCGATACAGATAAAGTGTCTGTTAGTGAGCAATGTCAAGAAAGTGTGACAGGTCAGTGCAGCAATACAGAGCAACCTGTTGATAATGCAGATAGAGACAGTCCAAACATCTACCATAACCCTGCCTCAGCAACTGATACTAAAATGTCTAGTCTTCCTAACTGCCATGATTCTCCTTCCATAATATCCATGTGTTCAAGTGACTGTAGTGATAAGGTAATGGTTCCTAATTCTCTGGTAGAAATGGGAGAAAGCAACTTAGTAGTTCAGAGAGAAGTTTTAACTTCTAGCACTTTAAAGGAAAATCTGGACTTTCAGCTGAAACAGACATATGACAGAGAACTTTCACTTGTGGTTCCTCAGTTTCATAGCAGTGTATTACCAGTGGAGAGAGAAAGTGTTGTAAAATCAGAAGAAGCTGGAGTAAATGCTCATTCTCCAGAAGATATAAATCCAATTGTTTCCAATGCCTCAACTGTTGGATATAGTCAAAATGGCTCAATAGTGGCTGATGGCAGTTTTTTACTTAGGACACACATTGTTGATGGCATAATCAGAACAGCCTGTGTTGAAACACTTGCAGAAAATGAATCAGAATGTAAAGAGGAAATCCCTGTGACCTGTGATGTATCTCAGGAATCTTATCCTAGAACTTGTGAGGATCAAACTCAACTAATGAACAATACAGAGGTAAAATGTTCGGTTGAATCCTCAGAGAGTGAGGAGCTGAAGTCAATATGGTATCAGAGCTTCTGTGGAACCAGTAGTAATAATATGATGGGTGGAACCAAAAAGGAAGAAAGAAAGGGCGCTAATAAAAACAATCACCAAAGTTCAGAAAAATCAAGTTCAGTAATTCTC
>NW_028234403.1:29927435-29944935 GCF_977035675.1 Penaeus japonicus | reverse complement strand
TGTTAAGGAAGCTTCAGATTTACCAGTAAACTCTAAATTGTATAGAAATTCTGGTAAACATCTCTGCATTTTAAATACACAGGTAATTTTGATATAGTTGCTTAAAGATCTGAGTGTTGAATATAATGTAGAAAAAGGCATTTTTGCAGCCACAAGTTAATAGAAGCCTTTGGCCTATTCTTTTTTCCTAATATAATTTAAATGCTTACAGAAACTTTACTCTGTTATATTTTACATATATACTGTATAGGTATGGTTTTAATTATGTTATTCATCTCTTAGATATATTGTATAATACTCAGATCTATGACATGTGATGTGGAACCTAGAAGAAAATACTTGACTAAATGCTATAAGTCTTGTCTTACTACCAAGAGGCAGCTATAGCATGGCACCGCGTGTGTTCTCTTTACCTAGACTATAGTTGTACACTGTAGGTTACTAATTCCCAAGGACTGTGTGTCACCATTGTATAAATGTGTGGGAAGCAGGAAAAAAAGTATTTCACATTTCTCACAGATTAATAAACTTTATGACTGTGGTTCTTCCAGTTATCTTCTGTCTATAGATGTATATTTGTAAACATGGTAACTGACTTCAGGAATGCCATGCTATAAATTATTTTTATTTATTGAGTTAATATTTATAAAACTTGAATATGTTTAACTGGAAAAAAGTACTTTACTTTGAAATAGAGTACTGATACACATACAACATTGTAAAAGTTCTGTTCTTGTCTTAATTAATGCATAATGTAGCAAAGTTTCTATTTTTGTATATTTACGTCATAGTCCTATGAACAAAATGCTCATGTATATACTTGCCCATAATAAAAAACTGATGTTAAAAATATAATTAATACATATCTTATTTCACCTTTACTGTAGGCTGAAATTGTTCAAGTTTTGTGCATAATGTTCTATGTCTGGAGGTTCTACCTCAGTTGTTCTTTTCTTGTCATAATTTGGGCTTTTGTATCACATTTTTTTATTACATTTTAAAAATATTCAGGTATAGGGATACAAGGTAAAATTGTAAGTTGGTAAGATTCTCTTTTTCAATAGCAATAAAAGCCTGATGAGCCTAGAATAGTTTTGCCTCATATAACAATAATGACAAATTATAATGAGAAGAAGGTTGGGTACTTTAACCCTTTAACAATGGGTGATGTCATATCACATTATGGCTTGGCTAGTCTTCCCACTGGTGACGTGAATACCACATCATGGCTTTTATCTGCCTGTGCATTTCAAAATATTCCAGTGTAATGTCCAGGTGAACTCAAAACCACCCTGTTGTTAATGGGTTAACCCATTTGCGATGGGCTGATTATTTACCTGATACTGCTTCCTCCATGAGATAGTGCACACAGCCTCCAAGTGCTAGATCTCTCCCAGTGTTATACCGTGCTATGCTTCTCTGAGCAATTTACTCCCATTTGATTTACGGGATGCTGAGAGGCACTTTTTGTATTTATTTATTTATTTTATTTATTTAATTATTTTTTTTATAGATAAGTCAAGAACAATGTGTCTATAGAAATGCAAGTGGAATGAGTGTATATACACATAACTATGTAAAACATGTATTTAGAGGGAGTGATCATAACACGATAGGACGTCCTCTCGCATGAGCGAAATATTCCCATGACGTGATAGCACGTCATCCAGCACAAATGGGTTATGGGTATATTTTCCCATCAAAATTACAAGAAATGCAGTATTTGGCACTTTTGAGGTTTTCATTCTTCTCCATCCCTGAACTTTCCCTCAGCTTCTCTCATATAATACAAAAAATATATATATAATATAATAATTGGAGTTCGGGTGTTAACCCTCTCTGGACGGGTGGTACACTACGGAACCGCTCATTTAAGGGCCTGGTGGTCGGGTGGCACCATATGGTGCCAGTCATTTAATTGATTTAGGCCTAAGCGTTCGAAAGCCCCAGCATTATGACATGCAAGGCTGGAATGCCCCCGGCATGAGTGGGTTAACCCATTCCCGACGGGGGAATTCTAGCCTAGAATGTCCAAATGCCGGGGCGTTCGAATTATTAGGCCTAAATCAATTGAATGGCTGGCACAATACTGTGCCGCCCGGCAACTGGGCTTTTGAATGCGCGGTACACATGCTGTACCACCCGTCCTGTGTGGGTTAATATATAAACACTATAAAACTATTTCCATCTTAACCCTTTCCCCATGGGGCACGCGCTACGCGAAAACCCCTAAGCCGGGCGATTGCAATATTGCATTGAAATCGTCACACTGGCATGACGCCCCGGCATTGGGAGTTTAGCTGTGTCACACGAGTGTGACGCACCGTTGTCATAGGGTTAAGTCTCACACTTACAAAGATATTCAGTTTATATACAGTTGTGGACAATGGCTCTCATCTGATTAAAAAAAAAAATGTGATACAGTTATATGATTAAAGTGACAATCCAAAGACATGGCAATTCTCTTGCAACTAGCACCAAACAGTTTCTGGACATTTTTGTGACTTTGATGCTGGACTGCCTTGTGACTGTCTCGCATATTCATTGGGAGATGAAATGCAACTGAAATTATGTTTCCGGACTTTTGCTTAGTGACTTTTGTGAGACAGTTGTGCAACGGTCCAATGAGTGTAGCAAGACAATTATTTATGTTCTCTGAGATGGGTAGAAATAGTCTAGAGACTTTTGCATTTTTTGTACTTTGTTGCATATCAGGCCATACAGTTTTCCTCCTTTTTGTAATCTTGTGTCTTAAGTTTTAGGGTGTACTCATCACTCAAAAGGGCAACCACCCTAAATAAAATAAAAGAAAAAAGGCTGGTCTAACTATTCAGAAAGACATGAGTCAGGATGTGCCTTTAGATTTTTTTTTTTTTCTTGTAAAAGTGAGAAATAATAAAAATGAAAAAGTCCATTTCAGGAGGGCTAGAACATAATTATAAGATTCTAAAAAAAGAGGCAAAATGATCTCCCAAACACTGCCTTTTCATTGGTCAGCAATTGCAACAAGCAAAAGCAAAATCCTACTTTTCATCTCATTTTAAACAATATTAAATAAACTTTTTTTCTCCTACAATTCAAAGACTAATAAGTTACAACAAACCAAGGTTTGAAACACTAAAAATACAGGGTAATGATTTTACTAATACAGAATTTCAATAAAAAATATAAGAATATCTTACTCTACTGCGCCAAATTGTTGTATATAGATAAAGTTCCATTGGAAGATTAAATATTTAATTTTAACACAAAAAGATATAATGTATACTTTTAAGTGCAAATATTTAATTCCTTTCTTTTTTATTTTTGCAGTTTTGTCTTAAGGATAGAGAGAAAAACATATAAGAAAATACATATATAGCTTTGAATGCTATATATGTATAAATACAAGTTTGAATAAAATTACATATCTAAAAATTACTCAAGTAAGTGCAGGAAGACCCTTTTTTGGCTTAAAATTATAAAATTTAAAACTTTCATCCAATGTTTTACACATATCACATTCTTTGGTCTTTTCTCTCTAGCTGGTTTAAATAAAGATTTTGTTGATTTTTAACATCCACAGGTTTTCCTGTTTTGAGCAGAACACACTTAATGTATGATAACTGATGATGAAAGTACATATGGTATGGTAAAGGCACTCTAAACATAATTCACAAAATGCAGACTTTTTATCTCTCCTTTTTTTAGATGTTAATTCATCAACATCTGAGCCAATTTTTAGAAACTAGGGATCTGTAAATCAATGGGATATAAAACAACAATACCAAGATTTTTGAGAATGTATTTAAGAGTAATATTTTCCAATTCTATAACTGACTATGTTAACTATCAAATAGCCTGGTTACCATAGAGCTGTTCTGAGCTTATCTGAAGTTACAAGAATATATATTTAGTTTACAAACTTTGTATTACAAAAATCAACTATTTCCTCTTCTTTACAAAATTATAACAGCACAGAATAACAACCAGAGCCAATCCACCTACAAATACAGAAAGGCACAGCAGTTTTGGGTCAAATTCTTGTTCCCAAATTTATATAAAGTAGCTGGAAAAGTATGTTTTAATAGGACTTAATGCTACAATACATGTAAAAGTGACTTGAAAATTTACTTAACTGGCTTGACTTTACACAAGAAGAAAATATAAAATATAAAGAAAGAAACTAACACTATTTCACAGCTGAGAATTTTCTTCATGGTAACAAATCCCAGGGAAGACACACACACAACAGTCTGTTTTTCATCATTATCATGATTTATATTGAAATGTGTATCTTCATAACTCTTAACAGAAAGGTAAAACTGCAATGATGACTCATCAGCCCTTCCCTATCATCTTGTAGATTCTAAAATTATTGGCAACAATATGATCATATATATATATACACATATACACACACTAACCCACAGATACTCTCTTGTGTCATCTTTCCTTTGATGGTGCTCAAAATACAAATCTTCACATATGCATTAATATCAGGCCTTCTCAGTCACAGCATGCAGTTACAGTTTTCTTTGGCCAAGTGAACTATTTCAACCCCTTGCATTTTCAATTCATCTAGGTAAAGGTATCTTTGTACTTGGTACAAAATGACAAATTCTGGAATACATTTATGATGATCTCAAGCTACATGATAGCAAAATTGCTAAACTTGTAACCATATACCATTTTCTTCTCTTTCAAAATGTGGCTTAACAAAGCATGCACAAGACTGATCTTTAACCCACTAATATTGTGAACATGCACAGCCCACTGTGGTTTTGCTTCATTAATTTTCTTTGCAAACAGATAGCTCCACATGTCCTTCATCACAAATGAGCCTAATGCTAGATCTACCTGACGTAACATGTTTACTCCATGCCTTGTATTTTGGGGAACTTTTAAATTTCTGTTGTCAAATGAATTGTAATGGAAATAAATACAAAAATAACAAAAATTCAAGGATGGCCTAGGAATTGACTCCTTGGTGACTAAGCACTTGTGGAGACATCTGTGTGTAAAAAAAATTAATAAACTAATAAAATAAACCAATGGTGGACATTTCACGCAAACATGCACTCCTGGCATCAACTGAACATCTAGTATCCTGGTTCTGTCTTAAAAAGGTTTTCTTTTTTTTTTCCCTCTATTTCTGACTGTTTTAAGTTTCAGCTGATAAAAATCTGAAATAACAAGAGTGAAAACCTACAGACAATCAAGAGTCCCATACAAAATACAAACATAAGAGCATCAATATATGATAACACTTCCTTAGTAACATATAATACATAAATTCTCTCTATCTACCAGTTTCCATCACCTGTAAACAACAAAACAGACTGTAAACTGAGAAATAGTTCTAAATTTTAGAAATACCGACAAACTTAGAAATAAAACTGACAGATTTCCCAATTCAGTATGGCTGTGCAGAGCTGCTACATAAATCCCTCATTCATCTACTCACCATCTTTATCTCAACCCACTTAAAGCTCATTCTAAGTACTTAGCAGTGTCCTAAAGAAACAAAAAATATGTGGCAGTAATTGTAGTACAAGTAACAGTAGTTCTACCAGTGGCTAATGTAATATTAATACCAACAGTAACAGGATTGTTAAGGATTAAGAAAAGCAAGCAACAGTAATTGTAGTAGCAGCAATAGTAGGGACAAACACTAGACGAGATACTTTGGCTTCAATTAATAGCGTGTAGATCTGAGGATACAGCATCCACAAAAAAACCTAGGGGACCATGCTATTCAAAATCATGTACCTACTTATTTCTGTTTCACGTACAATGCAATTTGGTCTTTAAAAAAAATTCAACCCAGCACTTGGAATTACTGCTGCCCCAACCTCCAAGTGTCTGCCACTGAATAGTACTGATAATGGTACCAGGAGTAACAGTTGTAGTATTTGTATAAATAATGGAAGTAGTAGCAGAAATTGGAAGACAAGGTGGAGAAGTACGAGGAATATATATAAGAAAATTAAAAGCCATTTTTTTTTTTGGGGGGGGGGCACATCTTTTAAGCAGTTAGGCAGTTTAAATAAATTTGGCACCTAACTAAAAGCTTTAGCTCCACTATGTAAAAAAGAAAGAAAGTGAAGGAAGGAGGAGGAGCTAGAGGAGAATAATATTAATAATAATAATAACAATAATATTAATAATAATAATAACAGTAGTAAGGAGGAAGAGGAAGAAGAGAAAGAAGATGAGGAAGAAGAGGAGAAAAAAGAAGAAGTAGAAGAAGAGATGGAGGAAGAGGGTGAGGGTGAGGAGGAGAAGAAGAAAAAGAAAGAGAAGAGGGAGGAGGAAAAAGAGAAGACTGAGAAGAATGAGTTGGAGGAGAAGGAGCAAAAAGAAGTGAACAGTAGATGATGGAGTGGAAGAAAAATTAGGGAAGGAAGATGGTCATAATGAGGATGAAAAAGAAGACTGAATTTGCCCGATAACTAAAATAAATTGGGAAATATATAGCAAACTTATTTCTAGAAGGTTCTACAAGGTCCCTAAGTACCAACCTTTAATTGCAAACATGCAACTATCAAACAAATCTTCATTCTTTTTGGCATACACATCATAGATCTTCAGCTTATGTATTCTATATACATACGTTTATCGGGAACTTTCTATGATTGGTATTTTCTTTTTGCTCAAATAAATAAATAATCCTCTTCATAATATAGCAATATTTGTGCATTTCATATGTACTTTTTATCCTATGGCCATAAATTAAAGCAAAAAGTCTTCTCAGTTTTAGCCATGTCAGATAAAAGTATTATTTTTCAGCATAGGCACATTTAACACCATGATTACATTTTTTTCTAAAAAAAAAAAATTTTGTTATTACTATTTTTATCATTGATTTATTCAATATTATCTTCATTATCTTCTCTAGTCTTGAAATTTACCAAGACTAGTGCAGAACTTTCTTCGTTCTGTTCTGTTAACCCATTAGTGCTGGATGACGTCCCATCATGAAATGATGTCTCCCTCAAAACACATGTTTTACATCATATGCATATTCTCATAGGAGTTCTACAGAATTTATCTGTGAAGAAATTGTTATGTCATTTCTAAAATGCACAATATAGTTTTCCTTTACTATGATATGGCACTGTCTGCCTTGATCCCTGCTTAACCCGTTGGTCTTGGTATTAAATAAATATTTGTGCAGTAGGATGGCTAGTTTACATTGTCTAGCATGGTGTCATCCGCATCTATGACAGACTCTGCCTTTGCAGCAAATCATGCCATCCGTTGCTAAAGGGTTAATACTATCATTCAACTTTTAGACATCCAACGCAAAAAAGTCTAATTTTAATATTTTTGGCAAGATCCATCAGCTTGGCAGTATTTTCTTGTCACTTGCAAAGAGACACTGAGAACTAGCTGGTTCAATTAGTTCAGACATAAGATATAAATATGAGTGAATATTAAATTCTAGTTAGGCACAATTCCATGGCAAATTTGGGATAAAGCTTACTGTGCAATGCTTAGTATGGCTTGCTTCATAACTAAAATATTTAATTCTAATAATTTGATATTTTCAATGGCAATCTTTTTCAATTTCTGCTTGAAAATAATTACATTATTTTTAAAATTTCAGGCACTAACTTGTAAACAACATCTGTACAATGTCTCAAACATGCACTTGCATTCATGAAGGACATACAGTGTACCTATGTAGAAATATATGCAAACACAGTAAACATTGTCTGAAGTATGAAATTCATTTCTATTTTCAAAAGTGAATTAATCAGTTTCTCTCCCTTCTCATATATATTTCAAAAAGACAATATCCACTATACACACCATACAAAAGTACAAAATTGGTATCATTCCACGGTGTGCTACTGTAACAGGCAATGCTGCCTTATGTTACACATATTACTCTATCCTTGTTGAAAACAATGGAAAAGAAAGTAAATAAAAATGTAGTGAATATGGTTAACAAACTATAATCAAGAAGACTGTATCTAAAAGAATGAAGGTAGAGAGGCTAAAAAAATACTATACATAGAGATTCATAGGTAATATCAACAGTTTCAAAGATCAGGTTTTGATCCCTTTCAAACTACCTCTGGCTATAATCAAAGGCAGTCATGGTGATGGAGGCAAGACATTAATAGGAATACTGGTAGGACAGCATGCAACACACAAACATGACAACATTGAAGCTTAATAATAAACAGACAGCTACAACATTCTCCAATGCAGAAACAATATGAATATATTTCCAATGGCCTCTTCTCATATTTGATGTTAAAGGAATCAACTGAGGACAGCGCTGTAATGTGGCTCCCTCTGCAAGTGAAATCTTGAAGTAATGATGTGTATCTAACTGCAAAAAACATCATAACTGCTTGACAATTATTAAAGATAACATGCAACAGGAAGATTGATGACACCTAACATGAAACAATGCCAAATAATCATGCAAATTACAGAAAGGATTAGAATCTGCAATTCCATAAGAAATTCCAAACAAATCCTGTCCAAGTTCCATTCAATACTCCCACTGGAGTTAGCAATATATCCTGACCATCACCAACCATATTTCTTTCTCTAGCTGCTACATTAAAAAATAACCATGATTGTCTATAAATACACACAAAAGACAGCCTCAAACCATCACAACATCTTTATATAAATTTTCTACTCCAATTATCTTGTTTCCCAGCATTCTTTATAGATTTTATCATTCTTTGTCACACTCATGTAAAATTACAAATGCTATATCAACTATCTCTTGCAATAGCATATTTCTTTTTACTAAATACTTTATAAAAAAAAACTTTATTTTTTAAATATGAAAATTCACATTAACTGCATTTCTTAAAGCTTGCAGATACAATTCATATTCAATAATTTTGATAGCCACATTTTCATGGCAGTAATAAAGTTTTCTTTTAGAATCACCATATCATGTTAGAAATATACTGTTTGAAAAACTGGATAAAAACTTCCTGTGTAGATGACTGGTCTTGCAATCTTTGGAATAATGTATAAATCTGTCTTTCTCAGTTTCTTTGTAGTCAGATAATACTATGAAATGTTAGTTATCAAATTCTATGAAACTAATGAGCAATAAGGTGGTGTAATATATGTTCACCTTGGAGATATCGTGTCATTACTCTAATGTTCAACCTATAGCTTGGTGAATATCACACGTAATAAATATTTACATGAAGTTTTCACATCATGTTCCAAACTATAGCATCATCAAGAAATATTTACCACATTCTATTGTCTAATGGATGACACTGCTGACTACTTGTGATATAAGAAAATACAAACCTAAGAATTTTATTTTTCTATCACCTTCTATGGCAATCAATGCTATGTTAAATCCTTGACACAGATATGGCATTTACAAATTTTTTGGCGATCAGGAACATTATTTATATAAAGCAAATTACAGTCCCCTCCACTTTCAAGTACATCACTCAGTGCTGCCGACGTGTATTCATATATCTGAAAAATATGTCTCTACTTGTATTGGCATGTGTTTCTAATACAAGAATCAAAACAGATGGCAACGCTGGGTGTTGAACTTAGAAGTGGAGGAAACTGTATTTCATATAAAAAGAATAAAGAGGAAAATTACCATTCTCTATTTTTTAGAAGGAAGCCAGTTCACTTAGAACACTGTGGTATAAAATCAGTCCAGACTTCATCATGGATATAATATGTTTCTCCTTCCTTTACTAACAACACATGTGTGTTTCATGAACCCTTTGTATCCAACTTGAAGGCAATGAAAGTATCACAAACATATAAGAATAACAAGAATATATTCTCAATGACAAAATATATATTACAAAATCTGTATGAGCTATACAAGATAAAACATGAAACGAGCCATAATATATAAGCAAATACACATCCCTTACAGACATTGTACAGTGAAAGGATAAAGCACCAATAAAAACTTACAGAAGTTACATAAACCTAATCTACCCTTTAATCACAGAACAATGTTTTTTTTTTCTTTTTGTAGGGGTTATATACATGATACTCACATACTAGGAAAAGATGTATGTACTAAATATAAATGGTGGATCACTCTATTCTGACACTTCTTACAAATCTGTAAAACCGGTATATATTTCCAAGTTATTGCAGCTGCTTGAAAATTACAACAACTCTCTACCACCATGCAAAAAACTTGACATACTGGCAATTACAGCATCTTTCCCGCCAACCCAAAACATAAAAAAACATCTGGAATCAAGCTAGTCAACCAACTCTACAATCTCCAGTATAACTGTTATTTTTACCCTTTCATCCCCTCCCATCTTGGGAGGGGACTTTTGCCCCTTTCCCTTGTCACTCACTCTGCTATGCCGATGACAGCGCGGGCCTCCTGCATCATGAAGACAGCCTTCTCTAGTGCTGTTAGGAAATCATAGGCAGAGGGTGAAGCATCAGGAGGAGCTGCAATCGAGACCTCATCCTCATCTTCTCCAGCCAGGGTGTACTGAACCGTTACCCCCGTTACCTTAAAGTTGCCTGCTGAATCCTATAGAGTAAAGATATCAATTTTTATCACACTTACTCATTATAGGGAACAAGTTGAACTATACATTCCAACTGCTTGTTTCTTTTCTTTATCATATTTGCCTCTTGAGTATAAAAATATCATCCACATATTTACATAAATATAAACACACACACGCATGCACACGTGCACACACGCACATGCACGCACACACACACACACACACATATATAATAATAAGGACTTTTACCTGGAATCTATTGGCAACATGGAGTCCTGTCACCCTATGCATTGGTATGGACAAGGGTGTTAGATTATCGACTTGTGATCCAGACAGTATCAAATATCGATGATCAGGAGACAATCTGCACTGCACCAAGCATGATTCCAAGTCAAACTGATCCTGTGCACTCTGACTTAAAATGGCTCCTGCAGAAATGCAAAAGAAAACTGTATAACCTCCATTTACCAATAAGTTAAAACAACACCTTCAACCAAGTCAACAGGTATAACAATCCCCACCTGTGATGAGTGTTTTCAGGTCCTTGTTATAAAACAGGTTCTCCTTCAAGGTGGTCTCTGCACAAGGGGAACACATTCTCACTGGGTCCAGGAAGCACATCCTTGGGAGGGCTAGTCGCGTCTCACAACAGGAAGCACAGCAGATCCGCCCACACCTCCGACAGTGATGCTAGAAGGTTCTTAGATGACAGTTTAGTATGCCATTACAGCATCTGTCCTATATGGGAGCACTCCAGATTTAACAAATGTAGACCAGATGTTCTGTATACCAAAGAGCAATTTTGCAATGTTAATAATTTCATATGAGATTGCTACTGAATAAAGAGCTAATGGATAAAGAAAATATATGCAATGAGTAAAAAAAGAAGTATAAGAATAAGGCAAGATATATCTATACAGGTATCCTGGACTTTGCCTCTGCCATTTGTTCTGAGAAATAAGAAATTGAGCAAATTAGTTATACTGTTATAATGGATACTGAAATGTACTTGCATTAACTAAATAGCACTGGTTTTGTAGTATTTGGGAGGCATGGCTAATGGCCCATGATATAAACACCCATGAGATGCAAAATATACTAGAATGGATTGAATAACAGGGATGTATATATGGACTGACAATATGTGAATGGATGTTAGGCAGAGGATTATTGTAATTTACAACTGCTACTACTACTACTACTACAAAAAAGAAAAAAGAAAGAAAGAAAAAATATATACTTAGAGGAAATTGATAATTCACAACAAACAACAAGAGATAAATAATTTTGCTTACCCTTCGTTTTAAAAAATCAAACTTTTCCTTGCAGTCCATACATGTTGGGCTCTGCAAAAGAAGAATTTCATTTAATTAAGGTTAATTAAATCATGGAAAGATTGATTAATCTGAGTATGCTTTATTATGTGTGTGTGAGGGATGGGGTGGGGGGAGGGGGTCTACAAACTATGAGAAACTAAATATTCCATGATATCAATAATGAGCATTTGCCAAATTGAAATGTCTAACAACGGCTTTCACCCTGCAAACTAAACAATACTTAGATCTATACTGAGGTACCATGCATGCCTAATTTTGGCCTAAAGGAATGGTACAGCTACAACATAAAGTATAATTTTTGTTACTGATGATTATAACTACCATTACTAATTTTCACTTATGTTAAAGTGAAAAGGGGGAACTGGTCATGAAAAATTAGGTAAACTATCAGTGGTTTATAATTAGATTCATGGTATCTGACACTTGGTAATCTGTTTCATTCCATCTGTGATTGCCTCCTGTATTTCTTGTTTCTTTAAAGCTTAGGGACTTTCTATTCAATGAAATATTTAGAAATCCAATGGAATTAATTCTTATCCCATTGTGTACAGGTATCATGATATACATGATGGCACCAATTAGGCCTAAAAGACGGGTGTCAATATGTACATGAAGTGATATCAGGATCTGCTCACAGTTGAAATGCACACACAAATATTATGGCTGTAATGGAGCTAGCTACAGAGAGATACAGGGTTCCAAAGTCAGCCTAAACCACGTTTTAAGATGGATTTATGGAAAAAAAATATTGTTTGGGCTAGTCTGCACTACCCAGAGGGCGCAGAAAACACTTTCTCTGTCCTTCTACTTTTTAGCCGGTGCCGCTAGTGTTGTAGACCACCCATCCTGATGACCAGTTAGGTCGTTAGGCCCCCAGTCTGCAATGGGTTAATATTCATCGCTTATCAAAAGTCTAAAAATAACAAGGTATTTACTAAACTTAAAGGTAACATATAGTGCAATAAACAAAACACTAAGGAGCATAGATTACAAAATGTCATGTGGCATTCATTTGTGCATATAAGTACACAAAATAACACAAAATAAGTACACAAAATAACAATGTTGTCATATATAGTTGAAAACTTGTAGGGATAATTCTGAGCCATTTCTTTGCCCTTTTTGAGTGAGACACAGGTATCAGAGAGGGACTGTAAGCTTAATCTTATTGCTTTCTACTGAACACAGCCGTAAAGTGGGAACTATGGGCAGCTGTTTGATGTAAAAGGGTGTTCTATGACAAAAGTCATCCTCATTAAATGTGACCATCACAAAAGGATGACATCTAGAATAAGAGAGCTGTAGACCTGAACTTACAAGATGCACAGGTACAATGTGACATATGTACCATATATTCTACTACAACTTAATTAACCATAATGATTTTTACATTACCATGGCCACATTATCAGGAATGACAAATCTAATTTTCCAGTGTGTTTTGTTATGACTTATTTGACTCTGACCACTGTTTCTGTCTGTTCTGCACAATTTCTGAGATGGCACTATATAGCTGTAAAAAATTAAGATTATATTCAACATTATAGCATTTGAAGAAGACATATATGTAATAATAACCACCTCAGAAAATAAGGATCAATTACTTAGTTCTGATCTATCTTAAGACTTTTGCAATTGCAAACCTTGCATAGTCCCCTAACAGAACCCAATATAAAGATAAACAGTAAGAATTACTTGACATTTCTGACTCAACCAAGGTCTATAATAATCTTAGCTTCAATCTGGAAATCTGTGCTTCCCTGCAAAAGACACATTCAAACTAATATCATGGCATAACTTTTACTAAATCACATCTTGAAGGTTTTCTATCTGACTTTATCTGTCTTTGTCTTTTCATTAGTTCTGGCCAACAGTCATTTGGACCATTTTTTTTCATAGAAACAACATATATCTATAGAATAATCAGTACACTGGCCAACTCCAAAGTAGCACATTGTCCTTGAATTCTGGGAGCCTATATGACTAATGGGTTTTAGGCCTGACAAATGAAAAGCCATGATTCAATTTCAACTACACCGTTCATATAGACATATGCCAATTTTCAAAGCAAACAAATACTTCAAAATGTAAACCTTAAATTTAACACACACAGAAAACATAAAAACATCTGTGGCAACTCTGGGGTTCATGAATAGAAACTATATGATTATGCATAAGAAACAGACACATTTGTTCCAGAGCCCTGATATGCTCCACACCAAAGCAGTGTGTGGCATTCTGGGATCAATGTAACCAGATATGCATGGACAAACCAAAATAATTGTTCAATAGTTTGTTAATATCTCTACTGATGTTCATGATGTTATCATAAACCAATGATATTACTATTATTATAATGTTAATAATAGTCGTAACAATAACAATAATAACAATAACAACACTAATAATAATAATAATAATATAATTATTATCATTATATTCATAATAATAATAACAATGATAATGATAATAAAGACAACATTATTAAAAATAATAATAGTAATAGAAAAAAATTCAGGGAAAGGCCTACTAATTGGTAATTTAGTGACTAGGCACAAGCAAAACCATCTATGTGGGGAGAAAAAAGAAGAAAAAAAGAAGCAAAAGAAAGAAAACAACATCAACATAATGGATGGTGCATGTCCCCACTGTCAACTGGTCAAAGCTTGCTATATCTCATGAGATAACTATGAGAAGATTCATATCTAGTGATAGCAAAGTCATATCTAAAAGATTGATGTTACCTCATAGAGTACGACTTTTATTAACAGAAAAGTATAAGAAAAATATCAAGACTAAAAAACAAGCAAACAACCAGAAGAATGGAAAACTAGGGCCTACTTAGGATTAGACTCTTTAGAAGACCAAAGATATAGATTTCTTCATAACCGTGCATCAGTCAACCACCAAGGGGCTTTATTCAATTGGCAATGAGCCAACAATGTGATAATACATAAGGCAAGCTAGACCCCTGATCATCCATTATTATTTACCAGAGATCTTGCTGCTTACTCAGTTACCTAGGATCATTCTTACTGCATATGAATGTTTATTGCCTCATGATGACTACTAGATAGGTTATGGAGGTATGTTGAATACATATGTGTTCTCATTTCATCTATAATATTGCAGTATAGTTTGGTATCTTTTTGTATCCTTCCATACATATCCTACATTTTGATTTTATATCTGTAAACACCCTTGTTACCATTTGTACCTTCCTAAACTATTGCCCAAAGGAATATTTAAGAATCCCCTTGGGGTGTGGTCAAGAGTTCCACTACTGTCCCCATAAAGAATAATAAACAACATAAAGGAAACAACATGATGATACTTATAGCACAAGGATATACAAGTCCCATTTCAGTATGCAGAAGTAGCATCAATAATTGCTACATCTCCCACTACATTTTCTTTCTGTTTGCATTATTAAAAATATATGAACTTCTAACACCTCCACAAAAAACAACTTTATCAAAAAGTAAAAAAAAAGCACCTTCACAAGAATATAATAAACAAATTGCATAATACAAGTAAATTCTTACATATATGACAAATTAGTTAAAGGGATAATCCAAGTGAGGGTTTATATACCTTTTGGCCAGGCCTAAGCACATTATCTGGGGAACTATGGGAACCAGACCTGGAGATGTCTATGCTCTAGGTCTATGCTGTACTACCTTTTGTGGGCCAATGATCATCTGTATTCTATGCTCCTCTTTTGCTCTTTATCATCAAATAATTATACAACCATTAAAACATTCTGAAACCTGCCTTGACATACTAAGCCACATGGAAGGAAAACTCAAAACAAAAACAGCATACCTATAAATCATTAACATTTTTTTGTTTCAATAATATAACAGTAATATTTACAACAATGGGTATATCAACAGATTCTCTGTATAACTGTACTTCAAATATATCAACTACACTGTCCTAGCATTTGTATTTGTACTGCAATTGTTGATATAATAGTGATGTAAATTTATATTGCTTTTATCTTAATATTTAAAGATTTTTCCATTACATAATGCTCCTGAAAATAATGTATCTTCTATCAATCCTATGATAAATTATAAACATTTCCATATTACCAACAATAAAACCTAAATAATAAATAATCTACAAGTCAAAAATAATACTCCTGTCTTCCTTCTTGAAGTATCTATAAATCTATTCATTAACATCTTTTTGGAAACTCAATTCCCCAATCTATATGGCCCTCCTTTAGGTCTATATGACAATTATATCTTTACACATTTTGACCATGCAGTCTGCATTCATATAGCATCCTCCCCCATTATCTAAAAAAATCAAATGATTAATTCAGTCAACAAATCCCTTTCAGTCATGATTTGTAGTGATATTCCTAAATGATAAGATAGGGCTTTGTGATCACTTGTCACATTGTAAAGAAGCATGTTTGATGGTAAATAGGGTATTTTGAATCTAATTTATCTGAATTTGAGCATTTGTGCTTGGTAAAAATATAATCAAACATGATGAATGAACTAATCATGGTGCTTTGTGTGCTAATTGTGCACTGCATTTAAATATCATCCATGCCAAGGCTGTTGTATTCAGAAATTTGTCTGTTAGCTGGTAGACTGATGTATTAAATCATGACATCACAGTTAGTAATTTTGCAAATTACAGAATTCAAAGATTGTTCTCCCTTTGTATTCATCTATTTATCATATTTTGATTTTACAAGAGATTACTATACAAAGTTATATTTTGCTGGCATACAAAGAAAACAAGGCTGGGTAGTAGTTGTTCATTCAATACATTTTCTTTTCAATAAAAAAAAAACAAAGAAAAATGTAATAATGCTTACAACCAATCACAACACAAGAACTGTAGTTAATCCTCATGCATTCCATAAACAAGAGTCAGAACATCCAACAACCCTGACCCATAACACTTTCCTATTGATTTTTAATGTAAGCACTGGAAGTGAGGCCTTGATGTGAACCCAGTGGTATTCTAAATGAACTGGCTTTAGCATTTAGTAAGTTGTAATATCATTGGTCAATACTAATATTCAATGCAAAGGTTTCATGAGAAATATATGAAATTCCTGATATTCTAAATCTAGCCTGTTCTCCAATTAGGACGGCAAGAATGAGGGCAGGAAAAAAAGTAATTGTTCAAAAAAGGACCATGTACAGACAGAAAAACTAAGGTAATAGCCATAAAGACCACATGAAACAACACTATTCAGTATAAAAAATATTCAAAAGTAAAGTTAGGACTATGATTGCTTTTCAAATCCTTCAAACTTATGCTAATGCAGCTAAGTCAGCAATGCTGCAGCCTTCATGCTTTGCACTCAAGCCAAAGCAAACAAACTTCTGCCATGTCCATTCTGACAAGATAGAGCTTGCTGGACTCCCTAGTGATTTATCATCAAAACAATGAACCAGTCTAAGCTCTTTCATGACAAATATACATTTGGGAGGCTTGTTTGTCTTTCCTGAAGCACGAAGGCCATCGTATTGGTTCAAATGAAATAGTTTAATATCATACAAAAGATAACTATCAAAAATAATACTGAGTAATTATCTGACCAGATTAAGATACATGAAACAAAACTAGGAAGCATAAACATTTATCTGCAATGAAAGGTAAGCCCACAATCCTCTAACAAAGCCTGTGAATTTACACATCAAG
>NW_028234403.1:29899935-29907435 GCF_977035675.1 Penaeus japonicus | reverse complement strand
GGAGAAAGGATAGGGAAAGAGAAGAGATAGATAGAAAAGGCAGGGAGGAGAAAGGATAAGGAAGAAGATATGGAGGGAAGAGAAGGGAGGAGAAAGGGTAGGGAGGGAGAAGAGATGGATATAAAAGGAAAGGAGGAGAGTGAAGAAGATGAAGTAAAAGAAAAGTTAGGGAGCATCAAGAAAGGGATATCGATTGTATACACCCTCCTGCATCGAGAAAGGGAGAAGAGATGAGGAGGAAGAAAAAAAGGAAGGGGAGAAGGAAATGGAGAACTTAAAAGGAGGAAGAAGAAATGGAAAGGGGAAGGAGGAGAGGAAAGAGAACAGGGAAAGTGTTGGGGAGGGATGGCAGAGAAGAGAGAGCGAAAAATAGAAAAGGAGGAGATGGGAAGGAGGAAAGGGTGAGATGAGAGGGAGAAGAAAAGGAAGATGATTGAGAGAAAATGAAAAGGGAAAGAAAGGAGTAGAAAAGAAAAAACGAAAAAAGGAGATGAAAACGATGAGTGTTAGCTGGCGGGGAGGAAGGCAGGAAGAAAGGAAAGGAGAAGGCTAGCGAGGAAAGAAGAGAAGAAGGAGAGGAAGAAAGAAGGGAGGTGGGGAAACGGGAGAGAAAGAAGGGAAAGGATATGACTGAGGTGGGAAAGACATGCAAGGGAAAGGATGCAGGATGGGAAGATTAAGACGATAAGAAAGAAAGAAGGGTGGGATAAAAATTGAATAAGCAGAGTGAATAAGAGAAGAGGAGAGAGGAAGAAAGTGAGGAGGGGGGGGGGGGGCTGGATGAGGGAAGTAAGGGAGGGAGGGAGAAGGGGCGAGGGGAAGTACAGGAGAAAGAGGGGAGAGAAGAACAAAGGAGACAAAGGGGAGAAAGAAGGAAGGTGGAAAATACAAAAGAAAAAAAGGGAGCTATAAGAGGATGACGAGAGAGAAAGGTGGAATAGGAGATAGAAAATAAAAAGATAGTGTGGAAGAGAGAGAGAGAGAGAGAGAGAGAGAGAGAGAGAGAGAGAGAGAGAGAGAGAGAGAGAGAGAGAGAGAGAGAGAGAGAGAGAGAGAGAGAGAAGGGAAAGGGGGATGCAAGAAAGAAAGGAAAGATAGAGAAAAGAGAGGAAGGAGGGAGAGATGAGATAAAAGAACAAGATGGAGAAGGAAAAGATAACGGGAAGGAAAGTAGGAGGGGAATGAGAAAGATGAGAGAGAAAGGAGAGAGAAGAAATGAAAGAAACAAAAGAAAAGGAAAACATAGGGAGAGAACAAGGGAAAGAGTTAATAGAGGGATGGGCTATGAGGAGGGAGAAAGGGGAAACACCGACGACTATGAGGTGACATGAGTGAGGGGAATCGTCCGTGTGGGGGTGGGGTGGGGTGGGGTCGCGGGAGGGGGTTTTACGGGGGAGGGATGTCACAGGGAGGGGAGGGGAAGGGAGGGGACAGCGCTGACAAAAGGGAGTGTGTGTCTTGACGGATGGAGGGTGGACAGAGGTGGAGGGGAGCGTTTAAGACCGTAATGAGGACAATGGGTATTATATCTTGTCTGGCGCGGCGAGGGGAGAGGACGTGAGATCGCTGGAGGAGGTGTGGGTCGCTCTTCGGCAGGAGGAAGGGTCACGCTTTGGGTATTCGTATGTAGATCTATCTATCTGTCTATCTATCTATCTATCTATCTATCTATCTATCTATATATATATATATATACTTGTGTGTATATCTATATCTATATATATAGGTATATTCATCTTCCAATCTGTCTATATTTATCTATTTACCTATTTATCTGTCTCTCTGTTTATGTATTCATCTATTCATCTTATGGCAAAGATATTTGAAGCTTAAAATACATAAAAGTAAAACACACAGACAAAAATAACGAATATAGAACAGGAAAAAATGAATTTAAAAGGAAGAATTATATATAAACGGACGAAGTATAAAAAGAAAGGCAAACAGACAAGAAATAATGAAAAAAAGAAAAGAAAAACAGCAACACAAAGACAAAATAAAGAAATGAAAATCAAAATATGACGCAAAAATCGAGAGGAAAAAAAAAGATTAAAGAATGATAAAATACAAAGAAGCATCGGAAAGCGCAACGGAGACCAAGCAGAGCAGCGGGAAAGCAGCGCGCAGAATTTGGTACGCTTGAAGGCGGAGGTGAAAGATCCAATTGACTCCGCAAAAAAAAGCGCTTACACTTTGAACTGCGACCCGGAATGACCGCAGGTATGCAAGGAGGAATCCGTTACGAGGAACAGTAAGGCCTCGATTCTTCGCTAAGCTAAATGCACCTAAGGAGAACATGTGTGTGTGTGTGTATGTGTGTGTGTGTGTGTGAGAGAGAGAGAGTGAGAGAGAGAGAAAGAGAGAGAGAGAGAGAGAGAGAGAGAGAGAGAGAGAGAGAGAGAGAGAGAGAGAGAGAGAGAGAGAGAATGAGAGAGAGGGCGAGAGAGCGAGAGAGAGAAAGAGAGAGAGGGGGAGAGAGCGAGAGAGAGGGAGAAGAAGAGAGAGAGAGAGAGAGAGAGAGAGAGAGAGAGAGAGAGAGAGAGAGAGAGAGAGAGAGAGAGAGAGAGAGAGAGAGAGAGAGAGAGAGAGAGAGGGAGAGAGAGAGAGAGAGCAAGAGAGAGAAGGGGAGAGAGCGAGAGAGAGAAAGAGAGAGGGAGAGAGCTAGAGCTAGAGAGAGAGAGAGGGAGAGAGCTAGAGAGAGAGAGAGAGATAGAGATAGATAGATAGATAGATAGATAGAGAGAGAGTATTGTAGGCACATCCTGCAAAAACAACCATAAAAGGGAATAAAAAATTAAGTGAAATCTAATAATATTCAACCAACCTCCGCTCAAAGAGGCCAGTTGTCCCGCTCCGCAATAAATATCACTTAAGAGGGGGAAAAGCGCGAATTAAGAACAATCACGCCAGAACTCAGGCGGAAACTAAATAAATCCCCTCTTGATGTAACATATAAGTAAGAGGGAGAGCTGTCTGTGGTGTTGCCTTCTGTCCTCTTGCTGACGAGCCGAAAGGAAACGCCTGCGCAACTCGATTTTGTTTTGTTTTGTTCCCGACAAAGTTTTATCTTTGTTTTTATTTTGATGTGGTAGCTTTGTTATGTGGTGTAGACTTCTTAATAGATGTAGAGGTATCATGATCAGTGTCATTGCATTGTCAAGTGAATGTATCAATTTTCATTTTATTGCGAAACTAAAGCGTCATCATGGAGCGTCGTGATCGTGGTATATTGATGGGACTGATCCTGCGATGATGGCTATGCATAGTGTGCAACTTTCGGTAACGGTAACAAAATTTTGTTATATCGAATTGCTGTTGTGAAAAAAATACCGTTTTGTTACTCATGGTGACTGATGCATTATCATGCTGGTTGATAATTATTTCATGTTGTTCTTTATTGTGGTACGAAAGCTCGGCGTGCATTTTGGCCTTGCACTGATTGCACAGTGCAATACTTTTGTGTTTGCTTGTGTAGGTGTTGTGATGTAGCTGCGGCAGTAGTTGTATTTACATACTTTGTGAAAAATGGTAATTGACATTTACTGACCGTATAGAGCATTTTGCAAAATACGAAGTGGTTTTAAAATTTACTGGCTAGTTATCCCAGAAAAAATGCAGTTTTCCACACTCTGCCAATCAAGTTTAATGTTACGTGAAACAACTACAAATCTAAGGGAAACACTATCATTATGACTACTTCATTTCATTTCTGTACACACGCCAGTGTTTGTGTTTGCGTTCATAGTTCAGCACGCCAGATTATGGCACAGGCGTACTCTCTTGGGTTGCAGATAAAAGTATCATCTTGCAGCCATTACTTACCGAGCTGAGTTTACGACGTGTTAACATCACTAAAGCACTACGACCCAGAACGCAAGTACCATTTCATTAGACTGCAACTATGTAAACAAAAATCAGAACTGGACTCTGAACCATGATTATGTTTCATATTGAAAGATGAACTGTTGATTATCAATTCTTCTACTATGATGAACTATTACACATGATGACTCATGGACGTGTGTGGTCTCAGAAATGCATTTGCTGTAACTGCGCATGCAGAAATGTATTTACATGTGTGTACAGTAGATGGAAAGATATATGTATATATGTGTGTCTGAACATGTGTGTGTATATAAAAGATGTATACATAAACATACATATATACCAGTATATGTGATTAGCAATAATGATGTATCAGTAATTATTATTTCTTTACGACATGATATCTCCGGCCAGCTGTGATGGGTTTCGTTTACGATATTTATTACACTGCATAGAATAATCTGCCACACAAGCTAATGATGCCTTACCACTACGACCCTCGAACACACATCAGGTGGACAGCCTCTGACACCTTCGGGCAGCAGCTGTGGGGTCGAGGCGGGTCAGTGGAGGGCAGAGGGGGTAAGCGCGGGGGTGGAAGCGGTCAGGCAGGAGGCGCGAGGGGAAGGGGAGAGGGGACAGGGGGCAGGGCTATAGCAAGGCCGATGTGGGGGCGGGGAGAGAGAGAGAAAGAGAGAGGCCTTTGGTCATTTTCGCGATGTGTAAACGCATCGTATCAGGTTTCCGCACACGTGGAGATTAGGGCCAATGCGTTCGGGTGGGGAAGGGCAGACACAGGGCATGAGAGGGGAGGATTTGTTTGCACGATTTAAGATAGAAATCTAACGAGGAACAAAGGGGAAACGAAGCAAAGAGAAAAGAAAGGGGAATAAAAAATGGGAGGGAGAGAATATATATATATAAAAAGAGAAGCGCCCACTAAGTGAGATAAATATATGAATATGTCCAACACAATCAGACGATCTAATAAATCAATATAAAGCAGAGCAAATAAAGATCAGCGAGTCGTTAGCAAGGGAGGGAGAGGGGAACGGAAAAGAGGCGAAGGGGGAGGGAGAGAGGAGAGAAATCGTGGAAGAGGCAGTTACGACCGCCACAATTGATTGTTATTGGGTCTCACTCTCCCGTGTAGGCTGTTATTAGCTTGTTATTGTGGTATTGTTGTATTGCTCTCTGATCTAACGGTGGCCAAATCTACAACAGCAGTGCAAGAGAGGGAGGGAGGGAGAGAGGGAGGGAGGGAGAGAGGGAGAGAGGAAGAGAGGGAGAGAGGGAGAGAGAGAGAGAGAGAGAGAGAGAGAGAGAGATGGAAAGAAAAAAAAAACCAAAAAACTCAGGATGGGCGTTCGAAACGCTGAAACCCGAATCTGTTTCGAAGGGCTTCTGTACGAATGCAAAAAGCGATCGTTAAGGGCACACATGCGCTGGGGATTGTTTACATCGGCACCTCTAATGTTGTGCTCAGAAGGACCGTCACAGCGACGCTCGAGCTTTATAGGAGTGTTATGAGAAGTGCTGTTAATCATCTGTGTCTTGAGGGATCATATGCGACGCGGGGGAGTACGCAGAATGCTTTCTGTCTTTCTTTTCTTCTCTCTTTCCTTCCTGTTTTCCTTCTTTTCTTTGTTCTTTTTCTTCGTTTCTTTTCCCTTCATATGTCCTACCTCCTATTTCCTTTTGTTTTCATTCTCTCAATTGTAATCTGTGTTCTGAATGAATGGTTTCCATTTTCCTCTCTCTCTCTCTCTCTCTCTCTCTCTCTCTCTCTCTCTCTCTCTCTCTCTCTCTCTCTCTCTCTCTCTCTCTCTCTCTCTCTCTCTCTCTCTCTCTCATCGTCCCTCCCTCCTCTTCTCTCTATATTTTTATTTTATTTTATTTATTCATATGTTTGTTTGTGTGTGTGTGCGCGCCTGTATGTGTGTGTTTGTGATTTCCTCCGAAATGTTGCACCTGTTCATACCTGATTAACGATTTTGTATATTGTAACTATGGCAACCAGCTGAGTAGACAAATGGGGGGCAAGTGTGCTGATGAGGATACAAGGCGGATATGCAGCTCAATTGGATGCAATTAAGTGTGCGCGCGTGCGTAGGGATGTGTACGTGCATTGTGTGGCTGTGTGATGTATGGATCGTAATAACTTTGCGTGTGTTTGTGTATGAATAGCGTGATGCTTGATGAGAGAGGTGTTCTAATGAAAGCGATATCATAAAAGTTATAACAATTTGATTGGTAGTTATATGAATACTGATTATGACAATGGTTATTGATTACAGTGGTGATAAAGTTAGCTGTAAGATCAGTATCTCGTACCTATATATAGGATTTTAGAAATGTTAGTACTAGTAATTGCTGTTATAATCATGATGACATGCATGATAATAGCGATTATAATGACAGTAATACTAATTATGCTTTTGATATTGATATCATTAATGATAATTATATATTGATAAAAATGATAACGTATTTATAACGATGATACTAATGATGATAATGATGCCAAAAGCCGATAATAATAACAATAATCATTATAATAATAATGGCAATATCGATAATGATACCATAAGTAGTAATAGTGATAACATCCCTTATCATTAATTTCTCTCTCCGTCAACACTGGCAAATTACCATATAACGCAATCTATAATCCACCCAAAGGCATATGTAGAGACAGATTGTATTTCTGAGACGAGAGGGACAAAAAGATGTCAGATGGAAACTTTAAAAGAGAAAAGATGTGTAAAAGCGGTATGAGAGAGAGAGAGAGAGAGAGAGAGAGAGAGAGAGAGAGAGAGAGAGAGAGAGAGAGAGAAAGAAAGAAAGAAAGAAAGAAAGAGAAAGAGAGAGAGAGAGAGAGAGAGAGAGAGAGAGAGAGAGAGAGAGAGAGAGAGAGAGAGAGAGAGAGAGAGAGAGAGAGAGAGAGAGAGAGAGAGAGAGAGAGAGAGAGAGAGAGAGAGAAAGAGAGGGAGAGAGAGAGAGAAAGAGAGAAGAGAGCGGGTAATTATCGCATTCAGAAGACGTCCCCGAAACAGCGTTGGCAGCCGCCCTATAATGCTCGCTCTATAATGGCGCGGGTTGATGTCTCTTCACATCCAGCACAGATGGAGATCGCCGCAGAGGATCGCGTTACCACTTATGGTCTGCGAGGTATGAGTTTTGCCATTGAGGAGAAGTCTTCTCGGGTGGCTGTCGGCACTTCGAATGCGTGGCGGTTCTAGAAGGTTCGAAGATTAGACGAAAACTTTTTCTTGATCTCTCTCCTCGGGGCATTGCGCAGGGTACGCAAAGAAAAAAAAAATGAAAGAAAGGAAAACAGGGAATAAAAAGGGGTGTATGTTGATCATTTCATACAACCCCCCTCTTCTCAAGGCATAATTTTCCTGTCGCCGCTGACGCTTGTCGTAGGCCGCTTTGTCTCGCAGCATCACGGCTTTTAAATAAATTAGATTCGATTATTATCTCACCGAGGCCGGAAATTTGAGCAGCGTTTTAGTCGAGGCTAAACAATCGTCCGTGAGCTATCGCAGGGGGCTAGGGGGACCAGGGCTGGGGGTGAGGGTGGGGTGATGAGAGGGGGAGGGAGTGTAAGGGGGGTGGGGGCTATGGGTCTGAGGGATAGGAGGATAGGACACTGAGGGCTTAGGAGAGGGG
>NW_028234403.1:29887435-29892435 GCF_977035675.1 Penaeus japonicus | reverse complement strand
ATGCCAGGAGAGAGAAGGGTCCAGCCCATCACCAGCAGGAGCTCGTTTCCCAAGCCCTCTGATGATCTGAATCACAGTATCCGTCAGCGTGACAAACAGGAAAGGGCGCAGTGCAGACCCTTGGTGTGAAACCTGCCCTTGCCTCAATTCGATTTGATGCATTTCCTCGTATGTTGCGTCTTTGTTGTGGTTCGTTAAGTGTGCATTCATATGTTTGGTCTGAGATATGATTTCATCTCTTGGGCTGAAATATTTAGGTACTTAAGATTAATCTTATGACTTTTCGAAATCTACTAATGCATAAAGACTTTCAGATGCGTATGTTTCATTCCAAGACAAACAGTAAGTGTATGATCAGTACTCTCCTCATTACGATATCATCCCTGCTCAGGAATCGGTTTAATCATAATATCTATAGCTTTCTACCTAGTCTTAATAACCCAAAACTTTCTTTATGTGTAATCCCTTCAGAGCTTTCACCAGTTCAGTTGACACGTCCCGTTGTCCTGCTGCTTTTCCCGCTCCCAGGCGGCCGATAGCTTTCTCCACTTGCCATTTCTGTATAATCATTTGATCCTGTAAACCTTGATGTCCGCTACAGTCACTGATGCATCTCGTTTTCTGGTTTACATATACATATGAATAAACATGCACAATAGCACACACACACACAAACACACACACACACACACACAAACACACACACGTATATACATATACATATGTGTCTGTGTGTATACAGACACATATGTATATGTATATATACATATATAAATATCTGTATTATATATATATATATATATATATATATATATATATATATATATATATATATATATATGTATATATATGCGTGTGTGTGTGTGTGTGTGTGTGTGTGTGTGTGTGTGTGTGTGTGTGTGCATGTACGTACACACACACACACACACACACACACACACACATATATATACGTATATAGACAGTATAAATCTTCATTTCTCTCTCTCTCTCTCTCTCTCTCTCTCTCTCTCTCTCTCTCTCTCTCTCTCTCTCTCTCTCTCTCTCTCTCTCTCTCTCTCTCTCTCTCTCTCTCTCTCTCTCTCTCTCCCTCCTCCTCTCTCTCTCTCCCTCTTTATCTGCTTGTCTCCCACTTTCCCTTCTCTCATTCCAAATCTGTGTCTATCTGCCTCGTCCCTTGTCTCTCTCCGCCTCTGCACGGCCGCCAATAGCCCCCAGACCCCGTGGCCATGCGTCCCCGACCCCAAAGCCCGAGGAGTGCATCTATCAGCCACCGCGTCCTCGGCGGGTCCAGCGAGGAGAGCCAGTGTGGTTGCGCTCCGGCACGGCCCTCTCGACCAGCCGCCTGAAAGGAGAAGGAGAAATGGAGGAAGACAAAGACAAAAAAGTGAGGGCGAGTGCAAGAGGGAAAACGAAGGGTGGGACAAAGACCACCTCGGCTCCCCCTTACCAACCGTGGGAGCGGAGGGAGAGAGGGAGGGAGGGAGGGAGGGAGAAAGATTAAGAGAGAGGAGGGGAGGAAAGTGTGTGTGCGTGTGTGTATGCGGGTGTACGGACGTATGTCTGTATGATTATGTGTGCGTTTGTGTGGATATGCTTGTGCGTGTGCATATATGTGCGTTTGTCTGTGTACGTTCGTGTGTAGAGCATTGAGGGAAGCGAGAAGGATAGGGTGGGGGATAAGGAGGGGGGTAGAGGTCCTTACGGAACACCTGCTTTCCCGAATCCTCCTGCTACCTGTGGTCCTTCCTTGTTCCATGGTCCGTGTTGTCACCGTGTGGTTTAGAGAGTGGCCAGATCACCCTGTGGTTAATGTTTTGGTGTGTGTGTGCGTGCTAGGATCCCGCCGGTTCTTGTTATGGCTTTGAAATACACGTTGCTCGTTTCAAACGTCCGAAGCGGAGAACAAGAACAGTTTCAAAGTCCGCTGTTCACGGCCGTGGTCCTAGCTATGGTCGTTGGTCAAGCGCTGTTCTGCGGTGCGCTAGTAGCCGGAAGATTTAATTTCGGAGGGTAACTAAGTATGCTGCTGTCACTGGTATTCCGAGGGAAAATAGGAGAGAATAGAGATGTGGTTTCAGAAACAGTTCGAATTACATTAAGTTGCCATTCCATTCTGCACACACACACACACACACACTTTCTTTCTACTTATATATATATATATATATATATATATATATATATATATATATATATATATATATATACACACATATGTGAGTGTGTGTGTGTGTGTGTGTGTGTGTGTGTGTGTGTGTGTGTGTGTGTATGCGTGTCTGTGTGTGTGTGTTTGTGTATGTGCTTGTAAACAGACAGATAGGCCAATATATACCCAAACAGCCACACAACCCTCCCCCTCAAACCCTTCCTCCCCCTCCCACGATTCACCTAACAAGAAAGAGCTCCCGCGAGCCAATCAAGCCGCGCCGCCAAGGCCTCGCGCTTCGCCAGAGAGGGGCGCCCAGCCTACGTTGCATAGCTGACTTACGGGTGGTCCTGCTCCCGGTCCCCGCTGATGCCTCACGCAGATGTAGGACCTCCCGGTGACCAGCGCCTCAGATACCTAGAGCTGTTAAGATGCTCACATCGGCTCTCTGTCAATACTTCGCGCGGGTTCCTTGACGAGACGCCTGTGTGGACAGATATTATTCGTATCAATAAAGTGAGAGCAACCTGAGAGGGCGAGGATGTGATTCTTTTCCCGGTTCGGTACAGTGGGAGGTTGTTATGGTTACCGCGTCAGGTATAGGCGATGGTTCTGCGTAGTGAACGGATTAGTTTTGTCTTGTTGTCGGGAAGGGAGAGATGGTTGATAGGAGCATCTCTAGCAAAACCCAGACATCTCGACTATATATATTTTTTTCAGTAGACTTAGCCGCTAGCCCCCTTATGAGGGAACATTTTTATCTATGCTGTACGAAATTAAATGAAAAAACAACAACTCATTATTCTTAGTAACACTACTTGTTCTTAGAGTATTTATCTATGCATATCTGAACACCAAAAAAATCATTCATAATTCGAAAATTATTGATATAGATAAGGTTCCCATTTAATCAAACACATTTGTAGACATTCCAGTTAAGTCCAATCATCTACCCATGAGATGCAACATTCACTCACTTGCAAACCAAATTCTCCAAACTCAACCGCTTCAGAATCATCTACATTGCATTTTCCATACTTGAATCGAAGAGAAATCTTTCATATTTATTGCATTTTCCATACTTGAATCGAAGAGAAATCTTTCATATTTATCTCTGATAGAACTACAGTATCTCTAGTCCCCCACAATTTTATCATACGCAGTCATCCACATTAGAAATCATAGTCATTATCATTTGGAAATCACGATTATCCACATAATTGCTATCCACACTAACTGCATCAGTTACACTCATAAATTACCATACTAGGACACGATTTCCGGACGCACTCCAACCATCCACACAACTTCCCTCAACATTTATCTACATACTACAATATCACAATTATCAGAACCATTTTGATAACCATATCTACTAATCGTTAAAGAAGTCATTCCTCTCCAACAGACAAATCATTCGCAACAATCACAGAATTAGATTGCAGACAGTCAATTTACTAAGTCACAGCAGTTAAACAGCCACACCAACTTATCGCCCCAGTTATAAATTTAGAATCTAGAGTCAGTCCAGTAATTCAAAACAAATGAACAGCACAACAGCTGATCGATTGAATGCGATCGAATCCTCAGTCAGGCTATGAGGTCATATCAAAGACAATCACAACAGCTTTTCAGTCGCAAAATAAGATTATGACTCAATCGCCAGTCAGTCAGTCAAGTAAATCAGCCACAATCACTCGCCAATCCGCATCATCTGCCACGTGTCACTTCCGGAATCCAGCGTGCCATCAGTCACGCTTGGGTCATCCGGCAGGCACAAGGCCGGCACGGGTTGGCCTCCCGCATGCACGTGCCTCGTTCGTGCAGGCGTAAGGCCGTGCTCGCGGTGGTTGTGTGCAAGGCTGTATGCTCGCACGTGTATGTGTGTGCGCGCAAGTTGGGGAATTATTTCCTTTTAAATCCACACGACGATTACTCTAACGAGTGCTTTGATACAGAGTAGATGCGCGCACGTGTCGGGGTAACGAAACGAGTACCAGGGCGAGGCTCAAAATACGGTGTCAATGTAGATCCTTTTGCATGGTACAAGTTTTTACGCTTGTTCGTCTATGGAGGAAAACGGACATCTTGAATATGCCTATGGTTGTTCTCTAGATATGTTCAAATACCATGGGAATGGT
The DNA here is from genome assembly GCF_977035675.1 of Penaeus japonicus. Taxonomy (NCBI): domain Eukaryota; kingdom Metazoa; phylum Arthropoda; class Malacostraca; order Decapoda; family Penaeidae; genus Penaeus; species Penaeus japonicus. Next base: position 29,888,145 of record NW_028234403.1, on the reverse strand, counting down.
GACTTGGAAGAACCTGATTTTTGTAGTTAAAAATGAAGAGATGAATTAATGGATAACCCCTCCCCCACCAAAAAAAAAGAAAAAATAGAAAAAAGAAAAAAGAAAGAAAGAAAGAAAGAAAGAAAAAAAAAACATGCATAAGGAAACTTAAAAAATAAAAAGTTTTCTTCCGAAAATTGTCAACACAAGATAAGACACGAAGAGTCTGTACGGATGCTACACCCGTGTCCTGGCTGACAAAGAGGTAAGAGAAGGCACGTGTGGGCGTGTGCACACCCAAGAAGGGCATAAACACAACGATAGTGCACATAGCCTTAATAACCAGTGTATTGTTTTTGTTTTCCTGTTGTCTTCAATTTGTATTATTTCATTTGTTTAAGAATATTTCAATATTTCTTTGATATTTGTATTGTTCTATATTTTGGGTTTGTATTTTTATTTTTTATTTATCTTATTTACCATTTTTTGTTAATGCACGTGTCAGAATATGACAGCGATAAACCGAGAAACATCCTAAATGATGCAACAAAATTAATTTATCGTTTACTCATGTAATGAGCATGCTAATCAACTTTCTAATAAATTATGTGTTCTTAATTTCAGATTCTGAACAATATGCAAACAATAAAAATAGAAAATTATAATAGAAATGCATTTTCAGATTGTATATATAGACATTATATGTGCACATACACATGCTTGTATTTGTT
>NW_028234403.1:29877435-29882435 GCF_977035675.1 Penaeus japonicus | reverse complement strand
AAGAGACAGCATAATAAGTGCAATATGTTTACTTTCTTGGCGTTTTATGAAAGTTTCCTCACACATGAATTTCTCCTTAAGAGATGTTTGATTTTCAACGATAGCTTCCTCCCTTAAGATGACACCTTTGCAGAGCTTACTGGTTGCAGACTTCACTAAGCTTACTGACACGCTGTTTGTTCCCCTTCATGACAAAAAAACTAGTGGTTGTGAGTACTATATGGGTTCTTTACACTCTGTAATTTGAACTCAACTCTCGACTCTGCTTGCACCTTGTTTTTCACATACACTGCCATCTGTTGGAGGGACGAAAACAATTTTGGATGGTGGAGTATAGGGGAAATTGCAAGGGCATGTTGCCAGTCTGTCACGTTTGTTAAAGGTATTTGTTGCAGAGGAAAGGGTCGTAATGTTTTCGATTGATCTAACTCTTCTGCGGAAAGTGAAATCGACGAATTCAGAGGTAAACCCATGTGTATGTGTAGATATAAAGATGCACCACACACACACACACACAAACACACACACACACACACACACACACACCTACACACACATACACTCACATACACTTACTTATACACACAGAGAGACACGTTTTTAAACAATCAATACAACTAAACAAGACAAACCTTTGCCGCCTCCAGACGTCTGAGCACCGGTTGTTCCCGCCCTGCTCCAGCCTCCGATAAAGTCCCCTCGATTCCGCTCATAAACGTCCGGCGCGGTTAACTCTTCCCCGCAGGGAGACGTGCCGCAGCTCCCGTGAACGTTGTATGTTTGCGTTTGTTAATTGCGACTTGTAATTTCGGATTGTAGATATTGTATCATTTCTTTCCTCACGAACTGTTGTATAGTTGGAGAGATTTTTGCTTTGTAATATTTAATTTGAAGTTGATACAAATATGCCCATCCTTCAGACGTTAGTGTATCGATACATAGTAAGCTGCAAATGATATTTATTTACACTTGTGTCATTTTTGTTTTCCATATTTCCTGTGCTCATGGTGTCACCTTTTCCACGTACAAGTAATGTTTTCCTCTGTTCATCCTTTTTTATCAATGACTATTTATCTTATTTAGAATGCTATTCCCTGATGGAAGAGTCGCCCACTAGTTTCCTAATTCATTTCCGTGCACAGGAAGTTGTTCCAGTATTCAAGTAAATAGTGACTAAGAGGCAAAAGGATATTTACCTATTATATAGTAGATGTGTTAGTGGCTATAATGGTGATAACGAGGATTAAATCAATAACAACAACGGCAATAATCCTACTGATAATAATAGTTAAATATTATCATCATTGGCATTATCATCAACAATAACATGAATATCAATAAAAGGGGACAACATTCTTTCAAAAGGTTGAGCTAACCACCGCCTAAAAAAGGATTCAAATTCTTTTTACGATTCCTGACAGTCCATTTGAATAATAATGTTATGGTGCACCTTTTCTAGGATTTCCAAATATGTAAGAATATTTGCCAAGTAGTTGGTTAATTTAATGAAATCCGATCGAATCTTAACAAAGAAAAGAAAATATGGGGGTATGATCAACGAAAAAAAAGAAAAAAGAAAAAAAAGAATCCAACTTTTTTGCCTCTAAATCTGACACTGTGAGAAAATGCCCTTTTCCCAAGGGTTGAGTTAACATTAACCACATTATTTACTGTTACATAATATGCTAGGTTTTAATTCAATATCACTGATATGGTACATTTAAACAAAATAATCCAAGATAATGGACATTTACGATTATGCACTTGAAATTATCTATACTAAATCAAATCGACTTTGATTCAATATAATGATATGTACATAAATAGCAAGATACACTGTTAACTTTGATGTTTTTCGGGATTCTGTCGCAACCGCTGGCAGTTGCGAAGAAGGTGCTGCTACCAGCTCTTCTATTCCACCCAGCTTTGCAACGTCAGGTTTGGTGTTGTTTTAAGAACAATGGGCTTGATGAGCAACTCTTTATTTTGAAAAGAAGAAAGAAACTGGTAAAATAATATGCAAAGGGCACAGTCTTGCCTTTTACAGGTGATCACCGTGTCGGCAAAAAATGGATTGCAACAATTGACGAAAGAAAATAACCGTTTTTCATTATTTACTGGATCTTGCATTGATAAGTGGACTCTCACTATATGAATAGATGCCTATAAATAATGATAGTGATGATAATAGTGATAAGATTGTAATGACAATATTGATTAACATATTAACAAAATCCGTAATAGACTCATGAATGATTAATGAATTCATGAATATTAATTGTAACATTGACAATTACAATTGAATATCAACAAGGAATGAAAGGAGACATAATAACAATGACAAAATTACAATGAAATTACAATGATAAATTTAAACATTAAACTTATACTGCTAATAGAATGACATGATATGATAAAGATAAAAAACAATGATAGTAAAGATAAAGGGAATAATAAACAAATAACGATTGCAAAACTATAAATGAGAATTATGTCGACAATGATTATGCCAATGAGGATGATGATAATAGGAGAAGTAGTAATGATAATAATGATGAGGATGATGATAATAGGAGAAATAGTGATGATAATAATGATGAGGATGATGATGATTGCATTGGTCGTAATGCTATTAATGTTAATCATGATAATGACTATGAATTAGTATTAGTACTGATAATGACAGTTATAATACCCAATAATTTTAATTATAAAAAAATATGATAATGATTTTGATAATAGTAATGGTAACATTATTGATAATGACAATGATATTTAGAAGCTCAACAAAATAACTGAAACATTATTCTTTATGATAACACCATCAGTAATGGTGCTATTAATAATGATTGAATATTTGGAAGAAATATCATGATAATGTAAATCAAATAAGTAACATAATACCGTAACTTGACAATGTTATTGTTATCAATATCAATGTTATCATCATTATCATTATTGTTATTATGATAATGTTAATTGAAATAATGATAATTATCGGTATAATTATCCTCCGTATTTTCATTATTACTATTACTATTATCATCATGATTATCATCATCCTAATTATCCTGATTGTTAATGTATTCATCATTATTATCACTATTTTGTTATCATCGTTGTTATTATTATCATTCTTATTTTTATCATTATCATCATTATCATCACCATCATTATCATTATTATCATCATTATCAGTGCTACTATACATATTATCAGTTTTGTTATTATCATCATTATCAGTATTACTATAAATATTATCAGTTTTGTTATTATCATCATTACTGTTATCATTATCCTCATTCATATTATCATCATTATCATTATCATCATTATCAGTGTTACTATAAATATTATCAGTTTTGTTATTATCATTATTAACATCATTATCATCATTACTGTTATTATCATTTTCATCATTACTGTTATTATCATTATCATCATTACCATTGTAATTATTATCATCTGTAATCGTTCTTATTGTTATGATCATCATTATTACTAATATTATTATTACCATTATCATGATTATGATTATCATTATCAAATGATTCTAATGACGATGCTTATAATCGTAATGAGAATGAATAAATCAATATGATTATGATAATGATAATAATAATCATTGCTATTACTCTTAGTATCATCATTACCACTACTACTATCATCATTAGCACCATTGTTATTATTGTTATCATTACCATCATTATCATTATCATTGTCGTTGTTCTTCTTATTGTCATGATTATAATCATTATTATTATCATTATCCTTATTTTCACAATCATCATCATTATAATCGTCATTATTGTTATCCTCATCGTCTCTTTCCTCCTCGTCCTCATACTTATTATCAACATTATCATTATCCTCATTACTGTTATCATTGTTATCATTATTGTGATAATTATCATTTATTAATCACCATCGTTTTTCCTATCATCATCACAGTTATTGTTATCACATCTTCATTATCCTCATCATTGCAAGCAGTAGTAAAAGTGCTGTTATCGCGCTGTATCACGTGATTCACGGATGAGAGCATCTAATCACTATACCGAGGTCTTTCAATTGTGTGTAATAAAAATCCACAGAGGAAATTATTACAAGCTGACCCAGTTCGGAGCGCACGGCCAATCCTGAGCCATTTAATAATTGCAATAACAGCCGGCATCTGCAATGTTAAACATGCAAGAGCGTGAACAGTATGACAATTTCTTTCCGGCGTGCTTGACCACAAGATACGTATCAACACACGGGTATACTTTACCACCTCGCCCCCGCCCCTTGCACACCCCACTTGCCTCTTGTGCTGTGCCCGGGTACCCAAGGCAAATCGGGGGAGGGGGGAAGAGGGGTGGGGGGCGAAGGGTACAAGGAGCGGGTCTTGATCAAAGATATCGATCACAAGTAAGTATACGTGTGTGAATGCGTACAAACTGCACTGGACTTCCCGTCGCAATCGGTACATTAAAACCGGGTGTGGTATCCATGTGCGTTGACTTTCTTTTGTTTTATGCCTTTCCCTTTCTCTTTTTCTCGCTCGTTCTATTTTTTCTCTCTCTCTCCCTCTCCCTTCTCCCTCCCCTCTCCTGCCTAAGTATCTTCCCACGGATAGGGGAGGGGAGGGAGCGAGAGAGCGAGGGGAGGAGGGGTGAGAGAGAGAGAGCGAGAGAGCGAGAGGGGTTGACGGTGTGACCATCTGGGGAGGGTCGAGGTTTGGGAGCGAGACCTAGCGAGCCATCAACCCCCTCCCCCCTCCCTCCCCTCCGTCCCCTCGCCCCTTCCTACGACAGCTGTGGTAGCAGAGACTAAGAGAGCGAGAGGAGAGAGGGAAGGGGAAGAGGAGGGAACGCGTGGGAGCCGCGGGAGTTGTACCTTGAGAGAGGGGTGAATAGGGGGAAGGAGAAGGAGCAGGAATAGGAGGAAGAGGAGGAGGAAGAGGAGGAGGAGGAGGAGGAGGAGGAGGAGGAGGAGGAGGAGGAAGAGGAGGAAGAGGT
>NW_028234403.1:29859935-29862435 GCF_977035675.1 Penaeus japonicus | reverse complement strand
CCTCAGTACACCACCACACCTCCTGGAGGCATACATTGTCTTCTCAAAGCCTGGGTCGTGTATGAGAACCTTGCCGTGTTCCTGTTTCTTTTTATGACGAGAGTCTTCAGTTGTAAACAAAGGCTGTCTCATAAACCCCCAATGTCAGGGAGTCTGTTTTGTTACTCATTCTTTTGTATCTGCTTGCCTGGTATATCATGCGCCTCACGTAGTTCCGGCTCACGCAAGAGATTGCGTGACCCGCACATCAATCGCTTTGTTACTACTACAGTAACTTATCTATTTCTATTGACCACGAGTCAAGCTAGTGACCATTGTCAACTGGGAAAATAAATATGAGTCACAAATGAAATAAGAATATCCACAAAAGCGATTGAGTTCTACCACAGTGCTTGATATGTCTCTGACACTAGTACACTATTCCGCCCCATGTTCAGCCAAGTCGAGTCGTAAATCGCGGTTCCCTAACCCACAGCCTCACGCCGTCCCTCCTCAGCCTTTCGTTCACACTGATTAACCTCTTTTTGCCCCCGTTCTCAACAGCGGCGATGACTGCTCCTCCAGCGGCGGCGTCTCCCGCAAGCGGCGTCGCGGCATCATCGAGAAGCGGCGTCGTGACCGCATCAACAACTCCCTCTCGGAACTGCGTCGCCTCGTGCCTGCGGCCTTCGAGAAGCAAGGGTCTGCCAAGCTGGAGAAGGCGGAGATCCTCCAGATGACAGTCGACCATCTCAAGATGCTTCACACCAAAGGTAATTACTCAAGGACATTATTTTTTCTTTTCCCTGATCAAAAAAGGAAAAGAAAATTCATAAAAAGTATATTCTTAGATAGTATGATAGTACTTTAGGGAGTAGTCTTACTTATGGAGAACCTCGAGGATGGGGGGAATAGTTTTGCTGCTTTGCATATACATGGGTAATCAAGCTTCATTTTCTCCAAGTCACATAAATGCTGTCTTTAATTGCACCATCAAAGTGCATCACGAGAGGCGAGAGGAGGAAGGGGGGGAGGGGGGAGAGGGGCCACCTGATCCTTGGTCGGTTATGTCGTCACTTCGTCACTTCCGTCTCGGGTTGACGTCGGTTCATTATCTATGGCTTACCTCGGTCACCCTACCAGTTCCCACCATGCTCTTCCCATCCCTCTCCCTCTCCCTCTCCCTCCTTTTCTTTATGGCCTTCCTCCCCCTTTCGTTTCGAGGCGTTCCTCGCCTTCTTCCTCTTCCCCGCATTTCCTCTCCCTTCTCTTTTCTCCGCTCCTTCTGATCATTAGGAGAGGCGACAGAATTCACAAGTGCTTGAGGGAAGGGCGGTCATGTTGGTATCCATATGGCTCCTGTCGATTTCTCTCTCTCTCTTTATTATCTCTCTCTCTCTCTCTCTCTCTCTCTCTCTCTCTCTCTCTCTCTCTCTCTCTCTCTCTCTCTCTCTCTCTCTCTCTCTCTCTCTCTCTCTTCTCTCTCTCTCTCTCTGGTCTTTCTGCTTGTTTTCTCTCCTTCCGTTGTTCTGCGCTCTCTCTTTCGTTGGTGATCGTAAATACTGATTGGAAAGCACAATGCTTGTGTTCGAGGATACAAAAATGAAATGAGATCGGCCATGGATCTGGGTCCACTGGCCAAATCTACCTGGATCATTAAGAAAAAAAGTCACATTTGAAAAAAATAGAACCTTTGCCAACACAAAACTACGGTATACCTGATCGTGTGTGCGTCGTCATCCACCAGAATGGTAACAATGTTCCTCGTTGCCCGCCGAGAATGGCAACAATGGCCCCTGGTGGTCGAGAGTTCCCACGGAAGCAATGCCTGGAGGTCGGGTATGGCCCCGGAATATTGTGACCGTGGGTAGGCCGGGGGCGGCGGGCGTAGGTCGTGTGTAGGCCCTATGGCGGAGCGTGGGCGGCTCGTTGTTGCCGCACAAGACAGACACAAGCAATGGGAAAAGAGGGTTTGGGGGAAACTCGGCCGCTCTTGCACACTTTGAGGGCGGGTTGTATTGTGCGGCAGACACTCGTAAAGCGAGGCTTCTTCGGACGTGGATCAATATAATAGAATAATTTTCTTTGGAATTAGCACTCATGCGTACACATACTCAGACTTAAGGTGAAGACATGCACAGTCGTACAGAAACACACAAATACACACACACGCACACACACACACACACACACACACACACACACACACACACACACACACACACACACACACACACACACACACACACACACACACACACACACACACACACACACACACACACACACACACACACTCACGTATAAATACGCGGCTTTAGCGACGCTTGTAGGGTGGGTAAGCGTCTCCCACGGTCCTTCTCGCTTCCCCGCCTCCCTCGAGGGGAGAGAGTGAAAAAAAAATGGATGAAGGGATGAGCAGGTGAAAGAAGGCAAAGAGGGGGAAGATAGAGGAAGGCTGAGGGAGGAGGGGGAAGAGGAGGGAAGCAGAGGGGGGAGAGGGAAGAGGAGGAAGGGGATG
>NW_028234403.1:29852435-29854935 GCF_977035675.1 Penaeus japonicus | reverse complement strand
ATGTCACATCCCAAGAGCGTATTTACCGTTTGAAAAATGACCGCCATGACACCGACTTCCAGTGAGGACGAAGAAAGCGCGATTTGGTTTCCCTCCCCTTCCCTTTTCTTTATTTTTTTCTCTCTTGAGGGAGGATGTTGCTTCTCACAGGTTGTAACTCGAGCACTACATTTTCTCCGATGTTTATAGGTATCTTTTACTATATGTATCATCTCCGAAGAACGGGCCCTGAGCGGCACTTAAACTCCCAGCGTTCATACACGTCCAACGTGTGATGGGAACGGCTGACTGGGTGGGAAAAAGGCCAAAGATCGGGCACCCGGTAACATCAGACGAGGTGCCATGCCGGGATTTTGCGTCCTAATAGTTTTCGATGTCGTCTGAATTTATTACTCTATGCAACATACACGTTAGTCAACTCTTGGAGATTGCTTTCCGACAATGGCGTCTGCATTGCATAATATTCCTCCTGAAATGGAAAAATATTCGAAAAGTGAATTCGCACTTGACAACATTAGGTAACCTCTTCCCCGTTTTCTGTTTAGGTTTCCCTTTTGTGATCGATGAAATTTTAAATTGATTGGTTCCAAAGTGACCATGCTCTCCATTGCTCAACCATTGTGGGAACTTTTTGGTGAGCGATGTCAAGTGGAAAGTGATCACTAGTTGGTGGGGCTGAGAGTGCGGTAGATAAGAGGCGGGACGTGTGTTTGTGTGTGTGTGCGTGAGTGTGTGTGTGTGTGTGTGTGTGTGTGTGTGTGTGTGTTTTTATTTGTATGTGTGTGTATGTATGTGTGTGTGTGTGTGTGTGTGTGCAGGGGATAAGATAAGCATATAATAAAAAACAACTTTAAAATACAAGAAAAAATGTTTCTCTTGACATGTAACCAAAAAAAAAGAAAAAAAGAAAAAAAAAGAAAAAAAAAACAGAACAGAAAATCATCAACATTTCAAGAAGTAATGAAAGGCTATCAGTAGCGCCACTTAACTACAAAGAATGCGAATAGGAAAGTCGGCATGGCAGAGGTGTAGCGGGAGGGCAGCATTAGCACTGGTGGTGGTTCCCATGGTTTGGCCGCGACCCCTCCTGATGGTGTGTCACAGCTCTGTCATCCTCTCTCTCTCTCTCTCTCTCTCTCTCTCTCTCTCTCTCTCTCTCTCTCTCTCTCTCTCTCTCTCTCTCTCTCTCTCTCTCTCTCTCTCTCTCTCTCTCTCTCTCTCTCTCTCTCTCTCTCTCTCTCTCATTATCTCTTCCTCTCTTCCTCTCTCTAGCTTCCTCGCTCCTTTCCTCTCCACTCCCTCCCTCCTTCTCAGCCTCCTTCTTCTTCCTTTTACATTCATTCTTCCCGTGCCACCTCCCTCGCATTCTTGTTTTCTTTCCTATCTCTCAAGAACATCCCCCCACATCTCCACCCCCCAACCCCCACACATACACACACCATTTATAGTGTTGTTCTTAACGCCAAGTACAATAAAAGTCGTTGGAACGGAAGTAGGTCCTCGCGACGACCTGTCTTAGTGGTGCAGGTTCCCAGGCTGGTGGCGGTGGGGGTAGAGGGATGGGGGTCGGGTGGCGTGGGACGGAGGATGGAGGGGGGGGGGGTTGTGGTAAGACTGGGCTGCTGGTAAGGGGGTAATGGTGATGGGGGATGGTGACTGGTGAAGAATGGTCTAATGGTGAATTGATGGTGTCTAAAGTTTGAGTCGTGATATTTTTCTTTTGATTCAGTTTGATAACGATGATAAATCCGAATCCGAATCAAACAATCTCATTTTAAAAGGAAGGAAGTGCTAATCGCGAGAGAGAGACGGGGAAGAAGTAGGCTAGTTCATCCTGGCCGACGTCGCCGTATCCTTGCACATCCTGATCTGGTTATCCCTGCGTGTGGTAGCGGCTATTGAGGTGTGGTGATGCCGCCATTCATACGGGCAGCGACGAGCACCAACAAAGAGCGGCGGTGTGTGCGGAAGCCTCCGCGTGGGCCGGTGTGTGTGTGTGTATGTGTGTGTGTGTTATGTGTGCGTCTGTGTGTGGTGTGTTGTATGTGTATGTGTCCGTGAGTGTATGTGTACTTATGGGCGTTTAGGTTTCTGAGTGAGAAATGACAGTACACACATAAACTTTAGTTGTATTGCTTCCCAGTACACGGTATAATTTCTTCAACACCTCATAAACTTGTGTGCGTGTGTGGCAGGTAGTAAGCACAGGTACTCGGAAATATTCTTAAGAGATGTCGGTCGCGGTACGTGTGTGGCTTAGGGCGTTCCCGCGGCTGCTACTGGGCTTGGGAGGATCCGTGGTGCACGGGATAGGATTTAAGGAGTGTTATGCAAAGGGGTCGGGTTAGCCGGCAAGCGCAGGGTTTGTTCTGAGTGAAATGTGCATAGGTTGTATTTGGTCAAAATTTGATACTAATATATAAAAGAAAATGATGTATAAAGCAAGACATTAACCCCCTCCTTCTTCCTCTTCAGGACTGGACGCACTGGCTTACGACCC
>NW_028234403.1:29824935-29827435 GCF_977035675.1 Penaeus japonicus | reverse complement strand
TTCGTTGATCTTGTGCGATGTCTTTGAACTCAAGACCGCAGGATAGAGCAAGACGGAAACCCGACGTTCTTCGCTGGATCACTCTTGAGGATCAACTTGCTCATGTTGAATCTGATGTAGCAGGAAACTGATCCCACATTATTGCAAATGTATTATTCGATTTGAATAAAACATTACAGAATTATAATTTTTGAATCGCAATGATGACCTAACACATACTTTTTTTTCTCCCTCTCTCTCTTTCTCTCTCTCTCTTCTTCCTCTCCTCTCTCTCTCTCTCTCTTCTTCTTCTTCTCCTCTCTCTCTCTCTCTCTTTCTTCTTCTTCTCTATCTCTTTCTCTCTCTCTCTCTCTCTTTCTTCTTCTCCTCTCTCTCTCTCTCTCTTTCTCTCTCTCTCTCTCTCTTCTTCTTCTCTCTCTCTCTCTCTCTCTCTTTCTTCTTCTCTCTCTCTCTCTTTCTTCTTCTCCTCTCTCTCTCTCTCTTTCTTCTTCTCCTCTCTCTCTCTCTCTCTCTCTCTCTCTCTCTCGCTCTCTCTCTCGCTCTCTCTCTCTCTCTCTCTCTCTAACTTATTCTTCTTCTTCTTTTTTTCTTCTTCTTCTTCTTCATCTTCTTCTTCTCTCGCTCTCTCTCTCTCCCCAAGGGGGAGTACTAAGCCCTTTGTTATTTAATGTTTTGGTAAATTCCCTTATCAGACGTTTTAAACAAGAAGCCAATGATACGATCATAAGCTATGTTGACGATATATAGATTCATGCTTGAACGTATCAAGACTGTATATGTGCACTGCGGGCAATATCAACGGTCTGCTATAAACTAGGATTGATTATTTCAATAAATAAGACCAAGATATATAATCACAATGTAAAAGACCGAGATAAGCAGTTCAATATAGATGGTGAAAGTACAGCTCAGGTTGAGTCATTTCGATATCTCGGAGTAAATATTCCACATACGGCCGAAGATGTTGAGGAGATCGATCAAAAATGTAAGAGTAGATTAGCTGCCTTACGAGCAGTTGCTGGCAATAATGTAACTTCGGGGGCAAACATACGAATTGTAAGAATGATGTACACAGCTTACATAAGACCCCTCATTGATTATGCTGCACCTGCTCTAGTAACACAGTCATCCCGAACAATTAGAAGGCTAGAAGTAATGCAAAATATGGCAATGAAGATAGTCCTCGGATGTCCATATACAACAAAGGTTTTGACCATGAGGAAAGAACTCGGATTGCCAAGCATTACTGATAGGATCACAGAAATCAACACAATGACAGCAATAAAATTATTAAAATCGCCAGATGACAGTATAGCCAAAGAATCCCTGCTGAATTGCCATTCCACAGGGCGGCGCAGATCTGCTTGGGTCAAGAAAACATGCTCAGAGCTTCGAGACCATAATATGATACAGTTCTGCAAAGGTATCCCTTAAAAACATTCTGTTCCGCCATGGGAGATAAAACACTTCGGTATCATCAAAGCAAGTGTCCTACCAAAAAAGCAAATTGAAAATAACGCACACCTGAAAGCTAAAGTAAGAAATGACATTTTGAAGCAAATTCATGAGACTAAGCAAGAATATAAGATAAAACAACTTATTTTCACTGATGGGTCGGTAACTCAGCCACAGGTTCAGCCGCATGCGCTGCAATCGTATGCGATGCCACTGGAAGGATTAGCTATGTTGGATTCAGACTCAACAACTGGGTGTCTATCCTGCAGGCAGAACTATTTGCTTTACTTGTTGCTCTTAAGATAGCCGATCGCACGGGGGATAGTACTCTCATCATAACAGACTCCCTCTCCTCACTTCTTGCTCTAAACTCATAGAGGTGATAACACGGGACTCGTGTCAACATCCAGGCATAGGTTAAACAGATTGTTTCTGAAGGATGTAACCACTAAAATACTGTGGGCACCATCACACATAAATCTAGAGTTACACGATATGGCTGATTCTCTATCTAGATCATTCAGTCATAAGGATACTATTGAGTATGGCATTGGTGTAACGACTGAGCATGTACGTAAGATCATAAAGAAAAATATCTTCAGTCTGGCTGAAACCGAAAGAAATGTCGAGCAAGAGACAAGCAGATCAATCATTCATCACAACGCTATGTCCAAGACAAAGCATATCTACGAGTTACGAGGCAGCTTGATGTAGTGATTGCAAGGTTACGGCTTGGCTATAAATATTACTGGGAGTATAGTGTTTCAAACAATGCTGAGGGAACTGAATGTAAGTTGTGCAGTCAACCCTATTCACACACCCTTGACCACTATGTAATGATATGTCCTCTAATTGAAGAATTTCGTGAAAGGATTGAACGTAAAACATTGTACAGTGTTGCAACATCCTTTATAGAGGACGTCATTTTATCAGATATATTACGTAAACACAAGGACTTTGCCTGTAATAGATAAAATTGCAAGGTCTCTCTAGAGTGATATACATGCACTACTATGTCTTATGTATAGCTTATTGATTGACAGGG
>NW_028234403.1:29794935-29802435 GCF_977035675.1 Penaeus japonicus | reverse complement strand
TCCGAGACCCTGGTGATCACGAAGGCCAACGTGACGGGACTCTGCTCCCTGCGCCGCTCCAAGTCCGCCTCCTTCAGCAGTGATCAGGTAGGGATCGGGGCTGCATCTGGCTTGGAGAAAATCATCCTTCCATTTACTCTAGGTCATTGGGCATAATCTGGGTCACTTGAAATAAAGAAAAGCTATTCGAATGAAGGGAAAAAGAGCTCATTCTGGCCAATTTCACAAAATCTTTGTAAGGAATAACATTTCTTTATCTGTAAATGATAAGGACTTTATACGATCACAATAGAGTTTTTTCTGGTTAATGGCGGCTTGTTTGAACAAGAATTTTCTGTGGTTAATTGGGCAGGATCTGGATAACTTGAATAGATATGTTTTATGTTCTATGATAGGGACTTTGTATGATTACAATATAATTTTCGGTTTAATTCTAGATAGCTTGAGCAAGAAAAAACACTTTAAATCATTTTAATCAAATCAAATAATGATAGTGAGTATAAACGGTTATGACGCCAAGAAATACATATGTAGAATGCCTAGTAATATTGCATAACAGAGAGCACTTCGTTAAAACAGACAGTGAAAGTCTTTGAAATATCAAGTAGAGTACTGTTCTCAGCTAGATCTCAGCCGAATGAGATAAACAACACTGCACATTGCTCGAATGTTGTTCTTTATGACGAAGCTGTTCCACAGAGTGTGCTTTCGGGTTCCGTTGTCGTAGATGACGCTCGGGCCAACGCGAAGTACACGGTAAGCTTTCCCGGAGTGAAACAAGCTCCGGCCCAGAGCATCGACGGCCAAGTTGTAGAACTTGCCAAGCTGTTCGCCGACATCAAGATCAACTTGGAAGGTCTTGTGCCTCAGAACATCGCTAGCTACGAGGCTAGATTTGGCCATGACGGACTGGAGAACGTAACCAACCTCGCCGGCTCCGAAATGGAGGCCGTCCACATCGCCGGCATCAGGAAGGCCTTGCGAGAGATCCTGGTCAAAGTCATGTCTACCAACGTGAAGGTGCAGATCAACAAGTCCATCCAGAATATGAAGAACGCCTAATTTCCCTGTGTGATGCCTCTTTGAGTCTGAAGTGTACGGAGAGACAAATAAAATATTGCAATCATAAAGGTGGCATATCTTTCCTCTGGCCTCCCTCTTTCTATCATGGACAGATAATTTTGGACCTGTGCACAGGAGACCTTTACGAATAAATGGGACTTGAATCCACGTATCGGATGGGAGAATCATTTGTATACCCCTCCCCCCCCCCCGACACACACACACACTTGCATTCATAAATAAAAGCAACACACTGCCTAATTTGGATGTGTAATACCGGCCCCCGTAGGGTCTAGAGACGCAATGCATAGATTGCATAACTTTCACAGTTTTCGGCGGAAGAGTCTGCAGATAGATCTACCATCAGGGGAACAAATCAAACAAATTTAGCTGGTTATAGCAAATATATGACATTCACTGTAGTCGTCTGCATTTGTTCAAATTTCGATGATCTGGGGAATTCACAATCATGTATGAGATCTCTCTAAAAAACAACACGGAAAAGAAATTAATATACCAGTAGAGTTCTAATACATCACACCAAGCAGCTATTCTTCTCACACATCGTACGCGATTGATTGGCTAATCACATTACATCGTAGAAACAATTGTAAAAACCATCTATAGCCCCTCAAATAAAACAATGTCTGCAAAGGTGAACATTTATAGTTACGTAGAACCTTATCCTTCCAACAACTAACATTATATGCGTGATATGCACTAATCTAACCTCATGGAAACAAATTGTTTGATATATTAAACGTTCTATCTTAATTTGGAAACTGGGTGAAGTAATCATTAAATACAAAAACTACTAAAATCGCATGTTTCCCTCCGAGACCTTTTATTATAGTTACTCTTAAATTAGACTGCGGGAATTTTTGTTTTTTGTAATAACATTTGGCTCAAAGAAAACGTATTTTTCATTATAGCGGGATAACTGCTTTGATTTATTTTTACCTCTCACTGTTGTGTCATTATCATTAATGTTATGATCATGATTCTACTTACACCATTTATAATTATATCCATCTTAATCTATGTTACTAGCATTACTTTCTTTAAGGTTGTGCGCCAGATTAGGATATGGCATTCAGGGTAAATAGAAATAAAACAGTATTTACATGTAGTAGTACCCAATGTTCTTCCATGTTCTTCATAAGATTTGTAATGCAAATCTTGTTTAGAAATTTCAACTAATTCAAGAAATTTAAGTAAGTGCACACTTGAAGTGGTGGATGATTACCATTTAGTTATGTAGTGCGCGGTATTTGTTTTTATGTATTGAGAGAGAGAGAGAGAGAGAGAGAGAGAGAGAGAGAGAGAGAGAGAGAGAGAGAGAGAGAGAGAGAGAGAGAGAGAGAGAGAGAGAGAGACGGAGAGAGAGATAACCACCCAAAGTGTGGGCGTTAATTATTTGGGTAATTTGATATCCGGATAACCTCTTTTAACAGAAAAAATAACTTGGTAACGTGACGTGTTAAGGTTATCCGTTTACACCTGCAGTTTTAATTACTGTGAGGAGTAATTATAATGAAACTAGGCTAATCATGCCTTATACTGTATATTAAATCACATAATAACTCAACACATACAAAAATAACTTATACATATCTCTCATAGCAATCACTCTGACACTCTCAGAAGAATTCTGTCTTCATTCTTCTTGTCGGTCGTGACGTGTTAGTCTTGAGCAGTCATGACCTGAGCATCCGGTCTGGAGTTTCGGCCTTAAACTCAGCCTTTGAACTCAGTCTTCAAACTCTGCCTTTGAGATCCGCCTTTGAACCCACTCCTGAGAATTAACTTAACATACTAACATCTGTGAGACATAACATCGAAAGTTTTTTTTTAATTAAATTTACCTTAGTCACAGATTCAAAAATTGATAATAATTTATCACTATAAGTTTACAAAGGTTTTACATACCAAGTTAAATCTAAGTTTCACTGTTGATATAGAACTTTTACAATACATCTATTACAAATAATTACTACCAGTAACATAATAATACGTAATTTAAGTACTATTTTATTAATGTTTTATTATAATAATTTGCGGTTTCCCATTAATGGCATGACGGAAATGAGTGCACTTACCTGTAGCGGGTTCAATTTGGTAAACGCGTCATGAGGTGACGTCACCCTCATGACGATGAAAATGGCGCCTGAGGCAAGAAGCGAGGCAGGTGACATCTGAGGCAAAATTAACGAGTAAAGTCTTTTTATCATTTGATTTGTTCTTTATGGCAAATATCATTATCATCTCTCTCTATATTAATTGAATTATTAGCTCTGTTGAAATGCACTACTCTCACCTCGAAGGTAGGATAGATAGAACCTTCTGCTCGTGGTCCCCTCGCCTCGCCTAATGTCACCTCGCTCTGGGCGTAACCAGGTCTTTGTGCGGTCGCCCCTCACTTGACCACAAAGGTCCCTTTGTGTGACGTCATTCATGACACGTCACTATTTTTACACAGAACGTTGGTTCTATTCTCTGATTTTCGTAATGTTATCAATACCCTAAAATATCTAATCCAGCACCATGCAATTGGTGCTATCACATTAGTTAACTACCGGCTTTCAAATATACCGCTACTGGTACACATTTTCCACATCTTATGACAGCACGTTTTCTGTTATACCGAATTGGGTAACCTCAGTAGATTTCAATTTTCTGTTTTTCTTATAATAATCCTTATTTTACACTACTACATAACCTTTGTACAATTTACATAAGGTTATCTAAACTAAGTGATACTTAAATAGTAATCATATGAATACTCCTGATTACATTATGCAGGAGAGAGTCTTACGGGAAGTAAATGATACATAGTGCTACTTACATACAGAGACAATATCCTCGGTCACACATAGCGAAAAACACATGAATTTCAATTTCTTAGACGGATTTCGGTCATTAATCCTCTCCATAACATCCCGGTCACTACAGTTACCTGAACTAGCAGTATATCATTTTACTCATTATTACTATAATCAGTATTGCTATCATCATTATTACTTTTATATTCCCTTTAATGTTTTTTTTTTAAATAAATATAGACACGTATCCCAACCAGATGTCAACATAACTATGACTGTTGTAATCGTCATGTAAAATGTTCTTTGGTGGTTTCTTTGGTGGTAACTCAAGTGTGTAACACAGAAATATCCTTATTTAGCGTAACTTCACTTCGATCCCCGGGATCCTGCAACTGCCCTCGAAAACAGCTGGCAGTTACAGAAATTATTGAAGCTTAAACGAAATAGTAATAGCAAGTTATTTAACATATTAAGCAAGAGCGTTACTAATGAATTGATTAATTTTAAAACAAAAGTTACTAAAAGAAAAAACGAATAAGTTAAAACACACCAAAAGTTGAATTGCGATGAATATCAATGAAAATTTTAAGGGGACACTTTGATAAAATAAAGGCTGGTCCTTTAGGGGCACACCACTGGCACCACATACATAGGAATTTGACAAGATATACAATACCAGGTAATAAATACATGCAATTCTTGTTTATCGCATCTAAAATTTCTTGGTTAGAAATAATCTTCCTTATTCAGGAGAGAGATATTATCCCTCCCAAGAAAATATGCACGTGATTCAACAGTTCCTGCATACAAAATCTGCAAATACATATAAAAAAAAAACGAATAAAAACTCATGTTGTCATCATAAAAACTGCTTAACACATATGTACGATCTCTGTCTTTCATATGCCGAATTAATTGTAGAAAAATGATAGAGAAGGAGAGGAGCGCAGGCTCCTAGGTCATATCAATTGTTTATCATCTCGCAGAAACCATCCAGATAATTAGCTACCGTCCCGTGTCACCCAGACTGGTGGGCCCCGGGAGAGTAGAGCCATCACCCCTTACCCGATGCTTGGGGAGGGGGGGGGGGGGCGTTACAACGATGATAATGACCAAGGCATCAGGACCAGATGGTAATGATACTGCTATTGCTATTGAAATCTAAACAAAATCAAATGCAATAATAATTTTATTTGGGAGGAAGTGTACATCATCGAGACAAATAAAAAAGGAGACTATCAGATTGAGGCGTCAGAGAAAACGGTATTCCTTAATGGAAGCCTGTTTATCCGAAGAACCAGCCGTAGGTGATGGTGTTGCCTGTAGGAAGGGTGAGCGTGGTGACGATGCACCTGGGGACGAAGCACAGCAGGAAGCAAACGGTGAAGGCGACGCTCACTTGACGACGGTCTTGCACGCTCTCGTTCTGTTCCTCTTCGACCAGTTTGTAAACGGGAAGGTCGCCGCAGAAGTTGGCGAACTCGGTGCCGATCTCGTCCTCGGGATTTTCGAGGGGGACAGCGGAAACTTCGGCGTCAGACGTAACCTCCATGCTTTCGTCCTGATGGCTTTTGATGAAGGCTACTTGATCATCGAAGGACTTGACGAGTCGCCGGACGTAGCACGCCTCCTGGGATTCCACTCGGGATGCCGCCAGACCCTAAGGATCGCACGCGCCCTTGAGCATTGATGGTTGCATACACTTCTGATATATTGCAAAGTGAGTGTGCGCAGTTGAAGAAGAACAAATCAAGAACATGACAAGTAAAAAAGAATAAAATGCATGAATAATATGAATGTGATGAGTTATCATTTCGGTGAACGTGCTGATAGAATCTATGCTAAAACGAGTTGCTTTTCCTGTGACAAGACTGATTGTCTGTGTCGAGACGATGGGGACATCTGACTTCAATTTGCACTGGGTATGCAATCGTTGCAAAGAAGAAACGTCATAGTGTGGCTACAACCAATAGCTATTCCTCAGCACATAAGTGCACATCCTCACCACTCACCACATTGTAATCCTCCAGAGTTTCCACGCCACCGAAGTCGCCGGACGGAGCCATGTGGTAGTGCACCGTCATGGCGACGCGGTCTACATCCACGCTCATGCAGCTGCTATTGGCCGAGTTGAAAATCTCGTAACATAGTTTGTAATCCTAGCGAAGAAAAGGTCATGTTTTATATATCCATGCAGGTTCATGTTAAAGGTTCCATTTGATTACCCATCTGGGCACGAGTACTGATGTCAGTGTACAATCATTGCTTATTTAATCTTGAATATATTACATGCGCACACCTGAGAGTCAGCCAGGGCGACGCCTAGCACGCAGGACACTATCAGCCAACTGAACATGGTGTTGCGATCTGGCGGGAGGAAATGCGACTGGGTTCAGTTAGAGATAGGCAAAAAACCTCGAAGTGCTTCATTTCAAATACGAATGACAGGTCCCTAAGAAAGGTAAAGACTAACAAAAAAATGAACACCTGTAAAACGTTTAAACTGCTCTCCGTATGGATCTGAAATAGATTTTATTTAGTAGATATAGGATAAAGAAAATTCGTCCAGCTAGAAAACCAAGGTTGACCTTTGTTATGAATAAACATAAATTCTGCAGGGTAGGACAAATCGTCCACCTGGAACTATGGCGCTGAATTTTGTGAATATAAATATACATCATTCGCATAATACTATGAGGCGAGAGAAACAAGTCGCACAGCTAGTGGAACTGTAAGCTTACCGAGGAAGTGTATCCAGTGAAGAGACGGTCTCGTCGAGGCTTTTATAGGCGCCGGAGAGTCTAACGACGCCTGGAAACTTCGAACTGTTGTCAAGGAAGCCTTCGACCAGCATCACCTGGGAAAACATCTTTGCGATATAATGTCTACACACATCCTGTCTGTCAGCAAAAAGATGCACCTCTCTCTCATTTGCAAGCTTTGAAGCAGAGGCAGATATCAGCATTTCGTTTCGAATTAATATTCATTCCAAGAATCAAGTAATTGACATTAAAATCATGACAGATTCGTATTTAATTCAGTTCCATCCGGGAGTTGTAAAACTCTTGCAGAAATAAATGCGTAATTGCATGAATATGTACATAAATATATATTATATATGTATACTACATATGTATAAAACTACAAAACTACATATATGTATAAAACTATACTACATATATGTATACACATATGTATAAAAATTTGTGCAGACAGGTCCAGTTATGGTTTGCCCGTGGTCTATCAAATCACTTTAAGTTCAGCCAGGAGATGTTGTGTCATCTATTCCCGGCCTTTTGCAGGGCACGCAATTTGTCTTCTAAATACATATATGCATATATATATGTATATAAATTTCTTATTTATATATATATAAATATATAATATATATAGATATATATATTACATATATATATATATATAATATATATATATATATATATATATATATCTATATACAAATACACACACACACACACACACACACACACACACACCCCACACACACAATATACTATAGAGATATATATATATAATATATATATATCATATATATATATAATATATATATATATATATATATGATATAGTATATATAATAATATATATATGTAAA
>NW_028234403.1:29782435-29784935 GCF_977035675.1 Penaeus japonicus | reverse complement strand
ACTACTAAAATCTAATGTTTCGCTCGTAAATCCCTTTTGGTATAGTTTCTCCTGAAATAGACTACGGGAGGTTTTTACGTTTTCTGTAATAAAAGAAAATAATATTTTCTTTTGTAGGGTTAACTACTTCGAATATTTCTATCTCACTGTTATCATCCTTGTCATTAGTTATTATCAATGTTATGATCGTTCGAATTACACCTGTTATTATCATATTCGTTTTAACTTTCGTTACTAGCAATACATTTTAACCTATTGTGGACTGGGGATAGATTCCAATCTCCAGGAGGGGTTTTATTTCAGTGAGGCAGTTTCACACACCTTGGCTTTTCTCTCTCTTTTAGTCGCTCATTATAAGGCTAGAGCCATTTTTGTTTCATTTTTTGTGTGTTATATTGTATTGTCATATTGTCATATAACAGGTTCTATCAATTCTGCAGTTCACTAAAATTATAGTTCAGGGTTCATATCAATTCATTATTTTCTTTATACTCAGTGTGATAGAAGTATTGCTGGTTTCAGATAGAACAAAAAAAAGAAAAAGTTTGTATTTATGTACTGTCATGAATGAATAAAAAATATATAACCATCCACAATGAAGATAACGTGAAGAGGTAGGAAAGGACACTTGTGCTAATGACTGTTAGTGCCACAGTAAAAGACATCCTACTGGCACAGGGGCACACTGTAGACATTGGACATGGTTTGAGTCACCTTCCTCTTCTCATTCTGCCTGTACATTCTTCATCTGTAGTACTTTTGAGCTAGAGGTCTTCAACTTGCTATGTGCCATTGCTTTATAAAGATAGTGCTTGCTATAGACTGTGGATGGGTGCCATTTAAGGCTCTCTCTCCTACTGGTGCTAGAAGAAAGTGGTGCCAACAAGGTTTTGGAATTTAGCTGAAACCCATTTCATTTAATATTATGACAATTATAGTAATTATGACTGCAATTGTCATCATCACTCACTCGTTACTCATAGCACAATACATTAACACAATGATCCAAAATCCCCAAAATTCATGTACGTCATGATGTCCATCATCAGGCAAAAGCTCCTGCGTCATGTATGCCATGACACCTGTACACAATGGGTTAATCACAATCATTAAGTTTACTATGGTTACCCAGTATGAGAAGTATGGCAATTGTACACCCAAAATTTATTTTACTGTTGCTCACTGCACACCTGGATGATTTATATACAACCATTAGTTGAATAGGGTATAATTTTCAGTGCAAATAGACATCAAACAGTAATTGCATCCATACCTCTTATTACTATTGTAATTTTTCATGATTAAAATTGCCAAAAACCTATAACCATTGTAGTTGTTGAGTACACACAAGCAAAGGAGATTCTACCCTCCAAAGCTTGTGTGCATATGAGTTCTTCTAAAAGCTGGACTCATAAGAATGTTCATAGTAGCACATAAGCTAAGACCTTGTGTCTCCTCCCAAAAGGTCTTGGAAAGCACATGAGGCTATGACTGGTATCAGTCATAGCCTCTTGGGATGGAAATAACTACTATTGGTATTATTATCATTGGTATAATTCAATATTTTTTAGCAAGTAGCATTGACTATCATTATATAAAAAACATAATTCGCAGTGGGCACGATGCAAAATCAAAATCCATGAAAATAATTACACTTCCTTTCTTTAAAAAGTAATGATCTCTGACTGATATATATACAATTCCCATACATGAACCATCCCATATTATATATCATCACTCAATAAGTTCACAGAAACACACTTCTTGAATACTCAAAATAAACACAATAAGAAAAGAAAAGGAAAATAAAAGAAACTGTATCTTTTTCATACCTGAAAACAGTTTTACTCAATAAATTGTGCAGTCTGTATCTTCATACTTTATTGTTTATGGTTTGTAACACATCTCAAATATCATATTTGTTTTCTTATGACATAAAACTATTATCACACTATCTTTAACCCAATACCGCCGGCCACAGACGGTGATTATGTAATATGATAGCGCCGGGTGCCGGCATACGCCGTCAATAATATAATTGATTTAGGCCTATGCGTTCGAGAGCCCCGGCATTGAAGCCATAAAAGACGAAACAGTCCCGGCGGGAATGGGTTAAAGAATGAGGGTCCTATTTTCATCTCCATATCCAAAGTACAAAAATAAACTATCTAATCATTTTGTTAAAAGTTGAGGTTAACCTTGGTGCAATTCTAATCCTGACTCACTGTAAAATAAAAAAAAATATCACAGACAAAGAAATGCACAGATGGTATAATAGGATGTCAGTATAAACAAATAAAATCTATTATGTACTATATTGACATCAAAGACCACAATGCAGGCTTAAAACAGACTCATCAATAATTTCTCAATAGCCTAACAATGGCTATAATCTAATCTAAAAATGTTTATGCATCATGGTCTTATTATAGTCAATATATTACTAAAATAAATATCCTGGATAATGGCACCTTATAAATTGGAGCTTAACAAGATATAC
>NW_028234403.1:29774935-29777435 GCF_977035675.1 Penaeus japonicus | reverse complement strand
TACGTTTAGGAGCAAGGAATCGGCGAGGTGGAAGCGTCTCGGACGAAGGAATTGAAGTGATCTCAAAATTTCCTTCCAAAATGGAGGGGAAACGCAAGGCAGATTACATGGCCGTGGCTGTACCGACCAAAAAGTCTCGTCATGAGCTGGTGGCTCATTCTGGGGAAAAGGGAACAGTAATACAAAGTGTAAGTTTTGAGGGAATGGTCGAGGCAGTTTTGTTTTTTATTTATATGTAGTCATAAATTTGCTTATTGCCGTTAATACTTCAGTACTAATGTTATCATTATTATTATTATTATTATTGATATTATCATTAGTATTATTATTTTTAATGATAATAGTAAAATTATGAGTATCTTCGTTGGTATCTTTATTATTACTATATTTTAATCACAGTTATTATTATTATTATTATTATTATTATTATTATTATTATTATTATTATTATTATTATTATTATTATTATTATTATTATTATTATTATTATTATTGTTATTATTATCATCAGTAGTAGTAGTAGTAGTAGAAGTAATAATGTTTCATATTTGTGGTAATTGTATAGAGAAACTGCACATTGCTGATATTGCTGAATTTATTATTGTTGGTTTGTATTTAATTCTTAGTAAATATTTCATTTACAATTACTTTGAGACTTTTTTTTAGACTTGTACACTTTATAACCTCTCATTAATATGTATAGCCCTATTTGTGTTAAGAACAATCATATCTTAATGCAAATTGTGATCTGCAGGGCCCACCAAGGACCAGTGGCCTGATGGCACCCATCATGCAGCTCTCAGGCCACCAGGGAGACATCCTCTGTGGCAAGTTCCATCCTGAAGGAGAAGTGCTTGTCACAGCGGGCATGGACAGACAGATCTGTGAGTGTCTATGGCAGGGTTTGGAATTTAGAAGCTGATTTACTCCTGGTGGTTGATTTGAAAAAAAAAATGGGTATTGATTTGATTGGCTGGTGTTGGTATTATGTTTTGATAAATGAATATGACTTCAACAAATTTAAGAAATATAAAATGTAAGTTGTTAGGGTTATTTTTGTACAGAAGATATTATGTTTCTTCACAAATTTCTCCCTCTTTGTGACATTGGGGCTTGTTTCTTCACTAAGTAATATTTGATAGGATGAGGCAATGAAAATCTGAAGAATTTTAAAGTTTCATTCTACAGAAGCACCACAAAACTACTTTTTTCATGTGCAACTGAAATGTATCTAAAAATCAGTGACACAAAGTTAGTGAGAGATAAAAATTGGCCATGATGGGGAAATGAATGTGCAGTTCTTGTAATGGATTTTTTTCCCTACCCTTTTTTTAGACATTATTTACTCATTTTCTCTCTGCCTTTCAGTGTTCTGGAATGTATATGGCGAGTGCGACAACTTTGCCATGTTGATGGGTCACACCAATGCCATCACAGACATGCATTTCTCGACGGATGGGAGTGCGCTCTACACAGCCTCTGCAGACAAGACCGTCATGTGCTGGGACACCACCAGCGGCACCAGAGTCAAGAAGCTAAAGGGTGAGAG
Source organism: Penaeus japonicus (assembly GCF_977035675.1). NCBI lineage: Eukaryota > Metazoa > Arthropoda > Malacostraca > Decapoda > Penaeidae > Penaeus > Penaeus japonicus. Next base: position 29,775,886 of record NW_028234403.1, on the reverse strand, counting down.
GATATATAGGTGGTGGATGATTAGGAATGTGCTTGTCCTGGTGAAGGGGGGAAAAGAGAGTAATGGAAAAGGTTGGGGATAGGGGAGAAAGACTTAGGGGGAAAGGTAGATGGGGTTAGAAGGAATAGGAACTTCAGAAGATGATGAAGGAGGAAGTAAAGGGGAGTGGATGGGGTAGGAAGAGTAGAGGGGGTATATGAGTAAGGGGATAGAGCTGTGGATGTGTTTGGGGTTGATGGTTTGGACCCAAAGTCTATGATGAGGTGCATAATTTACTGATGATGGCATTGTGCAAAATAAGTACACCCTTAGCGCTTATTGTGATATGACTTTGTTTTCTGTCTTTCTTTGTTCTGTTGATATTTGTCATTATCATTATCATTTATTAAAACATTATTACTATTTACATCAATGTTATTCCTTCTATACCACATTGAGAATCAAAATATGTTAAGACCCTAATCAAACCTCATACCCCTCCAGGACACAGCAGTTTTGTGAATTGTGTCCATAGTGCACGAAGGGGGCCCAGTTTGGTGGTGAGTGGAGGTGATGACTGTACGGTGCTCATCTGGGATGTGCGCAAGAAGAGACCAGCAACAACGTTACAGAATACGTTCCAGGTAAGAGGTCAGAAATGCTCATAATAGCTTTTAGCTCTGTGGCGACGGTGCACGTAATGATTGAACTAGCAATCAAACCGGTTATACAACGCTGTTGGTATCAGCTAAAAATTAGAGGGACAGGGAAAGTGTTTTCACTGCCTTCTAGGCAGTGCAGACTGCCCTAAATGGCATTTTCCATAAATCAGTCACAAAACAAGGGTTTCAGCTGACTTTAGACTGCTGTAGCTCTGAAGCTAGTACTGTTATAGATATAATACTTCATGACTGTACGCGCTTTGTCTGTGAACAGATGCAGATGCAGTGTCACATACGTATTGAAACCCAT
>NW_028234403.1:29749994-29752494 GCF_977035675.1 Penaeus japonicus | reverse complement strand
ACACATATATATATATATATGTAAATATATATATGTATATATATATAGATAAATAAATAAATAGATAAATATATATATATTTATTTATTTATATATATAGATACTTATATATGTATATATATTTATTTATATATATATAAATACATATATATATATATATATATATATATATATATATATATATATATATATATATATATAGTTTTATATAAACATGGCTATAATCAGGGTAAGAAATTCCTAGGACTGAACAAGAACAACAAAAAGACTGAAACCATTTGCTCAAGTTTGAAAACGTTTCCTCCCACATTCGTTTCGTCTTCATCATCATCTATTTCTTCTTCCTTGGTATTTCCTTTCTCCCCTTCCTCTCATCGCCTCTCTCTCCTCTTTCTTCCTCCATCTTACTTTCTCCTCCCCCTCTTCCCTCACTCTTCCTCCTCCTTCCTATATTATCGCCAGCGTCATCAGAGTGCAGACACGCATAATTTCCGCCGGCGAAACGAGCTAATTGGACCGGCGGAAAAGATCCCCCTTGTGGTGACGTCATCAGAAGGTTCTTCACGGGGCGGATCTTCGTTTTCGCTTCGAGGCCGCTCCACCTTTTCATGGCGTTTTCCTTCGAGTGGAATAAGGATTTCGTTTCTGGGCTTCCACTTCGATCCGGCTTTTCAGTTTTGAGGAGATACGGTTATTATTCCTTCACTATGTTTTCGTGTTGATTTGTTGTTGTCGCTGAAATTGTTGCCATTGGTATTTTAGATAATTATTGTAATAGCTTATCAACATTATTACTTTTATTATTAATTTCCTTTTTCTTCTCCCTTTTCGAGTCTTGATGTCTAATCTTTCTCTTTCTTTTCTCCCTCTTTTATTCACTTCCTTCTATTTCCTCTTTCTATTTTCTTTTTCTCTTAATTTGCCTGTTTCTCTTTCTGCTTGCATCCCTCCTCCCCCACTTCTCACTTTCTCTCCTTCCTTCTCTTTCTCTCTCTTTCCCTCTTTCCTCCCCTTCTCCACCATCTCCTTTCCTCTCCCCACTCCTAATTTCCGCCCACGCCCACTCACAAGTCACCCAACGCCCACATTTCTAAAACACGCCCACGCCACGCCCATCTGAAAAGTCTCCGAGAACCCAACACGAAATCGTTATCCGACACACTTAACCCAACATAACAGAGACTTTAACGAGATACTGGATCCAATCCCCCACCCGCCCCCGCCCCCGCCCCCGCCCCTCAAAAAAAGAAGAAAAAGATGGAAGGAGGGAGAAAGACGGGTGGGGGGGGCGGGGGTACAGAGAGAGAGATAGATAGATAGATAGATAGATAGATAGAGAGGGAGAGGGGGGGGGAGAGATAGAGATAGATAGATAGATAGAAGGAGATATATATATATATATAGAGAGAGAGAGAGAATGAAAAGGACACGTAAGAGAAGACGAACAAAAGAATAATAAAAAAAAAAGAATAAGAAGAAAATCTAGCAAACAGAGATGAAAAGAAGAGACGAAGAAGAGCAGAAAAGAAAATGAAGAAGAGAAGAAGAAGAAGAAGAATAAGAAGAGAATAGAAGAGAAGTAATAGGACTCAGAGCAGAACTAAAAGAATTGTCTCGGCGGCCGCAGCCATAAAGATCTGATCGATGATTCCGCTCCAGTTTATAAATCTCCGACGCGCGAGTGGGAGGGATTTCCCCAAGTGGATTTAAGTGCAGCGGGGAAAAAAGGAGGGAGGGAGAGAGAGAGGGAGGAAGGGAGGGAGAGAGGGAGGGAGGAAGGGAGGAGAGAGAGGGAGGGAGGGAGGGAGGGAGGGAGGGAGGGAGGGAGGGGGAGAGAGGGAGGGAGGAAGGGAGGGAGAGAGGGAGGGAGGAAGGGGGAGAGAGGGAGGGAGGGGGAGGGAGGGAGGGAGGGAGGGAGGGAGGGAGGGAGGGAGGGAGGGAGGGAGGGAGAGAGAGAGGGAGGAAGGGAGGGAGAGAGGGAGGGAGGGAGGGAGAGAGGGAGGGAGGGAGGGGGGAGGGAGGGAGAGAGGGAGAGAGAGAGAGAGAGAGAGAGAGAGAGAGAGAGAGAGAGAGAGAGAGAGAGAGAGAGAGAGAGAGAGAGAGAGAGAGAGAGAGATTGAGATAGAGATAGAAAAAGAGATAGAGATAGAAATAGAAAGAGAGAGAGAGATAGAAATAGAAAGAGAGAGAGAGATAGAAATAGAAAGAGAGAGAGAGAGAGAGAGAGAGAGAGAGAGAGAGAGAGAGAGAGAGAGAGAGAGAGAGAGACAGAGAGAGATAGACATAGATAGATAAATAGATAGATAAATAGATAGATAGATAAATAGATAAATAGGTAGATAGATAGATAAATAGATAGATAGACAGAGATAGAGAGAGAGAGCGAGAGGGGGTAAAGAGAGAGAGATAGAGATAGAAAAAGAGATAGAGATAGAAATAGAAAGAGAGAGAGAGAGAGAGAGAGAGAGAGCGAGCGAGAATAATATAATACAAAAATGAG
>NW_028234403.1:29742494-29744994 GCF_977035675.1 Penaeus japonicus | reverse complement strand
TGAAAGAAAAAGAGGGACAAATAAATTATCGTAATACCATACAGGAAGGAACAGAAATGAAAGAAAAAGTGGACATGAAAAGAATGAGTATAGAAATAGGAATAATCATGATAATAATAATAGTTTCAAAATAAGAATAAATGAGAAAGAATAAGAGAAAGAGGAGATGGAGGAGAAGAAGACGGAAGAAGAAGGAGAGTAGGAGGAGGAAAGGAGGAAGAGGAAGAGGAGAGTGATGGTGAGAAGGCAAAAGGTAAAGAAGACGAAAAGGAAGAGGAAGAGGAAAAAAAATAAAAAATGAGGAGGAGGAGGAGAAAGGGGGGAAGGACCGAAGAACAATGAAAAGAATAAGAATGAGAGGAAGAAAAAGAATAAGAGGAATAATGATAATGATAATGATAATGATAATGATAATAATATCAATGAGAATATTAATAATAATAATAATGATAGTAATAATAATAATGATAAAATATAATAGTAATGATAATAATGATAAAATAATAGTAATAATAATAATAATAATAATGATAACAATAATAATGATGATAACACCAACAATAGTAATAATAATAAGTACAAGACGAGATAGGAGAAGAACGTGAAAAAGAAGCAGAAAAAGGAAGAAGAATGAAAATATAATACGAAGAGAACAAGAAAAAAGAAAGAAAGAAAAAAAAAGAAAAATGAGGAAGAAGGGAAAAATCAGATAAACAAGATAAGGAAAACAGTATTTTAAGAAGAGGAATGATAAGAAAAACATAACTTTCACACGCGCAACGAAAAGTGACGCACAATAACAGGTCACAAACGAGGTCATAATTCCAACGTGACCTTTTGACTTTGTCTTAAATACATATTGCTTTTAAGGAGATCTTCCATCGAGGGGTACTCGGGGTGTGTTTCATAGCTCCGAGGGAAAACAAAAAAAGGGAAAGAGAAGGTGATTTTATACATGTATTGTGTATATGTATTGAATGTTTATTCGGATGTGTCTGTATCTATTTATCTGTCTATCTCTATATGTATGTGTAGGTATGTGTGCGTGTGTTTTTTGCGTGTGTGTTTGTGTGTGTGTGTGTGTGTGTGTGTGTGTGTGTGTGTGTGTGTGTGTGTGTGTGTGTGTGTGTGTGTGTGTGTGTGTGTGTGTGTGTGTGTGTGTGTGTGTGCTGTGTGTGTGTGTGTGTGTGTGTATGTGTGTGTATGTGTGTGTGTGTGTGTTTGCACATGACCACCATAGTGATAGACAAACAGATAGAAAAAAAAGATGGACAGAGAAAGAGAGCGGTTGCGAATCATAAGAAAATTGATACTAATCTCATGAAGTTCAGAAGATAATTACAGATCTAATAGCCTTCAAAACTAAACGCCAGTGGATCTAAGAAAACAAAAAAGATAAATGAAATAGTTGTCAATCATGCGTAAATAAGGTTCCGCAACGGGTGATTAAGCCTTTGATATCAAATTAGAAAAAAAGAGACATGCGGTGATTCTCGATACACAATAGTTAATCAGCGCAAAGTATTTAATTTGCCCTAATTAAACTTCGGACGGTTGATAATCTAAGCGTTAATTGAGCTAAGTATTGACTCCCACTTGATCGTTCGCGTAAGAGAGGATGAAGTCGCGGATTCAATCCAAGTGGAGGGTTTTCAAAGACTGCCATTGCGTTCTTGTAAATAGCATCTGTTCATCTGTTCATAAAGGTGAGTTAGATTTGTTCCTTCTTTTTGTGATTATAGATTATATATGTCTGACAAATGACGCGTAAAATGTTTATATATAGAATTGTTCATATTGGTGTATTGATGTTACGAGGTCGAGTTTAAATTTTAAAAAGGTATCATTGATCGTCATCATTTTGCACGATATGATGATTAGAAGCTCTCCTAATTACCATCATGAGAAATATATACATTTATCGGTTGAATAAACATAGACATTTACCTTATCGATAATACATCTTGGGAGTCAATTAATGTCAGTCTGTTTCGCAATATTTCTTATCGTTCATTACACTGCCTCCGTCCTTTCCAAAAGCCTTTTCCCAGGAAACAGAGTCATCATCAGGTTGTCCTATTAACCTTACTGCTCTTTATTTTCCTTCACTCTCTCTCACCCTTAATTTCCAGAAACTTTCACCCCTTTTCCATTTCTCTTTCTTTCTTCCTCTGTTAAAATTCCTTTCCCTTATCTGTAATAAGGCCATGATGGCGTGACGTCATCACCGTTAATCAACCAATAAAAGGATTGGAGTAATTCCCAATGGGCCAATAGGAACACCGCTTCTAAAACCCTTTCCCCGAGGAGCCAATAGCGAGCCTCGTACCATCCGTCCATCGCCTCACGTCACGCGGGAGGCGGAAAGATGGAGCGTTGGAAAAAAAGGGTCACTGATTTCGGGTCGCCCTGAGCTGAGAATTACGTAAATACGCGCTAGAAGGGCGGCGCGCTTGGGAGGAAGGGGGAGAGGGGGAGGGGGAGTAGGCCTAGAGAAAAT
>NW_028234403.1:29714994-29732494 GCF_977035675.1 Penaeus japonicus | reverse complement strand
AAAAAAAAAAAATCTAAAAAAAATAAAAAAGAAAATACAAGAAAATGAGAGAAAGAAAAAAAAAATAATGGAAACGGAAGAAGGAAAGAAGGAGAAAATGAGCGATAAAGAAAAAAAGGAAGAACAAAAAAGAGGTGGGAGATGAAAAGGGAGAAAGGAAAAAGGAGAATTACTTACTAATGAGAGAGAGAGTCGAGAGAGAGGAAAGAGAGACCCGAAGCCCAGAAGAGAGAAAGGGAAGAAGAATGACCACGCTGAAGGCAAGGAGAAATAAAAAGAAAAAGCAATCCCAAAAAAAAAAAAAAAAAAAACCAAAAACCAATAACAAAAAAAAAAAAGGAAAAAAAAAAAACAAAAAGACATAAAAAAAAGAAAAATACTCAAAAACAAAAAAAAAAAAAAAAAAACTCAAAAAAATGCAAAAAAATAAAAAAAAAAAAGAGGGAAAAAGAAAAAAGAAACACGATGCCGTTGAAATATTTGAAAAAAAATTATGAGGAGGTCTAGGCGTACCCCCCCCGGTATAAGGATATCCCCCGATTGTCGAAAAGAAAGAAAAAGCCTCCCCCCGAGAAGAGAAAAACCAATAGCCAGGGCGATAAAACTAACAAGGAAAGGAAAGAAAAAAACAATAAACAAAAACAGCAGAGCACCAGCGGAAAGACGGCTAAGAGAGGGGGAGGAACCACCGCCAAATACGAAAAAAAAACAAATAAAGGACAATGCCAAGACAAAATATGGGGAGCAAAGCACGAGGGAACCCGCACCCCACACAAAAGACGAAGAAAAAAATAAAGAATAGAAAAAACAACAACTAAAAAACGAACAAGCATTCCTACCAAGATGCCACTCAACCCCCCGGACATGCACGTCCCACATCCAAACACGTATCACAGAACCCAAAGCTCGTCGCCCGGGGGTTCTCACCCGCAGCCGGCCTTCGGGGTGGGCGCCTGCGGCCGCCCGCCGGTCGCTCTCGGCCCCCCGGCACCCCCCCCCCCCCACCCACCCCCCCCCCCCCCCCCCCCCACCCCCCCCCCCCCACCCGCCCCTCCCCCCCCCCCGCCCCCCCCCCCCCCATCCCCCCACCACACCCCCCCCCCCCCCCCCCCCCAACCCCCCCCCCCCCCCCCTCACCCCCCCCCCCCCCCCATCCACCCCCCCTCGCCCCCCCCCCCCCCCGACCCCCCCCCCCACGTACCCCCCCCCCCCACCCCCCCCCTCTGCTCCCCCCCGCCCCCGCCCCCCCCCCCCCCCCCGCAACCCCCCCTCCCCCCCCCACCCCCCACCCCCCCCCCCCCCCCCCCCCCCCCCCCCCCCCCCCCCCCCACCCCCCCCCCCCGCCCCACCCCCCCCCCCCCCCCCCCCGCCCCTCCCCCCCACCCCCCCCCGCCCCCCCCCCCCCCCCCCCCACCTCCCACCCCCCCCCCCCCCCCCCCCCCCCCCCCCCCCCCCCCCCCCCCCCCCCCCCCCCCCTACCCCCCCCCCCCCGCCCCCGACCCCCCCCCCCCCCCCCCCCCCCCCCCCCCCCCCACCCCCCCCCCCCCCCCCCCCCCCTCCCCCCCCCCGCCCCTCCCGCCCCCCCCCCTACCCCCCCCCAACCCCCCCCTCCCCCCCCCCCCCCCATCCCCCCGACCCCCCCCCCCCACCCCCCCCCCCCCCCATACCCCTCCCCCCCGTCCCGAAGGGCCCCCCCCCCCCCCCCCCAGCCCCCGCCCCCCCCCCCATCCTCCCCCCCATCCCCCCCCCCCCCCCGGCCCCCCCCCCTTACCCCCCCCCCCCCCCCCCCCCCCCCCGCCCCCCCCCCCCCCCCCCCCCCCCCCCCCCCCCCCCCCCCCCCGCCCCCAACCCCCCCCCCCCCCCCCCCCCGACCCCCCCCCCCCCCCCCCCCCCCCCCCCAACCCCCCCCCCACCCCTCCGACCCCCCCAGCGACCCCCCCCCCCCCCCCCCCCCCCCCCGGACCCCCCCGCCCCCCCCCCCCCACCCCCCCCCCGCCGCCCCCCCCAACCCCCCCCCCCCCCCCCCCCGCGAACCCCCGCCCCCCCCCTCCATCTATCCCCCCCCCACCCCCCCCCCTTCCCCCCCCCCCCCCCCCCCCCCCCCCCCCCCCCCCCCCCCCCTCCCCCCCTCCCCCCACCTCCCACCCCCCCCCACCCCCCCCCGTTTCACCCCCCCCCCCCCCCCCCCGCCCGCATACCGACCCAGAAGTCCCGCGCCGAACCACCCTACCGCGACCCACCGACCCCTCTCCCCGCGCCGGCAATCGCATTTTCGCGATAAATTGACTCTTTTTTTTTCTTCTTCTTTTTTGATGTGTTGTATGGGATTTCGGTTTTGTTATTGTTGTTTTTTTGAAATGCGGTTAGGTGCGATTAAGGGTCGGTCGGTTTACCGTTTGTGGGCGATGGGGAGGGGGGCGGGGGCCCGCCGGGCGGGGGGAGTGGTCCGGTGGCGCGGCGGGGGGAGGGGGCGGCCTGGGGGCGAGGGGGCCCCTGGGGGCGGCGGGGAGCAGGTGGGCGGGGGGGGGGCTGGCCGTGCGGGTGGCGCGGTGCGTTTTACGCGGTTTTTCCCTTTTCGTGATAAGGCGGGCACACCTCTGCCCCCACACGGCGGATCCCTCCCCATGGCCCGCCGGTCTCGGGGAGGGAAGGAAGAGCAGAGCAGCCTGGGCGAAGGAAGCAGGCCGGTTTGCTATTTTATTGTGTTTGTTTGTGCGTGTGTGTGTGTATGTGTGATATTATATGTAAGGGTAAGCATACATATAAACATTGCGAGGAAGTCAAATAATGGAGAAGGGGCGATACACATCAAGCTTAGAAGAAGAAAATGGAAAATATAAGAGCAGAGTAGGAAAAAAATAGGTGACGGTAGGAGTAGTCTAAAGAGCAAGGAGAAGCAAGGGTTTTATGGTTAACGAAGAAGAAGAAGCACTGAAGAATGATAAAACGAGGCAAAAGAGAAGAAAAGAAGAAGGAGCGGGGAAAGGCAGAAAGATAGATTAAGCAAGAGGGAAATGTCCGTAGGAAGAATAAATAAGCGACAAAAATAGATGCAAGATGAGTAGCAAGAAAGAAAAGAAGAAGATGAACAAAAATAGACAACAGGCGACCTAACGATAATAAAGATGTTGAGGCAAAAATGTAAGACGGAGAGAGAAGGCGCCGGGGAGCGGGGGGTCCCAGGCCAGGCGTTCACGGCCCGCGTCCTCCTCGCCGTCAGGCCCGCCACCCGCCGGGTTCGTTTCGCCAGCGTTCTTCTCTCTGCCTTGTGTTACTCATCCTTTTCTTTGTTTTTCCTTTGTTCATTTCTACGCCCATCCCAACCCCACAAACCAAAAACTCCCCAAAGAAGGAAATAAAAGAAAAGAAGCCGTAAAAGGACCTCGTTTTCTAACACCCAGGCGTTATGGGGGCGCAAACTGCCCATCAATACGGGATTTGCTTGCCTTTGTCCGTTAAACCGCCAACTTCGGGTAAAAAACCAATTGGTCGAACATTGGTTTTCGGCCGTAACACATAGCAAACGGCTTATGTTTAATTGAGTTCGCTTTTCAGCCGTTTGCAACGTTAGTGATTTGGGGGGATGTACCGAAGGCGGCGCGCTACGGCGCGGGGAGGGGGGAGAGCGCCCGCCCCCGCAACCCGCCCCCCCCCCTCCCCCCCCGCCCCCCCCCCGCCCCCCCCCACCCCCCCGGCCCGCCCCGCCCCCCCCCCCCTCCTCCCCGCCCCCTCCCTCCCCTCCACCCGCTGCGCCCTCGCCCCACTTCTCCCATCCCCCTGGGGAGGGCCGGTTAACGAGCAGAAGAACCCGGGATGACGGAGGGCACGGCGTAGAATAGAGAGAAGAGTAAAGGAGGAAGAAGAGATCGAAAGAAGACGAGAAGAGAGACGGAGAAGAAGTGGAGGGGAAAGGAAGGGGGAGTAGATCGACAGATCAGGAGGGAAAGGAAGGAGAGTGATGTCTGTATGGGCAACAGGAGAGGTGCTGGGCGTAGCACTACAGTGGTGGGAGGCGTACAGCAAGAAGGCCCGCGCTGGCGCTGAGTCGTGGCCTGGCTTGGGGCGTGGGCGCTGCGCGTGCCAGGAGCCGACAACTCGCGACCCCAACAACCACCCCACCACCCCACCGGCGAGTGAGCGAGCGTTGCACACGAGGGGTCTCGGGGAGCCATGGACAGGGGTTCGTGACCGATACAGCGGGCCCGTGAGTCGGGGGATGTAGCGAGATAGCGGGCTGAGAGGGGTGGGACAAAAAAAAAAACCAGAGAGAGAAGTCGAGGTGCAAGGGACAACAGAACCCCACACGACCAGCGAGCGAGCAGCCCAAGCCAAGACCACAGCAGAAACGCGCAGAGTGACCGCAGACCCACGGCCCAAGGCTGATTTGTCCAGCCAGCTGTCGTGTGTACGTGTGTGTGTGTGTGAGCGCGATTGTGGTGCGGTACGTGTGTGTGTGTGTGTGGGTGGGTGGGTGTTTGTGTGTGTGTGCTGTGTGTTCGTCGTGCTGTGCTGGGCTGCTATTATCGTGTGTGTCGTGCTCGAGATCGTGTCGGGCTCGACCTGGTGTGTGTGTGTGTGTGCTGTGTGTCGTGTGTAGTGTCGTGTGTTTGTGTAGGGTGTCGTCGACGTGTCCGCTGGTGCTGTGTGTGTGTGTGATACGTCGCTTCCGTCCGTAGCTAGTGTGAGTGTTTGTGGCGAGAGCCGAGAACGAAAAGAGGAAACAGAGCCAAGAGCAGAAACGAGAGTAATCGCAGACGCGCCGAGGCCAGAAGAAGCCTAGGCAGATGAGAGAGGAGACGCAAAACCCGACAGAAGAGGGAGGGAGAGAGAGAGACAGGAAGGGGAGTAAGCGAAAGGTAGGGACAGCACGAGCGCCGCCCAAGGCGGGGCCCGGAGGCACAGCCCGTAACAAGACAACGCACACCCATATACGACAGAGAACCCTGCAATCATGACCCTCACCCAAGACAAGAACCACACGCCACATAGCCGAGAACACCAGATACAGGGGACCAGATGAACGCCCTCTACAAGACCGCTTGGCCGCGAGCAACGGAGGCCCTAAGACGACCCCACTCCACCCGCGCCGCTCAGAGAATCGAGCCGCGACCGCCCGCAGCGACAGACGCCGCCGACGTCACGCGATCTCCGCCTGCTCGCAGGTCTCCGCCTCCTTCTCTCTCTCTCTCTTTTCTCTCTCTCTCTCTCTCTCTCTTACCTCGCACTCTCTCGCTCTCTCGCTCGCTCTCTCTCTCTCGCTCTCTCTCTCCTCTATCATCGTTCTCTCTTCTCTTTCTCTCTCTACTCTCTCTCCTTCCTCTCTCTTCTCTCTCTCTCTCTCTCCTCTCTCTCTCCCTCTCTCTCACTCTCTCCTCTCTGTTTCTCTCTCTCACGCTCCCCCACTCCACTCTCTCTGTGTCTCCTCTCTTCTCACGCAGTACAAACAGGGGGAACAATCACACACATACACAACAACAACCACACAAACACTCACACACCCACACACACACAAACCTCAACACCACACCACACACTAACTCCCCACACCACACCACACACACACACCTCCACACACACACACCTCACTCATATTTATATATTATTATATATATATATATATATATATATATAAAATATAAAATTTCATATATTTATTTATTTATCTATTCTATTTATTTATCCAATCTATCCACCTCTCTTCTTAAAAAATACAGAACAGAAAATCAGTTAGCCATATAGCTAGCTCCTTTGTGATCTATGTTAGCCATATAGAGGATGTAAGGAGAAAGAGGGTAAGAGATAGAGATAGGATAAGATAGATAGATATGCGAGGAGGTAGGCATAGGAGAGACGAGAGAGAGAGAGAGAGAAGAGACGAACGCGAGACGATAGAGAGGACTCCGAGAGAGAGAGAGATCGAGACGACGAGTGAGAGAGACGACGAGAGCAAGCTCAGACCGGAGAGACGTACAGAGAGAGAGAGACGAGGGGGGGGACCAGAGAGAGAGAGAAGAGAGAGAAAACTGAAAGCAAAAGGAGAAATATAGACCGAGGAAAGAAACGAAGAAGAGAGGGGACAGAGAAAGAGGAGAGAGGAGACCCGAGACGAGAGAGAGATGACCGAGGGACGAGATAGGCCAGAGAAGCGAGAGAGAAGAAGACGAGCGTGAGAGCAGAGTGAGATGGCAGAGAAGCCACCAGCAGAGCCGGTGGAGAGCAGAGAGTAGAGACGTGAAAGAGAAACGAGAGAGAGAGAGGGAGAGAGAGAGGTACGAGAACTGAAAGGAAAAAGGCTGAAATTTAGGGCACAGTGAAAGAAAGTAGACATAGAGTGGGGAGTGGTGACGAGAGAGAGAGAGAAGCAGGCGGTGGCGCTTATCTGCACGAGGAGACAGGAGGAGTAATATGTTAAAAGTCGAGACTCTCATTGGCGACACTCCGTGCCGCGGCCCGGCGCTGAGGGGGACGGGGGGTATGGGGGGGGTGGGCACTGGGTATATAGGTGGGACTTAAGGTGGTATGTGACTAGTCAGTTGTGTTATTGATGCGAGGTCGGATAGATATGGGTGTTTGTGTGGGAGGGTGGCGTGTGTGTGTTGAGATGGAGTAGAGTGTGGTGTGGGTGTGTGTGTGTGTGTTGTGGGTGGTTGGGGGTGTGTTTGTGGGAGTATGTATGTGGGTGTGTTTGTGTCCGTGGTGAGTGTGTGTGTGTGAGATACACCGTGTGTATGTCGGGTGTGTCTAGTGTAGTCGTGTGTGTGTGGTGTGAGTTTTGTGTGAGATGTATGTAGGGAGTGCTGTGTGTGAGTGTGTGTGTGGTGTGGTGTGATGCTCGGGTTTGTGTGTGTTTGTGTGTACAGTGAGTGAGCAGTGTTGTCCGTCCGTGTCGTCCGTGTGTCGAGTGTGTGTATACGGTACATGTTTGTGTGGTCTGTGTCGTGTCTGTGTGTGTGTGCTGTCGTGTGGGTCGTGTGTGTGAGTGTGTGTGTGAGTGTGTCATGTTTGTGTCGTGTGTCGCTGGGTGTTTGGGAGTGTTTCTTTAATGTTTGTATCATATATATATCTCACTATTCTACTCCACTCTTTTATTTTTTATTATCTTATGTGCGAAGTCCGATCGTGGTCGTGAGTGCTGTGCTCGTGTGTGTGAGTCTGAGTTTGTGCTGTGTGTCATGTGTGAATCGTGGGTGTGTTTATCGTTTGGAAGGAGGGTGAGTAAGTGTTCGTATCAAGTTTATGTGTCGTCGTGTGTTTGTGTGTGTGTCGTGTGTGTGTTTGTCGTGTGGTGTTTAGTGTATCGTGTGTGTGTGTGAGTGGTTGGATGTGTGTGTGTGTGTGTGTGCATTGACGTCGCTGCTCGATGTGCTGCTGGCTGTGGTTGTGTGCAGGGTGTGTCGTGTGTGTCGTCGTGTGTGTGTGATGTTTGTGGCGTTCGTGTGTAAATGTATTTTATTTCGTGTGTGTGCGTGTGTCGTGTGTCGACGCACAGTGTGCTGTGCTGTGTGTATGTGGTGGGGGTCCGTGTGTGTCTGAGTGTGTGAGTCCGTGTGATGTTTGGTGTGTGTCGGAGTGTGGTTTGATGGTTGTGTTTGTGTGTGTGTGGGTTTGTGTGGGTAGTGTGTGTGTGTGTTGTGTGAGTGTAGTTGTAGTGTGTACGTCGTGTGTGTGTGTGTGGCGAATTGGCGTGTGGTGTGAGAGTGTGTGTGAGTGTGTGTGTGTGTGAGTGTTGTGTGAGTCGTGTGTGGTGTGTGTGTGGTCTCTATCTATCTTATATCTATATACTCTCCTCTCAATACTATATCTAACTATATATATATATATGTATCCCTATCATATCTATATATATATCATATCTATAAACACATATTTGAGTGTGATGTAGTGTGTGTGTGTTTGTGAGCTGCAGTGTGTGTGAGAGTTTGAGGTGTCGTGTGTGTGTTCATTATGAAGAGTGTGTGGGGGGGGGGGGGGGATCGAGGTGGGGGTATTGTGTGAGTGTAGTGTCGAGTGTGCCTGTGTGTGTGTGTGTGAGTGTGTGTGTTTTTGTGTTCGTTGAGGACTGTAAGTTGTGTCTGTGTGTGTTGTGTGTGCTTTGTACGTGTGTGTGTGAGTATCTGTGTGTGTGTGTGTGTGCTGTGTTAGTGAGTGTCGTGTGAGTTTGTGTCGATGTTAATGAGAGTATGAGGCAGAGTGGAGTGGTGGGGGTCGGGTGGGGGGGGGTGGGGGGGTTTAATAAGTGTGTGTGACAGCGTGCTGTCGTGTGTCGAGAGTTTTGGAGTGTAGATTGTGTGTGTCACAGACTTGAGTGTCGAGGCGGGGGGGCGGGGGGACAGGGGGGGGGGTTTGTGACTTGTAAGATGTGTTATGTGTGTGTGAGTGTGAGTGTCGGACGGTCGTATGTATGTCTGTGATGTGGTGACGTGTAGTGTGTGATTTTGGAAGTGCTGTGTGTGTGACGCTGTGTCGTCCGGCGTGTCGTCGAGTGTGTGTGTATGCTATGTGTGGTGGTATGTCCGTGTGTGTGAGGGTGTGGTGAGGGTGTGGTGTGTGTATCGTGTGTGTGCTTGTGTGTGTGTGAGTGTGTGGTGTGGTGTCTGTGTGTGCTGTGTGTGTGTGTGTGTCTGTATGTGTCGTCGTGGAGTGCGAGTCGAGTCAGTGCTGTGTGTGTTTTTCGTAGTGTGTGGTGTGTGTGTGTGTTTGTGTAGTGTTTGTGTGTTGGTGAGTCGAGAACGGTGAGGGGACCCGGTGGGTGTGGGTGGGGGTGGGGGGGTGTTAAGGGGGGGGGGGGGGGGTGAGTGTGTTTGTGTGTCGAGTGTGTGTAGTGTGAGTTTGATAGTGTTGTGTGCTGTGTGACGTGTGTGACCTGTGCGTGTGCTGTGTGTGTCCGTGAGTAGTCAGAGTGTGAAGTGTGACCCGACTGTTCTGTGTGTCGTGAGCGTCCCGTGCTGAGTGTGTGTGTGTCTGTGTCGTGTCGTTTCGTTTAGTGGGTGTTTGTGTGTTGTTAGTGAGTGTGATGTCGGAGTTAGATAACGTTCGTTAGTTACGACTAGTTTGTTAGTTCTATGTATAGTTATATGTACTACTATTACTATATAAATTTATTTATATTGGTTTATATATATTATATTATATAATTATATATATATATATATATGTTATAAATTTATATACGATTATATATATATATTTTTATATATATATATTATACGTATTTTTATTACTATATATATATCTATATGTGTGTCAGTGTGCGGGTGTGTGTGAGTGTGTGCGGTGTGTGTAAATTGATTTATTTATATATATATTATATATATGATATATTTATATATATATATAGATTAATTATATTTATATATATTATATATATCCTTATTTTACATTTATAATGTATATATATATACTATACATATATATATAATATATATTTATATATATATCTTATATATATATTTATATTTATGCATATATATGTATATAATGTATACACTTATATTTATTATTATATATATAGATATCATATATTTATATATCTTTATTTATATGTTTTATACTGTATATATTATATATATATTTTTATATATATATATCATATATTATATTTAAATAATACTATATACATATATATATATATAATCAAGTTATATAATAATCAATTGGCCTTCTTTTCCACCCCACACATACCACATACACACAATACTTTATATATATTTATATTATACTTATATATATATATTATATACTATATATATATATATTTATATAAATGTATTATTTATATGTAATATATATTATATATATATATATATACTACTATATATGTATACTATATTTACCACTATATATATGGATATATATTAATATATATATTTATATATATACTATATATATGTATATATATATATGTAATTCTATTCACTACTAATATTATATATTTATATATATATTTATATATTATATATATGTCTTTTATATCTATTATATATTTATATATAATAGTCTATATATATATATATGTATATATATTATATTTGTGTGTATATTCTTATATATATATATATATACATATATATATATATATTTTATTTATACTTATAATTCATTATATTTATCTATATAATCTATTTATATTATATATGTATCTTATCTATTTTTCATACATATATATATATTATATGTTATATCACTATATACTATATATATGTATATATATATAATAATATATATATATTCGATATGTAATATATAAATATATGGCCTAATCAAATATATATACATATATTATATAATTTTATACTATATATAATCCTATTATATATACTATACATACATATATTATATATACTCCATATATATTATATATATATAATAGATACTTTCACATAACTTACATATACATGTATTTATGAAAACACCATACATCACACCACACACACACACAAGAACACAACACAACTATATATATATATTTATCTATCGCATTAATATATACTATCTTATACTATTCTATTATATACTATATCACTATTTATGTATATATATATATACTATAATATATATATATCATATATCAGTATATATATTCTCTATAGTATGTTCTTTTTTTCAAAAATATATATATAACCTATACTATTATATACCTATTATATATCTCTATACTATATATACCTATAAAAAATACCTATATACCTTATATACTGCTATATATATACACACACACACACACACACACACACACAGAGAGAGAGAGAGAGTGTCGAGAGAGACGAGAGAGCAGAACGACGCGCAGAGGAGACGAGACCGCGACGAGCGAGCGAGACTGTGAAGGAGATCGTGAGAGAGACGAGAAGACGGGGGAGGGGGGGGCCAGAGACGAGACCCGCAGAGAGAGCCGAGAGAGAAAGACGAGAGAGAGAGAGAAGCAGCTAGACGCGGAGAGAGGAGGAGAGGAGAGAGACGAGGGGAGAGAGAGAGAGGCCCAAGGATGCCACACGAGACGAAGGAGTGACCGAGAGAGCGAGCCCGCCCAGCACCACACAGACGAGACGAGACCCGTCCGTGAGAGAGTAGTCCAGAGAAGGACGAGAGGAGCCGAGAGAGAGGGTAAGAGACGACAGAGTGCAGAGGACTCGAGAGAGGAGAGCAGAGAGACGGGGGCGGAGGGGGGGGGAGGATGAGGAGGGGGAGGGGGAGAGGGCGGGAGGGGGGGCGAACGGGCGAGCGGGAGCGGGAGAGAGAAGAGAGACGAGGAGATGAGAGAGGAGAGGGAGAGAAGACGGAGGAGAGGTGGACGGAGAGAGAGGAGAGAGAGAGAAAGGAGAAAGAGCGAGGGAGAGATAGATAGATAGATGATAGAGATGAGGAGAGTGAGAAAGAAGAGAGACGGAGAGAGAGAGATAGAGAGAGAGGGAGAGAGAGAGAGGAGCCGAGAGAGAACACGAGAGAGAGAGAGGAGAAGACGAAAGAGAGAGGGAGAGATAAGTGAGAGATAGGGAGTGGGAACAGGGTCGAGTAGAGAGAGGTAGAGTGAGGTAAAAGGTAGAGAGAGATGAGAGCAGAGAGAGCCGAGAGAGGAGAGGAGAGAGGAGTGAACGAGAGAAGGAGCGAAGAGACGGAGAGAGCCCCGAGAGTGCGGATGAGAGTCCGAGGGAGAGACGATCCGAGAGAGATGAAGAGAGAGAGGAGGAGTAGAGCCGAACACGAGAGAGATGAGAGAGAGAGAGCGGAGTGGAGAGAGAGAGAAGGACGAGAGGAAAGAGATCGAGAGAGGACGAGGAGACGATGACGAGAGACGAGGTGAGGAGAGAGTGAGCAGAGAGGAGAGGAGAGACGAGGAGCAGGACTGCAGAGAGAGAGAGAGAGAATGCCGAGGGAGAGATAGAGAGAGATAGGGAGAGACAGGGAGAGGTAGAGAGAGGTAGAGAGTGGTAAAGAGAGGTAGAGAGAGATAGAGAGAGAGAGAAGGGGAGGGGAGAAAGAGAGAGAGAGAGAGAGAGAGAGAGAGAGAGAGAGAGAGAGAGAGAGAGAGAGAGAGAGAGAGAGAGAGAGAGAGAGAGAGATGAGAGAGACGCGCCGAGAGGAGAGAACGAGAGAGAGTGGAGAGAGACGACGGAAAGAGGCCAAAGGGAAGAGATAGAGAGAGATCGGCAGCAGCTGAAGGGAGAGGTAGTGAGAGGTAGAGAGGGGTTTAAAGAGTGGTAGAGAGTGGATAGAGAAGAGAGAGAGACAGGGGACGCGGAGAATGAGAAGAAAGAGAGATGATCGATAGAGGAGAGACGGAGAGGTGAGCGCAGGGAGTGACGAGAGAGCGAGAGAGATCACAGGATGAGCAGGAGACGACCGACCCGCAGAGAGACGAGAGGAGCGAGAGAGACGGCCTCCCGCGAGCGAGGGACGAGAGGGAGAGAGAAAGAGTGATGGATCTGAGAGAGTGGAGAGTGAGGAGAGAGAGAAGAGTAGAGAGGAGTGAGACGACGAGAGAAGACGACGAGACCGAGAGAGGTGACGCCGAGAGAGAGACGAGATGGAGGACGAGAGGAGGAAGAGCCGAGAGGACTGGCACCAAAACTTAGAGACAGTGATAAGGAGAGAGCGAGTGCACGTGATGCGACGCGCGTCCGGCCTCTGCAATTGGATTCCACTCCCTGCAGGCGGTAGCTGTCTCTCTCGCCAGCGGGTTCTGCGGCTGTCCCCATCGCCGATCTTCGACGAAAGGCCGCCGCTACCACGCCCCTTGCCACGCCTCGACACGCCCACGGAACTAGGATCCGGCGACATTTCCTTTCCTCATGCGGCGCGGGCTAATCAAGGTCGGGGTTTTATATATCACGAAAGGATTCAATCATCACACACGGTAGGAGAGCAGCCAGGTTACTAGGAGGGGAATGTCGAAAGAGAGAGGTAGAGGCAGTGAAAGTGTGATAACGAGAAAGAAAGTGAGATTGTAGAAACGAGTTTTCGGTCATTTTGATTTTGAAGTACCTTTGATTTTAGAAGAGAGTGGGGCCGACCGGACGGCGTGGCGGAGGCGCTTTGCGAGGCGTTGGTGAGTCGCGGAGGCGGGGAATGGCAGCGTGGCATGGGTTGGGGGTCGATCACTCGTTGTGTGTGGGGGGGGGCGTGGAGGGGGGGGGGAAGCTGGGCGTCCGGTATTGTTTTCGAGGGTGCGGAGGAGTGGATCTGTCGGGCTGTATCTCTGGTACAGAAGATCCCACGCTACGCTTAGTGGAGTTTGTGTCGTGTGCTGTGTCGAGTGTGTGTGTGTGAGAGTGAGAGTGTCGAGTATGGGTCCGCTGTGTGTCGTTTCGTGGTCGAGTGAGTGTAGAGAGTGTGTGTGTGTGATTGTAGTCCGTGTGTGTGTGTGTGTGTGTAGTGTTGTTTTGAGCATTGTGTGTAGGGTGAGTGTCGGTGTGGCTGTGCTTTTGTGTCCGTAGTGTGAGTGTGTGTGTCGTGTGTCGTCGTGTGTGCTGTGTGTGTGTGTGTGGCCTATATATAATACTATCATATAGATATATAGCATATACGATCATCTCTCAATCTCTTATATCTCTATATCATATCACTTTATCTCTATATATCATCTATCATATATATCTTTATATCTCTATATATGCTTTGATGTGTGGTGTGTCGCTTTGTGTGAGTCCGGTGTGTGTGTGTGTGTATTGGTGTGTGTGTGTAAGTATGGGTGTGTGGGTTGGTGTGTGTGTGTCCGTCGTCGTGTGTGTGTGTGTCTGGCCACCCCCTGTGAAGATATGTATTAGTGTGTAGTCAGCTGTGAAGAGTGTGCTGTGCTGTGCTCGAGTGTGTTGTGTGTTGTATGTTTGTGTGTGTTAGTGATGTGTGTCCCCCTGTGGGGGGGGGGGGGGGGGGGGGGGGGGGGGGGGGTGGAGTGTGTGTGTGTGAGTGTCCGTGGTGTGGAACGCTTGCCAGTTGTCGTCGGTGTGAGTGAACGTGTGTGTGTGTTTCGTGTAAACCTGTGGGGTCGGATGTGGGTGTGTCGTGTACTTCAGTCGGTGTGCGTGTGTTGTTGGGTATGTGTGTGTATGGCGATGTGTGTGGTAGTGTGTGTGTGTGTGGTACGTCGTGTGTGTAGTGTGTGTGTAGGTATATTGGTGTTCTGTGTGTGTGACGTTGTGAGGTGGGTGTGTGGCGTGTGTTTAGTGTCGTGTGTAGTTGTGTCGGTAATGTGTTGTTTAATTTTGTGTGTGTTGTGTGTGTGCGTCGTGTGTGTAGTGTGTGTGTCCGTCGTGTGTGTGTATTGCGTGTGTTCGTGTAGTGTGTCGACGCTGTGGTAGTTAGTGTGTGGTGTGGCTTAGGAGTCTTGTGTGAGTGATGCTGTTCGTGTGTCGTGTGTGTGTAGTGTGATGTGTCGTGTGCAGGCGTGTATGGGAGTGGGTGTGGGCTGTGGTGTGGTTTGTGTGTGTCCGTGTGTGTGTCGTGTAGTGTGTGTCGTGGTGAGTGTGTCGTGTCGTGTATGAGTTGGTATGTGTGTTGTGTGTGTGTGTGTGTATCGTGAGCTGTGTGTCGTGTGTGATGAGTGTGGCGTGTGGTGTGTGTGTGTGTGTGTGATAATATATATATATATATATCTATCTATATATATACTCCTATATATAAATATATTATCTTATATAATATCCTATCATATATTCACATGTGTGAGGTCTGTGTTGTTGTGATGTGAGTCGTCGTCCGTGTGTCGCCGTGTGTAGGTGTGTGTGTGTGTGGGTG
Organism: Penaeus japonicus; assembly: GCF_977035675.1. Taxonomy (NCBI): domain Eukaryota; kingdom Metazoa; phylum Arthropoda; class Malacostraca; order Decapoda; family Penaeidae; genus Penaeus; species Penaeus japonicus. The sequence goes on along the minus strand of NW_028234403.1, from coordinate 29,717,764 downwards.
TGTGTCGTGGGTGTGTGTGTAGTTGTGCTGTGTATGATGATGTGTGCGGTGTGTCCGTGTGCTGTGTAATGTGTGTGTGGTGTGTGTGACGGTGTGTCGTGTGTGTGTGTGTGTGTGTCGTGGGGGTGTGGGCGTGTGTGTGAGTCTGTGTTTGTGTGCTGTGTCGTGTAGTGTCGTGGTGTGTGGTGTTTATCGTCGTGTGTAAGTGTGTTTGTGTGTGTCGTGTGTGTTGTTGTGTGTGTGTGAGTTTGCGGTGTGTGTTTATTTAATATAAGCTATTTTAAAATGGTATATCATATATATATATAATATAATATATCTCTATATATACATAATCTCATGGATTTGTGTGATTGAAGATGTGTGGGTGATGTGTGTGTCGCTGAGTGTGAGGGACGTGTGTGTTCGTCGTTGTAGTGTGTGTGTGTATACTATCTACTCTATCTATATATCTCTATCTATATATATCTTACTAATAATATATATCTCTACTATATATATAATATATCTTGTTTGAGTGTGTGTGTAGTGGTGTGTGTGTGTAGGTGTGTTTGTGAGAGTGTGCTTGTGTGTGCTGTGTGTGTGAGGTGTTGTAGTGTCGTAGTGTGTCGTGCGGTGTGGTGTGTGTTGGGTGCTTGGGTGTTTTTAGTTGATAATGTAGTGTTGTGTGCACGTGGTCGTGTCGTGTGTGTCCGGTGTTTGTGAGTGTCGTCGAGTATATATATATCTAACTCGATATCTTATATCATCTATCACTATACGTGTCGTGTGTGTGTGTGTGTAGTGTGTTGTGTGTGTGTGTGTGTGTCCGAGTGTGTGTCCGTGCTGGTTTGTTTGTAGACGTGTGTGTGGTCGTCGGTATGTAAAGTGTTTCTGACGTGTGTGTGTCGTGAGTGTGTGTGATTGAGTGGCTGTGTAATTGTGTGTGTCTTGTGTGGTGTGTTGTGTGTGTGTGTGTGTGTCGTATTCGTGCATGTCCCTTAGCAAGTGGGCTGTGGATGTGACGTGATGGCGTCGTGTGTGTGTGTCGTGTGTGTAGTTGTGTGGGTGTGATGTGTGTGTGTGTGTGGTGGTGTGTGTGTGTGTGTGTGCTGTGTCGTGTGTGTGTGTGAGTGTGTCGTGTGTGTGTGTGTGTGTGTGGGAGTATTCATTCTCTCCTCTCATCTATAGATCTATTCACTATACTTATAAATAAATCTAATATCTTCTATACAGCTGTGTAGTGTGTGTGTGTGTGTGTGTTTGTGTGAGTGTGTCGTCGTGTGTGAGTTTCTGTGCGTGTGTGTAATATATGTTTGTTGTATATGGGGGGGCTGGGGGGGGGGGAGGGGGGGGGTGGTGGGGCGTGGGGTTGTGGAGATGGTGTGTGTGTGTGGTGTGAGAGTATTGTGTGACTGTGTGTCGCCTAGCGTGTGTGTATGTGGGTGTCGTGCTATTCGTCGTGTAAGTGTAAATATATCCTTTATCTCAATATATATATAATGTGCTGTCGAGATGAGTGAGTAGAGATGAGTGAGTGAGTGGGTGTGTGTGAGTGTGTGAGTGTCCGTGTCGTCTTGTCCGTCGTGCTGACTGAGTGTAGTGTCGTGTGAGTGAGTATGGGAGGGTATATATATCAATATCTATATATATATTAAATCATATATCCTATAATATACTATATAATAACTATACTACTAACTATACTATATCACTGATCGTCGCGTGTGACGTGTGAGTGTGTGTGAGAGTAGTGTCTCCGTGTGTGTGTGGTCTCTCTATATATCTATCTATATCTATTATCTATCTAATCATATATATCATATAGATATATATTATTATCTCTCTCTCAAATATATATATCAGTGTGTAGTCGTGTGATTCGTTGTGTGTGTGTGTTGTGTGAGTTTTGTCGTCGGCGTGTCGTCGTGTGTGTGTGGAGTGGGCTGGGTGCTGGGTGAGACAGTGCGTGTGGTATGGTTGGTGTGAGTGTGTGTCCGTCGTGTGCTCACGTAGTGTGTGTGTGGTGTCGTGTAGTGTGTGTAGTTGTGTTGTAATATATATCGATACTAATACAATCTATTAGTGTGACGTGTGTGTTATGTGTGTGTGCGGTAGTGTGAGTGTGTGACGTGGTGTGTGTGTGTGTGTGGCGGCGAATGGGTGAGTTTAGAGTGTAGTGTGCGTGTTGGCTGTGTGATTGCTCGTGTGTCAGTGTTGGTCGGTGTGCGTGTGTGTGTAGCTGTGTGTGTGTGTGTGCGTGTGTGTGTGTGTCGTGTGTGTGCTGCTCGTATGCATCGCGTGAGTGGGTGTGTCGTGTGTGAAGTGTGTGTTTGTAGTCAGGTCGTGTGTGTGTGTCGAGGTCAGTGCTGTCTGTACGTGTGTAGTGTGTGTGAGTGTGGGTGTAGTGAGTGTCGGGTGTCATATATACTATCATTCTCCATCATCTCCCTATACCTATCATATCTCTACTCTCAATATACTCACTCTACCTCTCTATCAATACTACTAATCTATATAATATATATATAAATCGAGTGTGTTTTTGGTGGGGGGGGGTGTCGAGTGTTGTGTAGTGAGTTTGTCGTGGTGTTAGGGAGTTGAGTGTCTGAGTATCCATTTGAGTGTGTCTACTGGCGTGGGCGGGGTGGGCTGGGGGCTGGGGGTGGGGGGGGGGGTGTGGGTGTGTTGGGTGTTTGCGATGGTTTGCAGTGTATTGTTTGTGTGTGTTGATCGTGTGTCGTAGTGGTGTGTAGGGTCGTGTGTGTAAGATTGTTTCTGAGCTACTGAA
>NW_028234403.1:29667494-29669994 GCF_977035675.1 Penaeus japonicus | reverse complement strand
GGTGGGAAGAGGGCGGGGGTCATAAAGGAAAGTATGACCTTCAGATTTCCAATATATATATATATATATATATATATATATATATATATATATATATATATATATATATATGTGTGTGTGTGTGTGTGTGTGTGTGTGTGTGTGTGTGTGTGTGTGTGTGTGAGAGAGAGAGAGTGTGTGTGTGTGTGTAAATGCATATCAATCTATCTATATACATGAAATAATATCATTTCACCTTTCACGTATACGGAATCAAATTACTAAACCTTATAAAATTCTTTATCATAGATACCCATTCCTTTATATAACAACATCATTAACTTTCAGATTAGATTACGTTCACATTTTTGACAGATTGGGACAATAATCAAATCCGTTTTTTTTATTCATGTACAACCCCCCCCCCCCCCCCCAAAAAAAAAAAAACCCCCACAAAAAAAAACCCACCAAAAAACCCCCCCCCAACACCCCCCCAAAAAAAAAAAAAAATAAAAAAAAAAAAAAAAAAAAAAAAAAAAAAAAAAAACTTAAATTGGGGAAACTAGGCGCAGCTGCATCGCTTTCAATTTTATGCAGATTATAGCGAATGAAAAGTTTAATTAACGATGAATAAAGGGATGGAGGAGAAGCAGGAAGAGGAGTGAAAAAAGGAGGAAGGAGAATGTCAATAAAATATAAGAGAAGCAGGTGATAATGATGATGAAGAAAATACTGATAGTGATAACAAGAAATAATAATGATAAGGGATGATGATGATGCTGAGGATAATGACAATCATATTAGTGATGATAATGATAATGACAATACTAATGGTAACAGTAAGGATGATAGTGATAATGGTGCTGGTGATGATATGATAATGATAATAATGATGATAGTAACAATATTAATAATAGAAATATTAATTTTGATGAAAATGATCATAATAATGATGATAAAGATAATGACAATTATAGTAATGATTACAATAATGATAATAGTGACAATCATAATAATGAAAATAATAATGATAGTAATGATATCGATAATGATAGTAATGATATTGATAATGATAGTAATAATGACAACAATATCAATAGATAATGATAATAATAATGATAATATTAATGAATAATAAAGATAACAATGATAATAAAATGGTGGTAATAGTAATAAGGATATGAATAATAATGATAATAAAGGTAATGATGATAATGATAACAATAATGATAAGAATGATAATAACAATAATGATAACAATATTGATAATAGTGATAAGAATAACAGGAGTAGAAGTAGTGGCAGTAGTAATGACAATAATAATTCGATACTGTCAATACTAAATGATAATGATAACATTAGAAAAAACTATAATGCGGATGATAATTCTGACGATATTCAAGGTGATGATAATATTGCTAATGAAGAAGTAATAGCGATAACAATAAATAATGATAAACAGATAAAATCCACCATTTTGTTTTCGAGAACGCGAATTTCGAAGATATATTTTGCTTATTCTCTCTCTCTCCATTTTTAACATATAATTTACCAACGCTAACATGATAACTAAAATAACAAAACGATAATATATTAAGTATAAATAAACTCAAAAACAATTTTTGTAATGAAAGACTTTGGCAACGAGACACAATGGCGCGCGGACAGGCATTGGAAAGAGGGAAAAAATAGTTTATTGTCATTTACGTGTCCGTTTTGATTAATAGTGAAGCAAGTGTTGATGGATGATGCAATCTTTTTTTAAATCTCAAAGTTCATTTACTGAAAGATTTACAGTTTGTTTCTATTTACTTTTTGTTTATATATCTTGTTCATCGTGCGTGTGTGTGGTTTTCTGTCATCGTCATCTGCTATTAATCTCTTGTTTTTCATGTAAGTCTGTTTTCTCTAATGTTTGTACATATGTGTGTATGTGTTTGGATATGTGTCCGTGTGTGCGCAAGTGTGTGTCCATCTATAATTGGCTATATGTGAACCCATGTGTGTGTGTATGTGTGTGTGTGTGAAGCCTACATACATATGCATGTATTTTCATCACTTCCCGCATGTCCTTAACTTAAAGCAATTTGCCAGTGAAAGTCAACGGATCTTTTGCAAATGCAGAACAGGAATAGTGACCTTAAGCTTAATTTTTTTTTCTCCTTTTTTCTTTTTTTTTTTCTCTCTCCACCCTGTCTTATTTTTGGAAATTGGGGACACCTTTTGGGGCTGCTGTTCCGTTCGGTAGAATTAGTTCAGGAGGGGAGTAGGGAGAGGAGGGAGGGAGGGAGGGAGAAAGAAAAAGGGGGGGGGAGGAGATGGAGATAGAGGAGGATGCAGAGAAGGAGGGAAAAGGAAAGGCTAAAGGAAAAATGGGTGTGAATTGTGATGATGAAAAGGGGGAGAGGGAGGAGGATATGGGGGAAGAGCAAATAAGGGATGATAAACGGGGGAGAAAGGGGAGGAGAGGATATGGCAAGGGGAAAATGATGATAAAATGGAAATAACTGGAAAAAGGCAG
>NW_028234403.1:29657494-29662494 GCF_977035675.1 Penaeus japonicus | reverse complement strand
CTCTCTCTCTCTCTCTCTCTCAGTCATCTCCTCTCTCTCAGTCTCACTGCTCTCCTCTCTCATCTCTCTCTCTCTCTCTCCTCTCTCTCTCTCTCTTTCTCTCTCTCTCTTCACTCTCTCTCTCTCTCTCTCTCTCTCTCTCTCTCTCTCTCTCTCTCTCTCTCTCTCTCTCTCTCTCTCTCTCTCTCTCTCTCTCTCTCTCTCTATATATATATATATATATATATATATATATATATATATACATCTTCTTCTTCTTCTTTTTCTTCTTCTTCTGATTCTTTTTTGTGTGAATATCTATGTGTTACTCACGATTTGTTTATATCTATTTGCTTCATAATCTCACTCTTTCCTACTCTCCTTCTCCTTCTCTCCCTTATATTCTTCCCTAACTGTTTCCCTCCTTCCGGTTTCCCTCTCATTTCTGTTTCACCTTCTCTCTCCCTCTCTCCCTTAACTTTTCCGCTATTATCATTCCTCCTTCTCTTTCCGCCAACGTAACCTCGCTTCCTCCCCCTCCTTTTACCTCCCTCTCATCCCTTCCTTCCATACCTTAATGCCCCACCTTCCCCCTCAGTCCCCCTCCCTGCTCCGACACTCTCTGTCCCCTCCACCTCCATCAGCTTTTCGCTCCACCCCCCTCCCTCCGCATTCCACCCTCCTCCCCCTACCCCCCCTCTCCTCCTCCTCGCCCTCTCCTCCTCCGGCTGCAGCGAGCGAACTGACCACGCGCAGAACCTCTGCATGATCATAAGCCGTGAGTGTCGGGTCGGGAGTCGGGAGTCGGGGTCTGTCGGCAGCGAATCCCACAATACCTCCTCCTCCCCCTCCCTCCCCCACCCCTATTACCCTCCCAGCCCCTAGGAGATTAGGGACTTCGATGACGTCATAAATCCGGCTGGTTGCGACAGCCTCCCTATTAATGGAGGGGGAGGAGGAGCATTGGGGGGGGGCAGAGGAGGGGGGTTAGGGGGATAGCGTAGGGATGTGCGGGAGGGGGAGGGGCCAGGGAGGATATAAGGGGGGTAGGAAGAGGAGGGAACAAGTGGAAGAAGAAGAATGAGAATGAGAGAAAGAAGAAGAAATGGGGAAAAGAGAGGGAAAAAAGACTAGGAAGAGAAGGGAGGGTGAGAGGGAAAGAAGGAGGGGGGGGGGAGAGGGAGAGATATTTTGAGATGCTGAGCAGATCGTAGCCGGGAGATGGAGATGGGTGATGCTGCGTGTTGTTTGTGAGAGTTTGTTTGCGCGGATAACGGATTTTTAGTCTCTCTCGCTTTTTCAACTATCTTTGCTATAAACAGGGCTACTTGCATTTATCTATCTATGTATGTATCTGTCTATTCACGTATCTATATATGTGTCTGTCTATTCATCTATTTTGCATTTGCTGTTTTATATGTTTATTATCTATTGTCTATCTTTATATATGTTCTGTTCATTTACTGATCCGGGCGATCAATTTGCAATTTATATGCAATTCATCTCTCTCACATCTCTCTCTCTCTCTCTCCGTTCCCCCTACAACGCTCTCTATGTCAATCTATCTGTCGATCTTGCTATCTATCTGTCCGTCTATCTGTTTATTAATTTATCTACGAGTACTTATTCACCTCGCTCTCTCTCTCTCTCTCTCTGTATTTCCTTCCAATAATTCCTTTTTTCTCCCTTCCTTTTCCCTCTACCCCCCCCCCCCTTCATAATCCAGTCCCTAAAACACAAGTAACAGGAAATCACAGATAAAAAATAAATAAAATAAAATAAAAAGCGAAGCATCCTCACAGCTTCCGGGAAACAGATTTCATCTCACACTCTAACTCAGGTGTAATATCGCCCGTTTCTTTACGCGTTGTTTATTGTTGTTGTTTTTTCTTCTCTTTTCGCTGTTGGTATTCGTACTCTCGTACTTTCGATGTTTTGTATCTATTTATTTATTCATCTATCTTTTTTTACTTATACTCTTTTTTGACTGTTCGTTTGTGTGTTAAACGGATTACACCGAAATATGAGATTTACACGATAATGATAATTATTCATGTTTTTATCACTCTTGTTGTTTTCATCATTCGTATCATTATCATTACTGTTGTTATCATTATGATTATTATCTTTGTTACCATCATCATCATTATCCTTATCATTACTATCTTTTATCATTCAGTATCATTACCATCATCGTTATTTCTATCACTATCATTATTAATATCATTATCATTATCATATTATTATCACAATTATTAATCAATATCATTAATCATCATAATCATCAACATCAATCAATCATTTAACATAATTATTATAACCATTACTATCATCCTCATTAATACTAGAATTCTTATTAATATCACTACCATTGTTATTATCATTATTATTATCATCATCATCTTTATCATTATCATCCTTAACATAAAGGCATATCAGGTATCGCGTCACAATAAAACAATATCAAATGACAATGAAATCAAGCGTGACACACACCTCGCACGCTCCTCCAAACTTCCACCATCACTTCCCTACCCGCAGTTTTCAAAAAACCTCTCCTCAAACACCACGAGGTTTTTCCCCACCCTCTCTACCCCTCCCCTCCCCTCTCCCCTCCCTCCCCCTCCATCACCCACTAATACACAACTCCCCTGTACCCCCTCATCCCCTCTCACCCCCCCCACCTCCGTCCCCTCACCCTTCCCTCTCGTTTCAAACACACCCGTATCGTCCGAATCGCCAGCGGATAACATTCATAACAGAGGGGGGAACAGGCGAGAACGAAACAACACCTTTTCCCACGGCTGTTCTTACGAGACGTCCCCCTACCCAACCCCCTACTTACACCCCCCTATAACCCCTCTCTATCGTCGGGACTCACCCCTAAACCCCATAACCCTCCCCCTATCCACCCACCCCCTCCTCCTACCTTACCCTCCTCCCGACCAAGAAAGATTCCCTCAGATGCTTATACCTTACCTCTCCCGCCAAAACCCCCCCCCACCTTTTCCCACCTCTCTCTCCTTCCCCCCTCCGCTTCTGCAATTTCTTTCTCTCTCATCTCTCTCTCATCTCTTCTGCCTCGTCTCTCTCTCTCTCTCTCTCTCTCTCTCTCTCTCTCTCTCCTTCCCTCTCTCCTTCCCTCTCCTCCCTCTCTCTCCCCTCCCCCCTGCTCCCTCTCTCTCCCCTTCCTCATCTTTTCTCTCTCCCTCCCCCCCTCCCCCCCTCCCCCCATTCCAAGGACCTGACAAACAAGATACAAAAGTAGATCTCTTGTTACGTGGTGTGAACAAGCATGTACTTTTTGTTGTTGTTGTTGTTGTTGTTACTTGTTCCTTTTTCTTTCGTTTTATTTTTATGGCGTTTTTTTAATGAATATTATCATTTGGTTTTATTATGTTTTTCTTCTTTTTGGTCTGCTTATTCTCTCTAGTTATTATATTTTCTTTTCTTTACTTATCTCTTCTTATTTCTTCTTTTTTTTCTTCTTCTTCTTCAATTTCTTGACTTTCATCTTATTTTCTTGTGTCAACAACTTGATTCTCTTCATTTTCCATTATCTTAATTTGTAACAAAATCATCAATCACATTCTTGTTACTATCGCTATCATAGTTATTAAATTATAATGGGAATAAAATGATAATACGAAAATGGAAAAATTATAAGGATGATAAGATAAGATCAAAAATAATAATGACAAGACAATAATGATACTAATAACATTTTATAATAATAAGGACTGATGAAGATGATAATAATAAATAAATAATAATAACGTAATAATAATGATAATAATAATAATAATAATAATAATAATATAATAATGATTGATATATGATAAATGATAATTATAATAATGACAATAATAACAATAATGATAATAATAAAACAATAACAACAACAACAATGATACTAGTAATAATAATAATAATAATGATAACAATAGTAAGACTAATGATGCAAATTAATAACAATGGTAAAGGATTTTGATAATAATGATGTTGTCATTGTAATTGTCAGTACCACTGATATCATCATCATCTTCATAATAATCATTAACATTATTATTTTCATGATTATTATCCTCATTATCATCAATATTGTCAAAATCATTATTATCCATATCATTATTACTGTTATTATTATTAATATTATCATCATTTATATTGTTATCATCATCACTATCATTATCATTGTTCATCAGCATTATCATTATTATTATCTCAAATGTCATTATCAATTGTTAATTATCTTTATCATTATATAATCATGCATTATCATCTTATATTATATAATCATCATTACATCATATCATTACTCTAATCATTCTTATCGCTCTCAGTTTTTCATTAACATTATATCGTATTATACTATTATATTATTGTCATTAATATATCATTACTATCTCATCATTATAAATTTATTACTGCTATAGCATATCATAATTAGTATCATTATAATTACGCTTTCATCATTATGATCATATCAGCGAAAAGAGAGAGAGACAGAGAAGAGAGAGAGGAGAAAGAGTGAAAGAGAAGAGAGAAGAAAGAGAGAGAGAGGGAGAGTAAGAAGAGAGACGAGAAAAGAGAGAGAGAAAGAGAGAGAGAGAGAGAGAAAGAGAGTGAGAGAGAGTGAGAAAGAGAGAAGGAGAGAGAAAGAAAGAGAGAGAGTGAGTTAGAGAGAGAGAGATAAAGAGAAAGAGAAAGAAAGAGAGAAGAGAAAAGAGAGAAAGTGAGAGAAAGAAAAAGAGAAAGAGAAAAGAAAGAGAAAGGAGAAAGAGAGAGAGAAAGAGAGAGAGAAAAGAGAAGAAGAAAGAAAAAGAGAGAGGATGAGAGAGAGAGATAGAGAGAGAACGAGATAAAAGAAAGAAGAGAGAGAGAGAAGAGAGAGAGAGAAGAGAGAAAGAGAGAAAGAGAAGAAGAGAGAAGAAGAGAAGGAGATATGGAGAATGAGAGATAGCTAGATGCTAATATATATAAAGAAGAAGAGATAATAATATAGTTTAGATAGATAGATA
>NW_028234403.1:29651317-29653817 GCF_977035675.1 Penaeus japonicus | reverse complement strand
ACTGGTGGAGAGATGAGAGAGAAGGAGGAGAGGATGAGGAGAGAGAGAGGATGGGGAGGGATGAAGGGAGGGAGGGCAGGAGGAAGAGGAAGAAGAAGAGAGGGGAGAGAGGAGGAGATAGGAGAGATGAGAGGGAGAGAGAGAGATGGGGCGAGGCTTGGTGAAGAGGAGAGGAGGAGTGGTGAGAGAGGGGGAGTGAGTGGGTGAAGAGAGGAGGAAGAGAGAGAGCAGAGAGAGAGTAGAGGATGAGAGAGAGAGAAGAGGAGAAGAGAGAGTAGAGAGAGGGAGAGAGGGGCCCTAGAGAGAAAGAAGGAGGAGAGGGAAGTGAGGAGGAGAACGAGTGGAGAAGTGAGAGATGAGTGAGAGAGAGAGAGAGAGGAGATGAGTAGGTGAGAAGGTGGAGTGGGGATGTGGATGAGGAGAGGGGGTCAGAGAGAGGGGGTCAGAGAGAGAAGAGGACGAAGCGAGAGATGACGATAGAGGAGAGCGGGAGAGAGGAGGCGAGAGACGAGGAGAGTGAGTGTGTATTGAGATTTGGAAGAGAGAGAGAGAGAGCGAAAGGGAAACAAACCCCTCCACACACACACACACACACAACCCCATAAACCAAGATCCACTTCATAAAACATCTTCTCTCCTCCCACAGCACCACACTCCGACACCATAGCCCACAATCCCTAAGGGCGGAGTGAATAACATCCCCAAAGAACACCATAACACCATAAACAAAACAAAAACAAGTCTTAAATCTCTTTTTATGACTTGTGTTATGGACTCAGGCAACCGTTTGGAACTATAAGCTATTTTGTCGTGGGTATAATGCTTGTAATGGGCGATTGTGTGTGTGTGTGTGTGTGTGTGTGTGTGTGTGTGTTTCTGTGTATGTGTTTGTCCGTGTGTGTGCGAGTGTGTGTATATGTTTTCCTGTGTGCGTATTTGTGTTTGTGTATGTCAGCATGTCTATATATGTTGGTTTATAATTTCGTGTGTGTATACGTGTGCATGCACAAACTCACACACACACACACACACACACACACACACACACACACACACACACACACACACACATACACACACACACACACACACACACAAGCATGAGCGTTTGCGCGCGATCGTGTCTTTTTTATCATTACGAAAAAGGTATAAGAGGAAACCTGAGGAACTAGTAAGAATGATAAGCTTTTCTATACCCATGGAGGTTTATTGATATTATTAAATATATAAATATAAACACATATAGATATATATGTGTTTATATTGTTGTATATTGTTCCTCTCCCCCTTCCTCTTTCTCTTCCTGTACCTTCTCGCCTTTCTTCTTCTAATCCTCCTCTACTTTCTCTTTCTTCTCTTCCTTCCTCCTCATTCTCACTTTTCTTTTTTTCCTCTTTTCTCCTCCTCGTTCTTCCCATTCTTTCTCTTCCCCTCTCTTCTCCTTTCCGTTCGTTTCCTCTTTTTTTTCTTCTTCCTTCTCCCTTTTCTTCTTCTTCTACGCCTCGCCTTCTCCTAAATCTTATTCCTCCCCCTTTCAATTCTTCTCTTTCTCTTTCCCCGCCCCCATCACGGAGGAACAGGAGATAAAGGCCACATAAAGAGATATAGCATAGTAAAGAGAGATAAGGGGAGATAACAAGATTATCTTTTTTTTCATTTCTTGGGAAAATTCGACTGCGGGAGAAACAACACTTAATGATATCATAAAACAAGATGGGATATTTATTATCGTCTCTCTCTCTCTCTCTCTCTCTCTCTCTCTCTCTCTCTCTCGCTGTCTCTCTCTCTCTCTCTCTCTCTCTCTCTCTCTCTCTCTCTCTCTCTTTCTCTCTCTCGCTGTCTCTCTCTCTCTCTCTCTCTCTCTCTCTCTCTCTCTCTCTCTCTCTCTCTCTCTCTCTCTCTCTCTCTCTCTCTCTCTCTCTCTCTCTATATATATATATATATATATATATATATATATATATATATATACTTCTACTTCTTCTTCTTCTTCTTCTTCTGCTTCTTTTTTGTGTGAATATCTATGTGTTACTCACGATTTGTTTATATCTATTTGCTTCATAATCTCACTCTTTCCTACTCTCCTTCTCCTTCTCTCCTTCTTTCTTCCTAACTGTTTCCCTCCTTCGTTCCCTCTATTTCTGTTTCTCCTCCCTCTCTCCCTTACTTTTCCCTATATCATTCCTCCTTCTCTTTCCCTATCCTCTCTTCCTCCCCCTCCTTTACCTCCCTCTCTCCCTTCCTTCCATACCTTAATGCCCCTCCTTCCCCCTCCTTCCCCCTCCCTCTCCACACTCCCTCCACCTCCATCAGCTTTTCTCCACCCCCTCCCTCATTCCACCCTCTCCCCTACCCCCCCTCCTCCTCCTCCTCCTCCTCCTCCGGCTCAGCTACTGACCGAACCTCTGCATGATCATAAGCCGTGAGTGTCGGGTCGGGAGTCGGGAGTCGGGGTCTGTCGGCAGCGAATCCCACAATACCCCCTCCTCCCCCTCCCTCC
>NW_028234403.1:29621317-29626317 GCF_977035675.1 Penaeus japonicus | reverse complement strand
AATGAAGTGCAGAAGCGAAAGCGTATTTGATGATGTTTGGTAGAGTAGTATTACTTAAAAAATGAAGAGGAGGAGGCAGAGGAGGGAAAGAAAAAGTAAGTAGAGGGAGAAGAAGGGAGCGTAGGAGGTGAAGGAGAAGAAAAAGGAGAAGAACGAGGAAAAGGAGAAAGAGGAGATGTGAAGGGGAGGCAGAACAGGGAGAGGAAGAGGAGGAAGAGGTGGAGGTGGAGGAGAAGTAGAAGGAAAAGCGAGAGGAGGAAGGAGGAAAGAAAAGGGAGGAAGAGGAAGACGAGAGAAGCGGGAGGAAGGAGAGAAAGAACGAGAGGGAGAGAAGGAGGAAAAGGAAAAGAAGAATAAGAATAACAAATAGTAGTAGAAATAGAGGAGGATATGGAAGAGGCAGAGAAGGAAAGGAAAAGAGGAGAGGAAGGAGAAGGGGGTAAAGAAGGAGTTGGAAATGGAGAAGAGGGAACAGAAAGAGGAGAAACAAACAAACAAAACAAAAAGTAATATGATTATTTATATCACTTTTGTATGTTTTGCTAAACTGCCCGTGAAGAGAAAAACACGAAGGGAAATGAAGCGAGCGATGCGGATATGTAGGAGAAACAGTGAAAAGAGAGAAAAAATGAAAAAAAAAAGGAAAAAAGAGGAAGACTGAACAGACAATAGGAAGAAGCAGAAGAAAAGAAAAGAGGTAGATAGATGAATAAAAGAAGATAAGAAGAGAATGATAGACTTCTAAGAACTTTTCTTAGTCTACTAGTGGTCACTCATATTCCTTTGATTCTTGTTCACTCGGTTCTATGTCTCTTCTTACTTTTTCATTTACTTCTTTCTCATTGATCTTTTCGTGATATTCACACACTTTTCTCCTTCACCACATCCTCCTCTTTCATTGATTCCCTTTTATTTTCGTTTTCTTCGTCGCCATTATCCTCTCCTCCTCCTCTTTCCTCTTTATCGCCGTTATTATCACCGATTCTTGTTCCGCCTCTCTCTCTCTCTCTCTCTCTCTCTCTCTCTCTCTCTCTCTCTCTCTCTCTCTCTCTCTTCTCTCTCTCTTCTCTCCTCTCTCTCTCTCTCTCTCTCTCTCTCTCTCTCTCTCTCTCTCTCTCTCTCTCTCTCTCTCTCTCTCTCTCTCTCTCTCTCTCTCTCTCTCTCTCTCTCTCTCTCTCTCTCTCGTCCAGACAAAAGATTTTATCGAACGCCATAAAGAGAAGTTGGATGTGCGTATTTATATCGGCCATAAAAGCAAATACTCTCCCTTTATTAGTCGCGTAAAATGCAAGAACAATGGAGTTCATAAAACGTATCAAAAGGCTCGTATGATCGAATATGTTGTCTGTTGTTATAAGGGAGAGATATAAAAAGCGAGAAAAGAAAAAAGGAGAGAGTAAGAGTGGTGATTTTACGCCTCTTTGTTTTTGTTTCTGGTGTTTAACCGACCTGATCCCAGAGGCAACTCGATGACCAACGCGGTTCTATCTACGGGTTAGATACTAAACACGGATTACAAAGAAATGAAATGAATAGGGATCCAGAATCATTAAATCATAAATTAAAGCTCTAAAATAGACAACAATTACTTAATTGTCATGTATAAAATGACGAAGAAGATGTGTTTGAAAAAAATACACCCTCAGGTACCCAAGACATAACCTGGATTTATTCCTTGTCCGAGTGGCAGTCAAAACCTCGGGCTAACGACGAAGAAAAAAAATACGAAAAAAAACTTGCCTGATCTAAAGCGATATTACTTGTCAGTTGAACCGAGAGATTGTGTGATATAAACGTCAGCCAAATATGATTTCGGAAGCTGTAATCGTTACTTGATTCTGGATCAAAAAGAGAGCGAGAGAGAGATATGAAGATTAGGAGGTAATGTTTATGTTTCAAGCAGCATCTTGTTCAGTTTTTGAGGGAGAGCCTCGGGAGGGAGGAAGGGAGGGGGCATTGGTTAGTGGGGGAGGAGGAGGAGGAGGGAGAGGGGATTGGTAAGGGGGGAGGGGAACGAGGAGGGAGACAAAAATGAGGGATGATGAGGGAAAGGGAGAGGGAGGGAGAGAGAGATAAGTTGATAAAAGTAGCAGATAGATAGAGAAAAAGAAACAAATATATATATATATATATATATATATATATATATATATTATATATACTATGCATACATTTACACACACACTCACTCACACACACAACACACACACACACACACACACACACACACACACACACACACACACACACACACACACACACACATACACACACACACACACACAACACACACACACACACACACACACACATATGTATATATATATAATATATATATATATATATATATATATATATATATATATATATATATATATATATATATTCATATTATATATATATATATATATATATATATAATTCATTATATATATATATATATATATATATATATATATATATATATATATATATATATATATATATATATATATATATTATATATAGGGATATAGGATATAGACATATGTGTGTATATATATATATATATATATATATATATATATATATTATATATTATATATATATATTTATATATATATATATATATATATATATATATATATATATATACACACACATGATTATATGTATGTATACATATATACATAGAGACATATATAAAATCCTCTTTTTTTATAGCGCAGAAATGTGTCTCGTGTGTGTAGCCGGAGGGAAACAAGCCATAAAATGCAAATGCGTATGGTCGCTCTGCCTCCAAGGCGGCGCGATCGTATGCAAACGAGACTCGTAAAGTGTCACCTCGTCAACGGCGCAGTCGATGTTAATTATGTAATTATGAAGGTCATTATATCGGGCGTGCGGCATAGGGCTGTGATGAGTGGTCTCGTGGGTTGTAAAAAGTATATAAAACTTTTTCTTTTCTTTTTTCATAGGGGGGGGGGCTGGTGGAAGAGGGTAGATGGCCGGGCTGGGATGGACAGTATGGCTGTTTTTGACTCTGCTTGTTGCTCTTATTATCGTTGTTATTAATTATTGTAATGATGACGTTGTTATTATTGTTGTCACTGCTGTTCTTATGGTCATTATAACTGATATTGTTGTTATGATTATTATTGTTATTGTTGTCACTATTGTTGTTGTTGTTGTTGTTGTTATTATCATTACCCTTAGTAGTACCATTATCATCATTAGTTTATGTTTATTATCATGGTTAATTTTATCACCATCATCATCAACATCGATATATTTCTCTTGCTATATGTAAAATTCCACTTATATCTATTCTTGTCCGTCTTTTGGACTATTTATCGGTCACTCTTTCTATCCCATCCTCCCCCTGCCCCCTCCCCTTCCCCTACCCTCCGCAGCCAGCCGATCCTACGAGAGACCGAAAACGAAAAGTCAAAATGAAAAATAAGAGCAATAAAAACGAAGACACAGTACGGCGCATATATCACACGACGGCCAAACCGATTCCCGTAAATCGCCTTAGCGCTGCATTCGCTCATTAGTCTGGCGGGGAACTCCTGGAAGACACTCCTGACGCAGAAGGTTTCGAAGGGGCTGGGTGTTCTGGGGAGCCATTTAGTCGGAAAGTTCATAAATGTTGTTGTTGGCTCGGTGATGAAGGAGGGGGATGGGAAGGAGGAGGAGGAGGAGGTTGAGGAGGAGGAGGAGGAGGAGGAGGAGGAGGAGGGGGGGATGGAAGAGGAGGAGGAGGAGTAAGTAGAAGTGGATGAAGAGAAAGAGGAAGAAATGGTGGACGAAGAAATGGAGGAGGAGGAGAAGGAGAAAAAAAAATAATAAGGAGAAGATGGGTAAAGAGGAGCAGGAGCTGAAGGAGAGGAAAAGGAGTGTTAATAGAGATAAAGAACATGAAGAGGAAAAAGATGAAAAAGGAAAGAGGGAAGGAGGAAAAGAAGAAGACGTTGAAGGAAACGAAGGAGGAGGAAGCAGTGATTTATGGTCACCGTAAGTCACAAGCTAAATGGAACAGATTTTCTTCACCTTTGCGGATCGGATTTGTATCTCGTTTCTTCTGATGACCATAAGACATGCTAAGAAAGAGTTTGTATTTTTATCTATTCCATTTTCATTTTCGTTGCTGGAAAAATATTAAACCCCTCTGTGTTTTATCTGCTTTTCTTCCCTTTCGATTCTCCTCTTGTCGCCTTTCCCTCCCTCATTTCCCTCCTCCTCACCCCCCCCCATCTGCATCCTCTTCATCCTCCTCCCCATCCACTTGGTATTCCTCCTCCTCCTCCTTCTTCTTCTTCTATTCTCCTCCCCCTCCTCCTCCTCCTCCCCCTCCTCCTCCTCCTCCTCCTCCTCCTCCTCATCCTCCTCCTCCCCCTCCCCCCCTCCTCCTCCTCCTCTCCCTCCTCCTCCTCCTCATCTTCTTCTTCCCCCCCGCCTCCTCCAGAATTTTTACCAGGAGCTTTTACGACCTCGGCTAATAGGCATAAGAAGCCGATAATTACAAGCTACCTTTTAATAGACACATGGACCACAAGGAGGCAAGAAGCGGGTAGGGGAGTGGGGGGGGGTACGGGGTGGGAGTAGGAGGAAAAGAAGAGGGTAGGGGAAAAAAAGGAAGGAGGAAGGAGAGGGAGGAGAGGGTGGATATTGCGGGTTCAGGGTCGGTGCAGGGGGTAGGGAGGAGACGTAGGAGATGGGAGTAAGAGGAAGGAAGAAGTAATAGCGAATAGGGAAGGGGATGAAGAGAGAAGAAGGAAGGATGGAGTCTGAGAAATAATAAAAAATTATAATTTAGGAAAAGGGGAAAATGGATGAATGCATAAGACAGAAATGGAAAGAGAGAGAGAGAGAGAGAGAGAGAGAGAGAGAGAGAGAGAGAGAGAGAGAGAGAGAGAGAGAGAGAGAGAGAGAGAGAGCGAAAGAAAGAGACTAGGAAAGCAAAGATAGACAAGATAAAGAAAAAACATAAATAATCGAATAAAAGAAAAATAAATAGA
>NW_028234403.1:29608817-29611317 GCF_977035675.1 Penaeus japonicus | reverse complement strand
ATATATATATATATATATATGCGTGTGTGTGTGTGTGTGTGTGTACATTATATTAAATATATATATATATATATATATATATATATATATATATATATATGTATATATATATATGTATATACATATATTACCTCTCTCTTTCTCTAATATATATATATATATATATATATATATGTATTATATATATATATATATATATATTATATATATATATATATGTGTGTGTGGGGTATGTGTGTGTGTGTGTGTGTACATATGTATATATATATATATATATATATATATATATATATATATATATATATATATATATATATATATATGTATGTGTGTGTGTGTGTGTGTGTGTGTGTGTGTGTATGTGTGTGTGTGTGTGTGTGTGTGTGTGTGTGTGTGTGTGTGTGCGTATTCCTCTCTTTTTCCCTACATTTAGTTCTCTGTCTCTCGTTCTCCATCTCATTTTTTTCTTCTTTTTCCCCATTCCTACATCTCTTCATCTCTTTCCTTTTCTGAGTCTTTTACTCCTAGTTTTTCCCTCTCTTCCTCCCTCTTTTTTTCTTCCTCTTTTTGTGCTCTCAGGAAATCTTTTTCCCTCCCCCTCTTTCATTCCCCATCTCCCACTCCTGCTCCATCTCCACTCTCTTCTCCCCCTCCTCTTCATCCTTCTCCATCATCTCATCTCATTCTCTCCCTCTACCTCAGTCTCTCCCTCTCTCCCTTCCTTCCACTGCCTCTCCTCCATCTCTCTCCACCTCACCCCACCTATCTCCCCCCTCGCCTCCTCGATCCCCTCCCCCCCTCCCCCCCTTGCGAAAACTCGTGTCAACCTTCATTGTGGTTTTAAAATCTTTTAAAATGTCAAAGAAAACACTTTCCCACCGTAGACCCCCCCTCCCCCCCTTCCCCTACTAATGCTAAGGATTTTCCTCCCTACCCTTCTATGCCTCTCCCTTTATTCACCTCTGCCCCCCTTCCCCCTTCCCCCTCCCCACCCATTTCTCTTTCTCTCTTTTTCTTTCTCACTCTCTTTCTCTTTCTTCCTCTTTCCCTCTTCGGGATCTGGTGAGACGTTGGGTTTCTACACAATGAAGGAATTCTCACAGAGGATTCCGTTGCGGGGTTTCTCGTTTTCTTTCTCTTTCTTTCTTTCTTTTCCCTTCTTTCCTTCTTCGCGAAATATCTTCTCTCTTTGCCTCGATTTCTTTCGGTCTGTCTTTCTCTTGATCCTTCTTCCTCTTTTTCTCCTCCTCCTCCATCTTCTTCTTCTTCTTCGTCTTCTCCCCCTCCTCCTCCTCGTCCTTCTTCTTATCGTAGACCTCCTCCTCGGTCTCCTCCTTCTCCTCCTCCTCTTCTTCTTCCTCTCCTTCTTCTCCATTTTTTTTTCTCTCTCTTTCTCTTTCTCCCCCCCATCTCTCTCTCTCTCTCTCTCTCTCTCTCTCTCTTTCTCTCTCTCTCTCTCTATCTATCTATCTCTCCCTCTCTCTCTGTTTCTTTCTTTTTCTCTCTCTCCCCCTCTCTCTTTCTTTCCATCCGCTTTCCTATATCTCTTTGTTTCTCTGCCTCTTTCCCGTTTCTAAGAATTCCTTTTGTGTCAATCAGGAAGTGTTTACAAGCAAAAGCGGCTTTTGTAACTGTTAAATAGGGGGGAGGGGGCTGGAAGGGAAGAGATGCACTAGGGAAAAGTAGGAGAAGAAAAAGGGGAAGAAGTTGAAGAGGTAGAAAAGATAGGTAGGAAGAAGTAGTAATTGAAAAAAGGGAAGAGGTGGAGGAGACTAAAGATGGGTAGGAAGAAGTAGAAGAAGAAAGGATAGAAGTGAAGGAGGTGGAGAATGGGGAAGACGGAGGAAGAGGAAATAATAAAGTAAGAAAATATATATAGATATATATAGAAATAGGAAGTAGAGGAGGGGACGGTATCAGTGGAAGAGGAGTAGGAGAAGGTGGAAGAGGAAGAAAGAGAAGAGTTAGAGGAAAAATAGAAATGAAGCTACCAAATAATAATAAGAAGAAGGACAACGACGAACGAGAAGAAAAAGAGAGATAAAAAGATAAGAGAAAAAACTCCTAAGAAAGGGTAAGATTATACCGTCTTCTCTCTTTCTGTCCTCCCACCTCTTTCCACACGGCGCGTCACCCGAGTTGGTAGCCGGTAACATACCATTGTGGCATGAGAGGATGGGGGTAGGGGAGGGAGAGGAGGGATCTGGGAGGGGTAGGGGCGGGGGCAAAGCGAGGGAGGGGGAAGAAGGAGAGGAGTGAATTTAGAGGAAGATTAGGGAAAAGGAGGGGTGGGAAGGGATATGAAGAAACGAATGGAAAAGAAGGGGAAGGAAGGAGCTGGAGGAGATGAGAGGAAAGGGAGGAGGGAAGGGAGGGAGAGAACGGAATATGAGAAGAGGAGGGAAGGGAGGGAGGGGGAAGAGGATGGATAGGGAAGGGAGAGAGGAAAAGGGGATGAGTAGGGGAGGGGATGGATAGGATGGAGGGGGAAATATTACCA
>NW_028234403.1:29591317-29598817 GCF_977035675.1 Penaeus japonicus | reverse complement strand
ATATATATATTCGTAACCATCCTTTTGACAGATAGATATACAGGAATAAACACTAATACTGAAAAAAAAATCATAACCTCAAAAATTATATATGCAAATATATTAGACAGTAAATACAGTGCACACTTCGTAAATATTTATACACATTATAAAAAACAAATTCATAAGTAAGAATAAAAAGGTGTTACCGAAACAGCAAAACGGGTCCTGAAAGAAATTCTCGAATGATAAATGTTTTACGAGAAACAGTTACATCTATAAGACAAGAGTTACAGTTACAAAGGTCATGCTGTAGGTTAAGATATATTAGTATCATGATATCTTGCATATTTTCATTGGATTGATACAAGCGTTGATCTCATTGTAAAGCTCTTGCGCTGACAGCCATGATCTAAAATGAAAAAAAAAAAATATATAAAAATGAAATCGACAAGACGAAAACAATGGACGTGCACTAGGGTATTTCACGTCTACTCTGCTCTACTTCTCTCTATCTGTCTCTCTCTGTCTCTTCGTGCTCATAGATCATAATAGAAATGGTGATCTTGCGTTTGTTTTGAAAAATCCTTCAAATTCACGGAGACATCTCTCCTGTTCAGAAGTAGGCGCCATTTATTTTTTCTTGACTAGTGATACCATTTTTATTTGTTTGACACTTATCAATATTTACCTATTGCACTCGAGATTTTCTACAAATCAAAGAGTAAAAAATTCTAAATGTTGCTACTCTCTTAGTCCATATTAGAATATATATCAGAAGATGACTCAATCACACCAATGTACAATAAATATCACTCCTTGCCCCTCTCCGCTTACCCGCTATTATCATACATCTCCATCTCCACCTACCCTATCCCCCCCCTCCCTGCCCCCCCCCACCCTCTCCTTCTACTTCACACACCCCATCGCCGCCGCCACTACGAAAAATACGATTAGATAATTAGTTTATCTGGGGTGTGGTTGTTGTGAAGAATGATTGTTTGGTTGGAAATGTCCCGTTTTCTATATTTTCTTCGTCATTTTAGCAGTAATTACTTAACGATGTAATTCAAATTATGTTGATTTATTCAATCGTTGTATAGTATAATTTTAACTTTTTAGAGTATTTTTTCTATAAATAATCATAACATAACACATTGTGAAAGTATATTACAAATTAGAAACGTATATTTTATTGGCAACAACTTCTCACATATATTATATTCTATTACCCTATCCTCATTTCCTTTCAATCTCTTCCGCAATTACCGTATATTTGATATAGAGACAAGGGTATTGAAGTCCCAGACCGCTTCATGTCTCCAATCAGTCTTTCACAATGCTGATTATGGTCGGAAATCAATTAGTACACTTTACCTCCCATACAGGTGTTTACCTTGGCCATAGAGATGGCATTCATATCTTCCCATATATGATAGAACAAAGGGGAACTAAACACTCTTTCCGGAAAACCTGGGACATTTCCCTTCCCCACAAACTTTTCTGTGCTGAGGTTCCATAACTTCTCATAGGAAAAATTGTGGTTAACCAAATTCGATCCTTCAGGTTTGGCTGGTTTGTATATCCACTTTTTCCGATTCCATTTTCTGCATACCAAATACCTCATGTATGCTGTCACCATCGTGAGGGGGGAAGAAGAGAGGTGGCATGAAAATCCATCTGTGGGTTGGTTATGCAGATATCTACTGATGGATGCAAAGTAGTATTTGGTCAAACCCTAATTTGATCCCTACTTCTGAACACATTTGAGATGGGGCGGGGATGATGGGGGAAGGGATGGGGGCTTGGGTGGGGGGTCGGTGAGATGGGGATTAGGGGGGGTGGGTGGATGGTGGTGGGTGGGATGGGGGCTGGGCCCCAAATAATAATGCTGCCTGAAATATTGTCGGCTCTGTACTAATGACAGCTTTTCCCAGCTAAAAAGAAGAAAAAGAAAGAAATGGATCTTGGAGAACTGAGATGATTGGAAGAAGATACCTTTGATAACAGTAGGGTTCTTTGCAATGTCCCCAAGCATCTAATCAAATTGTCTTTCAAGCCAACTTTGGTCTTGGATGGCAAATCAGCATTTCAATACTTCATAATTTATCAAGTACAAATCAAGTGATATACAAACATGTAATGATGAACACATATAACCTAACCACCTAACACCAACTGGCACAAATGATCCTAGGCAATATTATGTTTTTTTAATTCTTTTAAGGACTCAAGACAAAATAATTTTGCATGTCTGTTCAGTAGTTCATGAATGGTTACCCCCCCAGTCAATAGCATTAAAGTTAATTGGCCACTAAAAAGAAAATGGACCTCATCATTTATATCCTTATAAAAATCAATCACTTCTGTTAATTCCCTATCCACAACACAACAACCCCCCCCCCCACACCCCCAGATACTCTCATAGGTTATGACATGTTTTTATTCATATTGGTTATCTTCAATGAAGCTAGAGTGTTCATCTCTTTTACCAATAGTTGCCTGCCTTTCTTATATTTACTGGCGGAAATGGTAGTATGGTGCTCGCTAAAGGAATCAATCTGCTGTCAAGACCTACTACTTGAGAAAAAAAAAAAAAAAAGAGGGAAAAAAAAAAGAAAAAAAAAAAAAAAATAAAAAAAAATAATGCAATAATACCGTCAATAAAATTTGTCACCCACCTGCATTATTTCCGTGGTGTATTTCCGTTTCCCTTCTGGCATCGCTCGTCATCAGGAGTGGATAACAACGATCTTCTAAGGTTGAGGAGATTAAGTTTCCGTTTCATGTTCATCATCTGTATCGTTTTCAAATATTCCTGAATCTCACTCAGTAATTTATTTGCCAGACTACATTTCCTCTTATTTCTGTATTCCTTCCTTTTATGGTTTTATGTGTCAGCAGAGAGACAGAGCAGAACCAGTGGATGCAGAGTTTGCAGCACTACCATTTAACTTTCTTCATACCACTCGATGTCTTCTTGTAGCACTCTCTCGGTTGTCTTTTGCCTTTAAGAGGGGAGGGAAGAGATAGTAGAGATTAGAGGAGGAGGATAGAGATACGATTTCAGTACCAATAAACGAGCTTTTCAAAACTCTCCTCTGTGATAATAATATACTATTTCCTTTATGGTTTTTTTTTTTATTATGTTAATACTTTTGTGATTGGCCTTTAGTTAGTTTATAGTTAATAGATGTCTTCAAAAAAATCCAATTAATAACATATATAATCTGAATATAATTCTTCAATTTTAGTCACAAGTTTCAGTTTCTTTTTTTTTTCAAGGCAATTTGTCCGTCCAGAAAAGTTTTTTTGAAGAATTTCAATTTCTTCTATCATTTCACTAAACACGATTTCAGCGAATATATATCGTGCCAATATATCACAAACAAAGTAAGCAACACACAACAGAAAGCTTGTTTAGAAATGTATAATAATGTTATTATTAGTTAACTAATGGGGGGGGGGTCGTTTATATGCTTATCTGAAGAAAACACGACGCATTACCTTACAGGCCATTAGGTTCAGTGAGGAACTAGAAGTATTGAAAGGACTTCCGGACCCACCCTTAAGGTCATTGAGGAACTTGCTATATGCGGTATACTTTAAGTTTTGCTTCCCAAAAGGGGGGGCTGTGGGTGAGGAAATAGGAGGAAGAGAGAAAGGGGGAAAAGAGGAGGGATATGTTGTTGGCATGCAATATTTAGGTTCCCAAGAGTCAGCGAGGAACTTGATGCACCTAAACAGAAGACACAAATTTGATTGCGGGGGAAAAAAAAAAAAAATTCGGAAAGGAACTATCATCACTTTAACGTTAGCGAGGAAGTTCGAAGTGCGTGGACCTTCGTCCGCTGCCCCCCCCCAATTCCCACTCGAATAATTAAGTAAAAGCAAACCCCTAAACTTATCAGATCAACCTGATTTTTTTTCACATCATTTTAAATATATGTACCGATTTTTTACATCACAATGACATATTCAAAGTCAATTAATTGAAATCCCGAACTTCAACGAGCCAAGCGACTCATGTATCAAAATGCAATCATCCCCCCCCTTTCTCTTATTGCACGTTTCCAATCATAGCTATTCTTTATTTGTGCTATTCAAAAAAATGTTTTTTTACTTACTACCTTTTACTAAAAATATAGAAATTCAGGCAGCTTTTCTCATAGTAGATTGAATTTTATAATTTCTGTATCCTCCAAAAATAGATATTGACTTGATGCATATATATAAATCTAGAAATTGAATAACAGTCCTTTATCAATCTAGATATAAAGAAAAAAATACCAATCATATAATATACATATAAACCCTAACTGAAGAATTATAAATGGCCGAGAGGAGAGATATCCCAACCAATCACAGATACGAAACATGCAAAGAAACGATATATGCAAAAATCACACAAAAAAGAAAAAAAAAAAGAAAAAAAAAAAAAATACAAATAACACCTCCTCTTTAAGAAAAGACATTAAGACATTCAGGAAGCCATTAAAGCGAGTCCATCCAATTTCTAATAAAGAAGTAATCCACCGCACCGTTCATCATCTGCCTTAAATATTAGTCTAATACTCTGATCACAAGACCTTCCCCCGCCTCAGCGTCTTATTTGCTCCTCTTTTGATTAGAAGCCTGATTCTTTCCATACACACAAGCCACACTGAACCGCATATACTGAAAAACACAAACACACGCACACGTTCAAACGCACACACACATACCGTTTACAAGTTTCTTACACACACGATTATTATTCACAAATATGGGCCACCGAATATTTCCTTTGAATTTACACCTCGCTCTCTTCTTTTTCTCTCTCTCTCTCATCCTCTCCGCTCCTCTCTCCTCTCTCTCCTCTCTCTCCTCTCTCTCTCCTCATCTCCCTCTCTCACCACTCACTCAATCACACACCACTCACACTCTCACTCTCGCGCTCCTTTCTCTGTCATCTCTCTCTCTCTCTCTCCTCTCTCTCTCTCTCACTCTTCCCTCTCTCCCGCGACTCTCTCTCTCGTCTTCTCTCTATCTCTCTCCTCTCTCTCTTCTCTCTCTCCCTCTCTCTATCTCTCTCTCTCTCTCTCTCGCTCTCTCTCTCTCTCGCTCGCCTCTCCACTCTCTTCTCACCTCTCTCTCTTCTCTCCTCTATCTCCGCACTCCCCTCTCTCTCTCTCCCTCTCCTCCTCTCTCTCTCATCCTCTCTCTCCTCTCCTCCTCATCCTCTCTCTCCTCTCTCTTTCTCACCCCTTCTCTCTCTCTCTCCTCTCTCTCCTCCTCCTCTCCTCTCTCTCTCTCACTCTCTCCTCTCCTCTCACTCTCTCTCTCTCTCCTCATCTCTCTCTCCTCTCTTTCCCTTCTTTCTTTCTTTCTATCATCTCTCTCTCTCTCACTCTCTCTCTTCTCCCTCTCTTTCCTCTCTCCTCTCCTCTATCTCACTCATCTCTCTCTCTTTCTTTCTTTTCTTTCTTTCTTATACACTTCACACACACACACACACACACACACACACACACACACACACATCCACACACACACAACACACACATATATATATAATATAGATATAAATATAATTTATAAATATATAATATTTCATTTATTGGTGTAGATAGTATAGATTGTATATATGAATATATACATAATACATACATATATTATATTATATATTTATATAATAGATATATATATATATTTTATATATATACACATTTAAATAAAATAGATATAATAAAATATATATATATATACATAAAATATATATTATATAAACAAATACAATATATACATACATACTTACATCAACATACATACTTACTTAAATACAATACAACATATATATATATTTAATATATCTATTAATATATAACTAGATATATAATTTATAAGACATAAGTATGTTGTGTTTGTTGTTGTTGGTTGGTTCATATAACTTAATACTTAGATATAATATACACACACACACACACCACACACACACACACTACACACACAACACACCACACAATTTATTTTTATATAATATATAATATATATATAATATATATTTAAATATATATATGCAATTCTCAACATTCATACATACAACATATATATATATATATTTATATATATATAATATAATATTTTGTTTTGTTTTTGTTGTTTTTTTTTGTTTTTTTTTCTTATGTATGTATTAATATAGTATATATATAGATAGATATATTTGTATAGATATATATATAGATAGTATTATATATTTCACCGTTATCTTTCATCTATATTTTTATGTGGTCTAGATCATAATTTTGTATATTATTATTCCATTTTTCGCTCGTAGTCTTTTTGTATTATATTAAGTGTTACATGATCATTTCATACAATTATTCATTTTTAGTAATTACTTACCAACTTTATTTTGGGATATATCTCTGTCTCTCTTTTATGCATTCTTATCCCTTTTTTTTCCTCTCCCCCCCCCCCCCTGTCCTAACAACTACTTTACACAGATTTTCTGTTATTCTCCCTTAATACTCTTCCCCACCGCTCTTTCCCTCTCGGCGGCGTGTGTTCGTCGTCCGACCCGCCCACTCATCTCTGCTTTCTTCTGCCCCCCCGACTTCGTTAGCTTTCTTCCTTTCCATCTGTCGAATCGACGAAGCGTAAACGATGGCCAGCTTTTGCATATGTAAAATGTTGAAAATTACCGCTAACTCATACTACCCGAATCATAAGTGAATACAGTCCTATTATCAAATACCCGAACCAAACTCTCATATACGACAATCAGCTTGTTTTACCTCGCGAGCTTCTTAATTTATTCGACCAATCGTTCACCTAGCCCTCTCTCGTTCCGACGAGTTACTTCTAAACCTGTATATCAAGACAAATCGCTAATATAGTATCAACAACCGCAATTTGGAGAACCATTTGATTCGAAAAAAGACAAAGAGAAATTATGATTTAACCCATTACTCTCTATATTTTAAAAGATTATTAAAAAAAAAATACCTTTATTATTTTAAAAGACATATATATTTCTTTTTCTTTTTTTGTTTACCTTTACTTTAACTTAAAAAAGCTGTACTTTTTTACAACGAAAGAATAATCTTGATCATAAACTGTCCATGTTTTTTTTCTCTCTCATTTATGTGTGTTGCTTTCAGAGGCAATTGTTTAAATCTAAGGTATCGAACATATTAATTCTTCTCTCATCCTCACTAATTGTTAATGCCTGATTCAGATCCTCTGTACTTCGAACATTTCAATTCAGTTAAGTAACTAATATAGAGAATTTTAAATTGCATCTAATTAATAAATATAGTGATATTAAGAATAATATTTATTGATTGATAAAATATAGATCTATCTATCTTTCTATCCTCTCTCTCTCTCTCTCTCTCTCTCTCTCTCTCTCTCTCTCTCTCTCACTCTCCTCTCCATCCTCACTCATCGCTATATCTAAAAAAAGATATAAATATATTATTGTATATAATCTGTATATATATTATATAATTAAATAAAATATATATTAATATAGTATAT
>NW_028234403.1:29581317-29586317 GCF_977035675.1 Penaeus japonicus | reverse complement strand
ACCAAAAAAAAAAAAAAAAAAAAAAAAACAACAATACACACAAATAACCATAAATCCGAGCTTAAAAAAAAAAATATGCATAAATTACCCGACACATAACAATTTCAATCCAGTTTAAGATCAAAATTAAAGTTCCGTGTTGCAGTAGCGCATCCATCACCCCAGTTTGCGAAAGGGAAGTGTTGTAATACCCTTGGAAATTCCTTCAGGTAATTAAAATCTGCTTGCCTGAATACTCCGGATATTCTCAAAAGGTTGGACGGACACAGACGCTCATGGTTTCTGTAGACATGGATAGATACATATAGATAGATGCCTTTTCAGGGCAGACTTACATGGTCGTGTACACACTGATAGATGTAGATAGATGGGCATGTATGAGTGTGCATATATATATACGTATATTTATATAAGTATGTATGCGCATACACGTAACCACACCCACATATAGAGATACTGAAAATGTTTTGCAAATATGTGGCAGTTGGTATATTGTATGATTAAGTGAAAGGTAGGAATGCGTTAGAGGAAGAATGAGAGAGAGATATATATATATATATATATATATATGAGAGAAATAAGAGAATGGCTAGGAGGGGAGAGGGGGGGAGAGAGGGAGAGAGAGAGGAGAATTGAGAGAGAGAAGGATAGGAGGGGAGAGAGAGAGGGGAGAGGGAAAGGGAGCGGAGGAGGTAGGGAGAGGAAGGGAGAGAGGAGAGGCTGAGAGAGGGTCGGAGAGAGAGAGAAGAGAGAGAGAGAAGAGAGAGAGAGAGAGAGTGAGATGGGTAAGGAGAGAAGGGAGATGTGATGAGAGGACAGGACAGAAGACAGAGAGAGAGCGGAAGAGAGAGAGAGGAGAGATATGAGATGAAAAACACAATGGAAATGGGAAGACAGACGTACCATGGAGAGAGAAAGAGGAACAAAGAGAAGAGAGAGCGATAGATAGAGAGAGAGAGGAGATTGAGGAGAGATAGAGAGCGAGTAGAGAGAATATGAGATGAGATAGAGAGGCTTGAGCGAGAAGAGAGAGGAGATAGATATATAGAGAATGGGAAATGAAAGCAACAAATAAAAAGAAAGGACAGAGGAGAGAGACAGAGAGAGATAGGAGAAAGGGAATATGAAAAACACATTAGAATAGAAGGCAGATAGAGATAGAGAGAGAATGGAAGTGATAGAGGATATGGGAGAGGTGAGATAATTAGAGGATAGGATGCGATGAATATAGAGAGAGAGATGTGGTATGAAGAGAGAGAGGATGATAGAGGGCTGGAGACAGGAGAGGAGAATAGCGAGAGTGAGAGGATATAGGAGAAGAAGAAAGAGGAAGATGAGGAGCGGGAAAGAGGGAAAGTGAAAAGAGAGAAAAGGAGAAGAATAGGACAGGGGTAACTAAAAGGAAAGGGCAGAAAAAGAGAAAAAGTGTAAAATAAAGAAAGGAAGGGAAAGAAGAAATAACAGAAGAAGAAGAGAGCGGAGAGGATGAGGAGAGAGAGTGAGAGCACGGAGAGAGAGAGTGAGAGAGAAGGAGGCGGAGAGTGGAGATGGAGGAGGAGAGAGGAAAGAGGAGAAAAAAGAGAAAATCAAAAAAGAGAGAGAGAGAGGAGAGAGGAGAGGAGGTGAGAGAAGAGAGAGGAGAGAGTATGAGAGGAGGAGAGAGTGGAGAGAGGAGGAATGACGAAGATGAGAAAGTGTGTAGAGTGAGTGAAAGAAATGGGTGTTGAGGATTGTTATAGAGCTTGTATAGATTCATATTTAAATGCAGAAAAAAATACAAAATACCATAGGAATTATTGCAAGCCAACTACCACGCAAGGCACTCGCCCCCGGTCAGGTAGGGCAACTTTGGACTGGATGGGTGGTTCACAATAGTTGGCCTCACAAGTACCTAAGACCTCAAAATGAGCTTATGTCCCGCGACCTGTAATCACCTCCTACATTCCAGACTACCTTCCTGCATAACCACTGATGGGGACGGCGGATGCGAACCCCTTCCATATAAGCAGGATGTCTGGAACATACAGATAGACCGGGAATCGACTACGCTACCGCTGGCCCCTGATTTCCCTCTAGCCCTCCATCATCCCCTCCCATCTCTTTGTGTTTATTATTGTGATCATTGTGCTGTAGTGAATATATCTATAGTGCACCATAACGTCAGACTATCTGCGTTATGGAATAAACCTGAACTGTTCAAACCCTGTGTCTGGCATCACTACCTTATTTGTGGTGGGTTATTAGTTCCGATGAGAATGAAAAAGCAAAAATGGAAATAGAAAGACAAACTGAGAGATAGAGAGAGAATGGGAATAAAAAAGCAAAATGGAAATAGAAAGATAATCTGAGAGAGAGAATGTGAATGAAAAAGCAAAATGGAAATAGAAAGACAAACTGAAAGAGAGAGAGAAAAAAAAGAATAACAACGCAAAAATCCGAAAGACAAAGAAAAACTAAAGCGCAAATACGCTTAACCTCGCGACAGATACTATGAACACACTTAAAAGGAAAATCTGCTTTCACGAGTCTGTTTAAACTGCCTTGTCTTTTGTGCTAATGTTCTAAATATCTTTTGTTCTGTTCTTGGTGTTATTTCCCTCTTCTCCCTTTCGTGTTCTTCTTCTCTTTCTCTTTCTATTTATCTTTCTTACTTTCTCTCGTGAATATCGTGTTCTTGTTTTCTTTTGTAATTACTCTTTCTTATGTCTTCTATTTTCTTCTTCTTCTTGCCTCTTTTTGTTATTTCTTGATTCCTTGTTATTCGTGGTTCACTTTCTCCTTTACTTTCATAGTCTGGATTTTTCTCCCAGTTCTTCTTTCTTCTTCTCTTTCTTTTAAATTCTCTTGTGCATTATTGTCCCTTTTGTTTCGTTGGCTTTCCTTACTTTTTATTATCTCTCTCTCTCTCTCTCTCTCTCTCTCTCTCTCTCTCTTCTCTCTACTCTCTCTTCCCTTTTCTCTTTTCCTTCTCTCTCTTCCCCCCCCCCCTCCCTTCTATTCTCTCTCTCTCTCTCTCTCTCTCTCTCTCTCCCCCCCCTCTCTCTCTCTCTCTCTCTCTCTCTCTTGAATGTTCAATATTTGCCTCACCTTAATTGCATTGCCATATTCCACAAATGTCTTCCTTTAGAAAAGAGAGAGAGAGAGAAAGAAAGTAAGAGATAGATGAAAGAATATGAAAGAATACGAAAAACAAGAAAGAAACATCAGGAAAAGGAAAAGGAGAAGGAAAAACAGAAGGAAAGGAGAAGGTTAAGGAGGAGGAGAAGGTTAAGGAGGAGGAGAAGGAGGAGGAGGAAGAAGAAGATAGAAGACCCAGAGCCAATTTCTCTCCTGATGCAAAGCGCTACCGTAACTTACAACGACAAGACAATTTAACCCCCGCGAGGAATGCTGTTTAAACACTCAATTATAACCTGTTGTTTAATAAACCAATAAAGAAGAAGGAGAAGGAGAAGGAGAAGTAGAAGGAGAAGAAAAAGAAGATGAAGGAAAAAGATAAGGAGAAGGAGGAGAAAGAACTGGAGAAAAAAGAGGAGGATTGAGAGGACGGGAAACAGAAGGGAGTGAAAAGGAAAGAAAAGGAGAAGATGAGGATGAAGAGAAAAAGTAGAAGGAAGAGAAAAGAGAGGAGAATACGGAGAGAATGGAAAAGAAGGAAGAGAAGGAAAAGAAGCAGAAAAAGAAGAAAGAAAAGAAAATATCAATCAAGATTTCAAAAAAGAAAAAAATAGAAACAGAAAAAGACAATAAATAAAAACAAGAACAAATTAATAATAATAATAATTTTAAAAAATTAAAAGAACAGTCCCGATAAAGACGCGACTCTTAAAACCCTTCGAGAGAAACTTAATCACGGACAGACGCACAAATGATCACCTCCCGAGTGCGTTTGTGTGAGAAAAAGTGTCAGCGTTTATTGCATGCAAATTTCAACTCGCTAATCTAAAGCGTATCAAAGAGGAATGTTAATTGCTGAAGATGGAAGTTGTATTGAGACGCTGGGTGGCCGCTGGGATTGTCTCTCTCTTCGTTTGTTTATCTATTCATTTCCGTTGAATTTGTGTCTGTTTTTTCATCACTCTCTCTCGTTCTCACTCTCTTGTTCTCGTTCTACTCTCTTCTCTCCCTTTCGCTCTTTCTCCCTCTCTCTCTCTCTCTGTCTGTATGTCTCTCTGTCTGTCTGTCTGTATGTCTCTCTCTCTCTCTCTCTGTCTGTATGTCTCTCTGTCTGTATCTCTCTCTCTCTCTCTCTCTCTCTCTCTCTCTCTCTCTCTCTCTCTCTCTCTCTCTCTCTGTATTCTCTTCTCTGTATTCTCTATCTCTCTCTCACTCTCTCTCTCTCTCTCTATCTCTCTCTCTCTGTATCTCTCTCTCTGTCTCTCTCTTCTCCTCTCTCTCTCTCTCTCTCTCTCTCTCTCTCTCTCTCTCTCTCTCTCTCTCTCTCTCTCTCTCTCTCTCTCTCTCTCTCTCTCTTTCTCTCTCTCGCATCAAATCAATAAAAAATGATAATCACCAATTAAAACTGAATAAAGACACCAAATTACCCGCGCAAAAGCAACAATTGCCATCATAATTGGATAATTGCATTTTATTCATTCTTTTACTGAGTTATTAACAGGATTAATGTAGCACTTTGTTGATTATTTATCATGTTTGCTTTTGGTTGGATATATTTAGTCCTGTTTTTGTACTTATCTTTATCTGTCTATATATATATCATATTTACACACACACACACACACACACACACACACACGCACACGCACACACACACAGATACACACACACACACACACACACACACACACACACACACACACACACATACACACACACACACACAAACATATTTATGAATACCAGGTTTATATATATATATATATAGATATATATAATATATAATATATATATACATATATATACATCTATTTTTTACATAGCTATGTATATATATGTATTATATATATATAAATTATATATATATTTATATATATATTATA
>NW_028234403.1:29555165-29559828 GCF_977035675.1 Penaeus japonicus | reverse complement strand
TATACACATATACATACATATTCATATGTATGTATGTATACATACATATACATACATGTGTGTGTGTGTGTGTGTGTGTGCGTTCGTGTGTGCGCTTCTAAACCCCCGTTTACTTCCATAACTCTAATATATTACTCTTACACCTAATCATGTATCATGAGGATGCTACTAATGAGCGTCATTAAAGTAATTATCGCAGATGGTGATGCTGAGAGCCGGGAGCAACAAGCGGAGTTGTTATTAAGAGCAATCAGCGTGGAGTGTGAGTCCATGAGTGATGGAAGATGAGCGGGGACTCGGAGTGAACTCATTCTTCCTCCTCCTTTTCGTAGCAGGCGAGGGGGTAGGGGTGGGGGTGGTGGTGGGGGGGGGGGCGGTCCTTTACCACCGTGGATTGGAGCTTTGATGGCTTCTATATATATATATATGTATCTCTTTCTCTGTCTTTTTTTTTTCTCTCTCGCTTTCACTTTCCCTCTTTCTCTTTCTCCCCCCTCTCTTTCTTTTTTTCTCTCTATCTGTCTAGCTATCTATCTGTCTATTTAGCTATTCACCCAATTGCTTGTATGTATATCTTTCGCTCTGCCTCTCTTTACCTATGCATCCAGTTGATTATTCCTCTAACTACCTATGTGTCTATCTAAATATCTATCTATGTACCTATTCATCCATCCACCTTTCATCTATCCTTCATCTATCTATCTTTGTCTATCTACCTGTGAATTTACCTACTTACTTCTTTTTCTCCTTATCTATCAACTTCTTATCTATCAATTTGCCTGCTTTATATATCTACACATCTGAGTAGAAACATGCCTCCTTCTATATCTATCTATCTATCTATCTATCTATCTATCTATTTATCTATCTATCAGATCAAACGACAACAGATGGTCACCGGTGTAATAAAGCAAGCAGTACAGGTGGTAGGAAGCATGAACAGACCTTATCACTGCATCTTTTCAAAACTCGAAAATGCGAAGGTCTTTTGGAATTTTTCTCTCTCTCTCTCTCTCTCTCTCTCTCTTTCTCTCTCTCTCTCTCTCTCTCTCTCTCTCTCTCTCTCTCTCTCTCTCTCTTTCTCTCTCTCCTCTCTCTCTCTCTCTCTCTCTCTCTCTCTCTCTCTCTCTCTCTCTCTCTCTCTCTCTCTCTCTCTCTCTCTCTCTCTCTCTCTCTCTCTCTCTCTCTCTCTCTCTCTCTCTCTCTCAATCTATCTATCTTTATCCATCTCTCTGTCTGTCTATATACCTACTTATCTGTTTACATATTTATCTGTCTATATATATCTATCTATTTATCTATCAGTCTATAAGTCGGCTTCTCCTTCTGTCTTTGTCTCTCTTCTTCTTTTTCATCCTCTCTCTCTCTCTCTCTCTCTCTCTCTCTCTCTCTCTCTCTCTCTCTCTCTCTCAATCTCGCGTCCCTCCCTCGAACTTATATAGCAATAA
This sequence comes from Penaeus japonicus, assembly GCF_977035675.1. Classification (NCBI taxonomy): domain Eukaryota; kingdom Metazoa; phylum Arthropoda; class Malacostraca; order Decapoda; family Penaeidae; genus Penaeus; species Penaeus japonicus. The sequence goes on along the minus strand of NW_028234403.1, from coordinate 29,558,380 downwards.
CAAAGATTCTCTATTATCAACCTTAAAACACACTGCTCGAAAGATTGGTAGGGCATACAGAAGAAACAGAAACAGCTTTACTGGAACTGTTTTCAGGAGGTCTTCAAGCAGTTCGAGACAGAGTCGAATTATTGCAACAAGAAAAATGGCGGAGAGAGACAGGAGGAAAAGAAAGAGATATTTGTCAATTTCACTAAATAACTTTCAACACCATAGGCGCGCGCTAAAAAAGCATGGGAGGATATTAATAGGATAAAAGGGGGTAAAAGGACATCTCAAATCGCACATCCAAATCCCTACGAGAATAACTCAATGAGGCTCCATCAACGATATGCTATGGATTATCCAGCCCTGACTCACTGAATAGTTGAGTCAGCATGCTCTCTTACGGCGCTCTTCCACTGCTCTCGCAGGCCATGAGGGAATTGATTGACTCGATGATTGAGCATGTATGATGATTGCGATGTTTCGTTTACTGAGACCGAGCTTGATGCTGCCCTCACCAGAGGGCAATTCAAAAGCTCCTGGCGAGGAGGGATGGCATCACGTATGACGTCATTAGACTACTCAGAAATGTCCCTGGTGATCTGTTCTACGATTGTTCCGACTCATTTATGAAAAGGGTGTTAGTGTACCAATATCCTGGACGCAGAGTATTATAACAGCACAATACCAGACAAATTAATTCCAGGGGAATTACAGACCGATTACCATTAACTAGTTGCCTTTGTAACAAACTTTTGATAAAAGAGTCATACTAAATCGGCTATTATTTAGAATCAAAGATAAAATGTCGCCAGCTCTTTATGGATTTATGCCAGACAAGACGTGTTCGCCGACAAAAATTGTATAACAACATTTCTGTCCCATTCTTGGAGGCAATGGGTTCACTATTTTCCTGGATTTGAAGTCTGCATTTGATACAGCCAAATAGGTCAAATAATCCTACACGGAAACTAGATGATGATGGGAATCGGGGGGACGTATATTTTACAGTGGATCAATGGATCACTTCCAGAATAGGCAATCAGCGTAGTGTTTCAAGGCTATAAGGAGTCGAACAGAAGGGCCATGTCGCTCGGCACCACCCCCAAGGGGAGTCCTAAGCCCTTCTGTTTATTTAACGTTATTGGTAAACTTCCCTTATCAGACGTTTTAAACAACAAGCCAATGCCTCGATCATAAGCTATGCTGATGATAATACTGATTCATGCTAGAAATTATCAAGACTGTTTATGTGCACTGCAGGACAATATACGACGGTCTGCAATGAACTAGGATTGATTATTTCAATTAGATAAGAACCAAGGTTATATAGTCACAATGATTAAAAGATATTGACGAGAGATTAAAATATAAAAAAACGTTCACTATAGATAGTGTTTAGTATAGCTCAGGTTTGAATCATTTCGATTAACCTCGGAGTAAATATTCCACATATACGGCCGAAAGGATGTTGAGGTGATCAATCAAAAATGTAAGAGTAGACTAGCTGCCCCTACGAGCAGTTTGCTGGCAATAATGTAACTTACTTCGGGTTGCAAACATACGAATTGTAAGATTTAAAGAATTCGCGCGATCTCGTATTAACAGCTCTCACATCGCAGAAGACCCTTCATTGATTATGCCCTCGACTCACTGCTCGATCTAATAACACAGCATCCCGAACAATTAGAAGGCTTAGAAGTAATGCAAAAATGTGGCAATGGAGGATAATCCTGGGATGTCCAAATACTACTAGGTCTTGAAACATGAGGAAAGAACTCGGATTAGCCAAGCATTACTGATAGGATCACAGAAATCAACACAATGGACAGCAATAAAATTATTAAGATTCGTCAGATGATAGTATAGCCAACGGAATCTCACGTGTTAAATTGCCTATTTATCCACGGGGCGCCCACAGATCTGCTTGGGTCAAGAAACATGCTCAGAGCTTCGAAACAAACCATGATATGATAGAAGTTCTGCAAAGGCATCCCTCAAAAACATTCTGTTCCGCCATGGAGATATAAGCACTTCGGACATCATCAAAGCAAGTGTCCTCCAAAAAAAAAACAAATTGAAAACAACGCCCCTCACCTGAAAACTAAATTACATGAAAGGACTTCTGAAGAAAAACAAATTCACGCAGATAAAGCAAGAATATCGAGATCGTCACAGGCCTAATATCCTTCGCACTCGTCGCAAAACTGCTGGGTCGGTAATTCCAGGACACAGGTTCAGCCGCATGCGCTGTGCAATCGTATGCGATGCCCACAGGAAGGATTAGCGGATGTTGGTTTCAGATCAACACTCCACTCGCGCGCGTCCATTCCTGCAGGCAGAAACTGTTTGCTTTACTTGTTGCTCTTAAGATAGCGAATCGCACGGGGATAGTATCTCATCATTTACAGACATTCCCTCTCCTCACTTCATGCTCTAAACTCATAACAGAAATTGATAACACAGGACTCGTGTCAACAGCGAGGCATAGGTTGAACAGATTGTTTCTGAAGGATGTTAAGCCACTAAAATATTGTGGGTACCATCACACATAAAATCTAGAGTTACAACGATATGGGGTGCTTTAAAGGATGCTCTATCTAGAATTTCATACAGTCATATGGATACTATTGAGTATGACATTGGTGTAACAACTGAGCATGTACGTAAGATCATAAGAAAAAGCTCTCCCACTGCAGCTGAAACTGCAGAGACAATGCAGAGCAAGACACAAGCACGATCAATCATTCACCATAATTGCCTATGTCCAAGTACCAAGCAACATCTACGGCTCAGTACAAACAGAGTTACGAGGACAGCTTAGATGTAGTGACCGCAAGGTTACGGCTTGGCTACAAAATATTACTGGAGTATAGTGTTTCAAACATGCTGGGGGGACTGAATGCAAGGTTTGTGCAGTCAGCCCTATTCACACACTTGATTCCTCCACTATGTAATGATTATGTCCTCTAATTTGAAGGAATATTCGTGAAAGGATTGAACGTAAAACATTGTACCTTATTGCAAACATCCTTTATAGAGGACGGCATTTTATCAGATATATTACGTAAACACAAAAGACTTTGCCTGTAATAGATAAAACTGCAAGGCTCTCTAGAGTGATTATTACATTGGCACTACTATGTCTTTACAGTATAGGCCTTTGCCTAGCTTATAGATTGACAGGTGTCCACAGTAAATATTCTGTTTTTACCAACAATGTTATGTCT
>NW_028234403.1:29547665-29550165 GCF_977035675.1 Penaeus japonicus | reverse complement strand
ATAAGGAAAGTCAAGAGTAAGAACAAGAGGAGAAAGAGGGAGAGGAGAGGAAAGATAAGGAAAAAGAGGAGGAGAAAAAGGGAGAGGAGAAAGAAGACGAGGAGAGCGAGTAGGAAGAAGAGATTGAGGAGAGAGAGGAAAAGGAGAGGGAGGAAAACAAAAGCAAGGTGTAAAGAGAGGAGAAGGATGAGGAGAAGGAGAAAGAGGAAGAGAAGAGGGAAAACGAGAAGAAAAAAGAGAAAGAAGAGAAGGAGTAAAATAAATAGGAGGAATTTAAGACGGAGGGGCGATGAAAGAGATAGATATCGTAATGGCAAGAGGAAAGAGGAGAAGAGCAGGAGAAGGAGAAAGAGGAGGGTACAAAGGTGTAGAAGTAGAAGGAAAAATAGGACATATTGTAGATGATGATTGTGAGGATGATGAGAATGAAGATAAGGAGAACAAGAAATAGAGAAGGAGGAGGTAGGAGAAGTGAAGGGTTAGGAGAGAGAGGAGGCAAAGGAAGAAGAGGAGATGGAGGAAGAGGAGGAAGAGGAGGAGGTAGAAGAGGAGAAGGTTTAGCAGTGGGAGAAGGAAGCAGGCGAGGAGAAGGGGTAGGAGGGGCGTAGAAGCAGAAGGAGAAGGCAGCAGTAGCAGCAGTAGCAACAGGTGAGACAGAGGGAGGGAGGAGGGAGGGAGGAGGGAGCTCTATTCATCAGTTTCATTATCGTCCAATCTTGCTTGCCTTATTATCACATTTATCACTCTGACTCTCTTATCTGATTTATTCATGACTATTTCATTATTCATGAGATGTGAGTGCTCCCTCTCCCATAAAGAAAGAAAATGTGAAAAAAAGAAGTATAAATTGTGTTTGTTTCCGTTTTAGTAACGTGTCTGAGCACGTTTTGTTTACATCACGTGACTCGACCACGTGGCGGCGTTGCCACATCACCTAACCCCTTCAACCACGTGGTTTGGCTGTCCCCTCTCCCCTCCCTTCCCCCACCCCTCCCAGTCTTTCCCTTGTTATATTAAAAAAAAAATAGTTGCATGTTTTATTAGTGCAATTCCCTTTTGTACTTTCACCTTAAAGCGACGTGTCGAAATTATACATTTAAATGGCGTGTCTTTTTTTATGATTTACGATCGTGCAACATGCAATTGCTCGAAGACAAGTTGAAGCAGTGTGTGGTGAAGGTTTGCATGATCGGTCATCACTCTTTTGATGATGAAGTGTGGAGGCAGGACGGGGGGGGGGGGAGGTAGGTAGGGGGATGAGCTTGCAATTGCTAAGAATGCAGTGTCGGTTAATGCATGAGGACTGATTGATTGATTGACTGAATAGCGCGTTCGCTTGGCTTTTTCTCTTTCCTCTTCTTCTTCTGTTTCTCTCTGTTTTCCACTCTTTCTGTCTTCTTCTCTCTCTCTCTCTCTATCTATTTACCTATCTATCTATCTCCTTCTCCTCCTCTTCATTCTCTTCCTTCCTATTCTAACTTCCTCCTTCATCTATTCTCCCTTCCTACCTCCTCCACGCTCTCTCCTCTTCGTCTTTTTCCTCCCTTCTCCCTCATCAGCAATTCCCATATCTCTTCTCCTACTCTTCCATCTCCTTCTCCTCCTCCTCCTCCTCCTCTTTCCCATTCCCACCTCCTCCTCCATCTCTTCTCCCTTCCCACCTCCTCTTCCATCTATTACCCTTTCCCATCTCCTCCTCCATCTCTTCTCCCTTCCCACCTCCTCTTCCATCTCTTCTCCCTTCCCACCTCCTCTTCCATCTATTACCCTTTCCCATCTCCTCCTCCATCTCTTCTCCCTTCCCACCTCCTCTTCCATCTCTTCTCCCTTCCCACCTCCTCTTCCATCTATTACCCTTTCCCATCTCCTCCTCCATCTCTTCTCCCTTCCCACCTCCTCTTCCATCTATTCTCCTTTTCCATCTCCTCCATCTCTTCTCCTTTCCCACCTCCTCCTCCATCTCTTCTCCCTTCCCACCTCCTCCTCCATCTATTCTCCTTTCCCATTTCCTTCTTCTCTTCTCCCTTCCCACCTCCTCCTCCATCTCTTCTCCCTTCCTACCTCCTCCTCCATCTCTTCTCCCTTCCTACCTCCTCCTCCATCTCTTCTCCTTTCCCACCTCCTCCTCCTCTTCCTCTCCTCCCTCTCCTCCTCCCTCACTGAGCTGTTGCCTTTATAAAATTACAGCAGAACTAGCAACACACAAGCGCACAGAACGGGAACACATTTTCAGAATCTTTCGTCTCTCCTTCACTTTATTACGTGTTGCTAATTCTTCTCTTTTCGTCCGTGTTTCACGCTCCAGCGGCCATTGCGAACGGCGGATCTAGCAAAAGGGAGGAATATTATAATTTATTTTTTTAAGGCTATGTGTATACTTTCTTCCTTCGCTTTGTGTTGGCAGGTTTTGTTCTACTTTTGTTTCTCTCTCTCTCTCTCTCTCTCTCTCTCTCTCTCTCTCTCTCTCTCTCTCTCTCTCTCTCTCTCTCTCTCTCTCTCT
>NW_028234403.1:29525165-29527665 GCF_977035675.1 Penaeus japonicus | reverse complement strand
ACATACAGCCTGCATGTGTATATATATGTGCGTGTGTGTGTGTGTGTGTGTGTGTGTGTGTGTGTGTGTGTGTGTGTGTGTGTGTGTGTGTGTGCATGTATGTCTGTATATGTTTCTATGAGTTTCTATGCGAACATGCATACTTGCCCTTCCATGTGTCTGTGCAAATCTCCATGTGCGTTAATGATGTACTTTGAGTGTGTACAAGGTATGCGCACTTGTATGAACATGTGCATGTGCGTATCACCGGCTCCAGATTCATGATTCACTTTACAGAATGAAACGGCAGTTCTAGGGCGTCTCATTCACACTGAGGGGACGAATCACCTAACATCACAAGACACTGTATTATTCTGTTCTATTTTGGATGTTTCGCTTCTCACCTAAATCTACTCTTAGGTAATGCAAATATTCAGATGTTATGTTGTGGTTATCGTTGGTTTATGTTAGGGTACTATTATTTCAATTTATTTTACTGTTGTATATATTTCTTGTCTCTGTTGTCTCATTATCTTTTTGTTTTGGCCTTTCTCTGTTAGTCCGTCTCTCTTTGTTTCTCTTTCTATCTGTCTATTATGTTGTTGTTTTTTATGTCTCTCTGTTTGTATATATGTATTTAAATGCCTGTATGTGGTGTATCTATTTATAGTCTTTCTCTTTCTCTCTATGTCTTGTCTCTGTATCTCTCTCTCTCTCTCTCTCTGTGTGTGTGTCTCTCTCTCTCTCTGTCTCTGTCTCTCTCTCTCTCTCTGTCTCTGTCTCTCTCTCTGTCTCTCTCTCTGTCTGTCTCTTTCTCTCTCTGTCTCTGTCTCTTTCTCTCTCTCTCTCTCTTTCTCTCTCTTTCTCTCTCTCTCTCTCTCTCTCTCTCTCTCTCTCTCTCTCTCTCTCTCTCTCTCTCTCTCTCTCTCTCTCTCTCTCTCTCTCTCTCTCTCTCTCTCTCTCTCTCTCCCTCGCCCCCTCGCCCTCATACCTCTCCCACATCCACTTAAACGCGACTCGAACATTGCTTGTACAATCACAGATCAACTCCTCCAGGCGACATGACAGAAGGAAAGAAAGAAAAAACGCTCATGTTACTCCGCCCAATACAAGTGAGATGAGGTGTTATTTGCTCGTGTTCACTATTACGGAAGACGGGGAGGTGGGAGGGGGGGCTCAGGGGAAGGGAGTAGGGTGAAGGAAATAGGGGAGGGATGGGGTGGGGTAGGGTGAGGAGGGGTAGAGAGGGGGTTGAAATACCTGGAGGGTATGGAAGGGGTGGGGGTAGGGGGGTATTTGGTTGGTATTCATACCGCCTGTTTCTTGGTTTCTTTTTTTTTTTACTGTTTTTATCTACTTTAAGGCTATAACTTCCTCTCCTGTCTCTCCTACTCTCTCCCCTCATTTCTCTTTTTTTTTTCTTTCTTTCCCTTTCCCTCTCTATCTTCCCTCACTCCCTTCCTCCTCCTCCTCCTCCCCCACCCCCACTTTCGCTATCCGGGTCATCAAGCATTTATCCTCACAATTCTCCAATTCTTGTTTACGCAACCCGAGAAAATGAGCCCGTGTTGCAGTAACGTCCGCCCTGATTAATTCCGGGTTACGGAAAGTAGATCCAGAAACCGCTTTGCAACCAGGTATCATTATTGCATATCGTCTGTTTCGGATGAAGTGACTTTGACACTGACCATTAGTTATTCGGAGTTGATGGTGAATAATCGAGGCGATGAGATGTGGTAAATATTTCTACTGATTGTTGGTCACTGGCTTAATCTTTCGGCTTTTTGGGTCAGTCCGAGTTTGCTTGCATGGGATTTTTTTTTTTTTTTTTTTTTTTTTTTTTTTTTTTTTTTGTGGATGTGCATATGCTTACTTGTGTCCGGGTGTGTGGTTATGGTTGTGTATTTCTTTGTGTATGTATATGTATGTTTGTATGATGTATGTCTGTGTGTGTTTCTATTTGCTTGTACACGTGTTCTGCGAGTGTGTATGAATGTGTGTGCGTGTGTATGTGTGGGTGTCTTCGTACGGGTAAAGTTGTGTAGGCATGTATGTGTGTGTTTGTGAGTGTGTACATTTGTGTTTTTATGTGCGTATGATTGTTTGTTTGTAATTAATGACAGATTACAATATTCATTCTTTGCTTCATATAACAATTCTACACAATCTTTATTTATGCACAATAAAGAAACAATATATTACCTATCATAAAATCAGCACCAGACAACTTTTCACATATTGTTCCCAGATATATGTTACTGTCAGAAAATTCTAGCAAAATAAGTGGGCGAATGATTATCACCAAGAATACATACATATACAATGTGAGCGAAAACTCATAAATCAAGGTTTCGCATTAGAGAACTCACACCCGAAGGCGTTCGTGAATCCGCGCCTTAGGTATCCGCATGCAGATCGTTCCTGTTGTGTTCGTGGATGTTACTCGCGGGTATCCGGGCTTTGGACATGCAAATCATGCGAGCAGTTCCCCCCCCCCTCCTCCCAGCCCTTTCTACCTCCC
>NW_028234403.1:29507665-29510165 GCF_977035675.1 Penaeus japonicus | reverse complement strand
CGCGAGGGGCAACAGGCCAAAAACGACGATCAAAGCCAATAAAAGGATAATAACAGTAATCAAGGAGTTAATGATGTCAAAACAATAATTAATTTCTAGACTTATACGCTGTAATAACCTGTCCTGTCAACCATTTGCTTAAGAAAAAAAGAAAAAAGATAAAGTGATGTTACATTGCATTTTTTTTTTTTTTTTTTTTTTGGCTTTATCGTTTTTATTATTTTTTTCTGTTATCAGTTTTTTGTCACTTGTTTATATCATTTGTTTGTTTACTTATTTTTTGTGTGTGAACTTGTCTCCTCTTTTTTTTTGCTGTACCTCTTTCTTTATCGCCTATTATTTATCATAATCCTCTTCGTGTATCTGGTTTTGATTTCTTTTTTTCTTTTTTCTTTTCTTTTTTTTTGATCAATTATTTGCTTGAATTCTTCTTTCTCTCCATCTCATGTTTATCTTATCATCTTAGACTTTTTTTTTCTTATTATTTGTGTTAGTGAGTTTTTTTCCGCTTAGAATAGAAAAAAACTTGAACGAAACATTCTGGATTTCGATCACGTGACTCGGCCTTTAAAAGCGTTTGAATTATGAGGCAAGTGCATTGGTAAAGGAGAGAGAGAGAGAGAGAGAGAGAGAGAGAGAGAGAGAGAGAGAGAGAGAGAGAGAGAGAGAGAGAGAGAGAGAGAGAGAGAGAGAGAAGGAGAGAGAGAGAGAACGAGAGAGAGAGAGAGAGAGAGAGAGAGAGAGAGAGAGAGAGAGAGAGAGAGAGAGAGAGAGAGAGAGAGAGAGAGTTAGAGAGAAAGAAAGAGAGACTGGGTCGAGGGAAAAGGAGAGAGAGAGGATGACGAGAGAAAGAAAGAGAACAAGAAAAGGAAGGCGCAAACAATGAATCGAAAGGAAACACATGCTTCAAACAAACAAACAACAACAAAAAAGAAAGACAGACAAATGAACCCACTCAAAAAAAAGAAAAAGAGATACAAAAAGAGAGAAAAACAACAACAGCAAAAATAAACAAAAATGAAAGAAAAAAAAGCCACAAGCAAGTCCAGTAGATCCTTATCTTGACTGATATTCGCTGGAGACTTATATCTTAAGAAAGAAATAAAGAAGAAGAAGAAAGAAGGGGGGGAGAGAGGATGATGAAGAAGATAACGTTTTTTTTTCTTCTTCTTCGTATCATTTTTTTTTTCTTTTTTCTTTTCATTCATCTTTTAGTGATTTTTATCTTCCTTTTTCTGTTTCTTTTTCATTTTCTTCGTTTTTTTTCGTTTTTTTTTTTTTTACTGTCAACATTGTTGTCCATCTCTTCCTCTGCCTTTTTAATTTCTTCTTTTCTTGTTCTCTTCCTCCTTTTCCTATCTCCCCTACCGCTCTCTCTCTCTCTCTTCTTCCTTTTCTTCTTTTCTAGCTCTTATTCTCCTCCTCTTCTTCCTTTTCTCTTCTTCCTTCTTCTCCTCCCTCTCGTCCTCCCCGCCTCCTCATTTTCCTTCTTCACCTCGTCATTTTCCTCTTTCTCCTCCTCCTCCATTCTGTTCCTCCTTTTTCCCTTGCCCTTTCCTCTTTCTCCTCCTCCTTCTCTTCCTCCTTCGCCTTTCCTCCGCCTCCGCCTTCTCCTCCTTCACCTTTTCCTCTTACCTCCCCCACATCCTCCACTTCCTCCTTCTCATATACCTCCCCCACCTCTTCCTTCTCCACCCTCTCATCCACATACTTTATCCACCTCCACCTCTCTCCCTCCCCTCCCCTCCTTTTCCCTCCCTTTCTAGCCTCCTTTCCCCCAACCCCCACCCGCCCACCTCATCCCTCCCCTCCCAACCCCGCTTTCTCTTCCTATCTCCCCCCCTCCCACCTCCTTCCATCCCCCTTCATTCTCTTTCTTATCTCTACATCAATTTATATATCCCATTTCTTATTTCAACAATATCCAAAGCCTCCATCTCTTGCAGACCTGCTCACTTTTTTTTTTTTTTTTTTTTTTTTCAAGCTAAGAGATCTTTATCTGTTCAGTTATCATGAATTAAAGTCGTACTCGTTTTGAGTTTTGTTTTTATCGTTGGGAGTATGTTTAGGATTATGGATGTTGTCGTTATTATTATAGTTTCTATCATTATTATTATTATTATTATTATTATTATTATTATTATTATTATTATTTTCATAATTATTATTAATATTATTATTATTATTATTATTATCATTATTATTATTATCATTATCATTATTATTATTATTATTATTATTATTATCATTATTATTATTATCATTATTATTATTATCATCATTATTATTATTGTTATTATTATTATTATTATTATTATTATTATCATTATTAGTAGTAGTATTAGTATTAGTATTAGCATTATTATCATTATTATTATTATCAATATTATCATTACTATAATTATTATTATTATTTTTGCGGTTGTTGTTATTACTATCATTGTTACCATTATTATTTGTATTATTGTTATTATCGACTATATCCAATATCATATAATTA
>NW_028234403.1:29505546-29507565 GCF_977035675.1 Penaeus japonicus | reverse complement strand
TTTTTGTGTGTTTTTTGGATTTTGTTACTATTTTTTTTTTTTGTTGTTGTTGTGAGGATCTTTTTTTTTATTATTATTTGTTGTATCATTGTTGAAATCATGGATCGTGTTCGTTATAATTTGCTTTCATTATCATTATCCTCAATACTATTATTACTATCAGCATTGCTATTTTTTCGTCATCCTTATTATCACTATCAGCAGCAGCAGCATTATTGTTATTATCATTATCATTATTGTTAACATTATTATTATCATCATTATTAACATTATTATTATTATCATCATCATTAATGTTATTGTTATCACAATTAGCATCACTATCAGGTTTGTTATTAGTATTATCATTGTTACTGCTTTTATAATTATCATCATTATTGTAGTCATTAATCTTGTAATGTTTGTTTTCATTATTGGTATTGTTGTTATTATTATCATTTTTGCTGTTATCATCATCATTATCACTATTGCTATCAACATCGTTACTATCATAATTGTTATCTTTATTATTTTTTATTATCATTATCATTATCATTGTTATTTTATTATTGTTATCATGAATTATCATTACTATTATCATTATCATTATTGTCATAATTATCATTACTATCATTATAATAATCTTTGTTATTATTATCATTACCATCCATTGTTGTTATCATTACTGTTATTGCTACTATTACTATTGTTATCATCAATATTATCATTATCATTATCGCAGGTATTATGCACTATGTTTATCATGATATTTCTAGAGCATTATCATTATCGTCACTATTCTCATCATTATCATTATCATCTCATTATTGTCAACAATTCCATCCCCTCTCCCATTCTCCTCCTTTCTCCTTCTCTCCCTCTTCCCCTTCCCAAACTCTCCCCCAACAGTAGCAGCACCCGGTAGCTCATCCTTATCATCACCCGACACAAGCTCTCTCTCTCTCTCTCTCTCTCTCTCTCTCTCACCTCTACCTCACCTCTATCTCTCTATCTATCTCTCGCTCAATCTCTCTATCTCCCTCTCTCTCTTCCTCTCTCCTCTCCTCTCTCTCTCGCTCATCCTCTCTCCTCTCTTCTCTCTCTCTCTCTATCTATCTATCTATCTATCTATCTATCTATCTATCTCTATCTATCTATCTATCTCTCCTCTTTCCCTATCCTCCCTCTCCACCTCTTGTCCTTCCTCTCCCATCTCCTTTCCCCTTCCTCTCCACCTCTTGTCCTTCCTCTCTCTTCTCCTTCCGTCTCCCCTACCTCTTTCTCTTCCCCCTCTCCTTCCCCCTCCCCTCCCACTCACCCTTCACCCCTTATCCCCCCCTCCCCTACCCCACAAACACCCACACCCATCACTCCCCCCTAATGCCCCAACCCCATCTCCCCTTAACCCTCCCTCCCCCCTATCCCCTTAACCCTCCCTCCCCCCTACCCCCTTAACCCTCCCTCCCCCCTACCCCCTTAACCCTCCCTCCCCCAATCCCCTTAACCCTCCCTCCCCCCTACCCCCTTAACCCTCCCTCCCCCCTATCCCCTTAACCCTCCCTCCTCCCTATCCCCTTAACCGTCCCTCCGCCCCAAGAACCCCTATACAAGGGGGTCAACACCCCTCGGCGGCTCGGCCCGCCCAAGCGCTGACCCGGGCCGAGCGAGTCCTCGTCAACTCTGACCTTTCTCGATGGAGTCACTCGGGCGCCTTTGCTTGGGAAGGGACGGCGAGTAAACAAGTAAACAAGGAAATAAACAAAGGGATAGATTGTGTCGGGTGATAGATAGATGTGGAAGATGGGTAGGGTAGATGGGTTAGATTAGTAGATAGGGAGAGAGGGTGGTGAGAGAAAGAGGGAGAGGGGGGATATAAGAGAGAAAGAGAGGGGAGGAAACAGACAGATAGACAGATAATGGGAGAAAGAGAGAGAGAGAGAGAGAGAGAGAGAGAGAGAGAGAGAAAGAGAAAGAGAGAGAGAGAAGGGGAGAGAGAGAAAGAAAGAAAGAGAGAGAGCGAGATAGAGATAGAGATAGAGA
>NW_028234403.1:29498046-29500546 GCF_977035675.1 Penaeus japonicus | reverse complement strand
AATGTTGATAGCACTAATGATAATGATAATGATAATAACAATAACGATGATAATAGTAATGATAATAAGAATAACAAGAATATATGTATACTATACACGTGGAGGTAGAACTTCAGATCTCTCCTCCTCCTAGAACTCGCTCCAGAATCTCTCTCTCATCTCTCTCTCTCTCTCTCTTCTCCTTCTCGCTCATCTCTCTCTCTCTCCGCACATCTCTCTCCGCTCATCTCTCTCTCTCTCTCTCTCTCTCTCTCTCTCTTTCCCTCTCGCTCTCTCTCTCTATCTATCTTTCTCAATCTTTCTCTCCTCTCTCATCTCTCGATCTTCTCTCTCCTCTAGCGCGCTCTCTCTCTCTCTCTCTCTCTCTCTCTCTCTCTCTCTCTCTCTCTCTCTCTCTTTTTTAGTGTAAAGTTAATTATCTCAATAAGAATATTTGTACATCTAATTATCAATATCAGTATAATCCTCCACGTCCTCTTTTGATTGTCTAGTTTGTCTTATCTAGTGATAAGTTAGAATAGATTATCAAACTATATCAATTTATAAGACACTTAAAAGCAGAAGTATGTAATTATTACTTGTTGTCAAAAAAGAATAATGATAATGATAATGATATAACTTAAAAGATAAAGAACAAAAACAAAAACAGTCGCATGATCAAATATTACAGATGAAATTATGAGATCTTATTGAACCCCTCCACCCTTTACTATCCCCCCCCCCCAACCTCCTCCTCCTTAAAAAAATAAAAAAAGATAAATTGAAGTCAATGTACTTGTTTTTCTTGGCAGTTTGTTCGTGACTTCTTGAGATCTAATGTACTATTGTTTCTATTTCTGTCGGTCAGTTTCGATCTCCCTCTCTCTCTCTCTCTCTCTCTCTCTCTCTCTCTCTCTCTCTCTCTCTCTCTCTCTCCACTCTCGTCTCTGCTCTCTCTCTACCTCTCTCTCTCTCTCTCATCTATCTACCTCTCTTCCTCTCTCTCAGCTCTCTCCGCCTCTCTCATCCTCCTCTCTCTCTCTCTCTCGCTCTCTCTCTCTCTCTTCCTCGTCTCTCTCTGCATCTCTCGTCTCTCTCTCTATCTATCTCTCTCTCTGTCCTCTCCTCTCTCTCTCTATCTATCTCTCTCTCTCGCTCTCTCTCTCTCTCTCTATTCTCATCCTCTCTCTCTCTCTCTCTCTCTCTCTCTCTCTCTCTCTCTCCTTCCCTTCCTTCCTTCCTTCCTTCCTCCCTTCCTTCTTTCCCTCCCTACCCACCCTACCCTCCCCCTATCTCCCTCCCTTCCCACCTTTCCCCTCCCTCCCTCCCTTCCCTCCCTCTCTGCCTTCCCACCCTGCCACACCCTCCCCTCCCTTCCCCCCCTCCCTCCTTCCCCCACCCTCCCTTCCATTCCCCTCCCTCCCTCTCTCTCTCCCTCCCCCACCCTCCCCTCCTACCCTTCCTCCCACCCTCCCCTCCCTTCCCCTCCCTCCCTCCCTCCTCTCCCTCCCCTCCCCCCCACCTTCCCACCCTCCCTCCCACCCTCCCTCCCACCCTCCTTCACCATCCATCCAGATTTAATTCAATCTCTTTTTTCCCTTCGCCCAGCCCTTGATTTCGTAAAAGACAACACCATTTCCTAAAGGTAAATCAACTTTTGCCTTTCATTTTTTTTTCGTTCTTTCTTTCTTTCTTTCTTTCTTCTTCCTCCTCTTCTTCTTTTTGTCTTTTCATTCTCTCTTCCGAAGGCTAATATTTGCTTAAAAGATGAAGAATGCAACTCGCATTTACAACACGCATTTATTCCTGTTTTTTGTGTCTGGTTTGTTTGTTTTTTGTTTTGTTCCTGAAGGAGGGCAGTGAGTTTGCAACATCTATTCACCAGCTTCAAAGGCTAATACTTGTTCTTATTATTTTCCTGTGTTCTCGAAGGCCAAAAAAGTCGAGAAGAAAATAAAAAGGATATTGACTAGTTTCTGAACTGTACTTTTTTATAGGGCCATTTTTTGGGGTCTTAAACTCGCTTTATTTGGCTTGGGTCTAAAGCTCTCTCTTTTTGTCTCTCTTTTGTTCTTCTTCTTCTAAATGCCTCTACCACCACACGTACATAGAATAGATAGATAAATAGATAAATAAAGTAGGTAGGTAGGTAAATAGATATGTAGACAGATAGTTAGATAGATAGATAGATAGACATACAGACTGATAGATAGATAGGTAGATAGACCAATAGACAGGTAGACAGACAGATATATATATAGATAGAAAGATTGATAGGCAGATAGACAGACAGGCAACCATACAGACAGACATATAGATAGACAGATAGATAGATAGATAGATAGATAGACAGACAGATAGATAGGTAAATAGCTATCCGGTCTGCCAGGACGAAACGCCTTCGAAATTAGAGCCCATTGTGTGAGAGATAGAAAATTGATTGGAATTGACCTCCTTTGGCGTTTGTAGGACAGGGTGATTCAGCTCCGGTGAATGAAGAAAAAGAACGAGGAAAATATGC
>NW_028234403.1:29490546-29493046 GCF_977035675.1 Penaeus japonicus | reverse complement strand
AGGGGAAGAAGGGTTGAGAAAGGAAAGGGGGCAGGTGGAAAGAGGAGAGATAGAGGGGGAAATGGGGAGGTGAGAAGGAAGGGGAATGGGAAAGGGGAAAATTGATGGAAGGAGATGAGAGAGTGAGAAAAAGAGGTAGAGGGGGAGAAAAAGAGGATGGGAGAAAGGGGAAGGGAAAGAAAAGGAAGAGTTGAGGAGGGGAGGCGATAGGGGAGTTCCCGCACTCCACTAGACGCACCTGCCTTGCCTTCATTCCAATTCTTTCTTTCCCCTTTATCATTCTCCCTAATTTGCATGTGCTACCAAAGGCTAATAACCTCAGAATTAATAAGATATTGTTTAATCATGTCTTTCCTTTTATTACTAGCTTTTCTCTCTCTCTCTCTCTCTCTCTCTCTCTCTCTCTCTCTCTCTCTCTCTCTCTCTCTCTCTCTCTCTCTCTCTCTCTCATTCTCTCTCTCTCTCTCTCTCTCTCTCTCCTCTCTTCTCTCTCTCTCTCTCTCTCTCTCTCTCTCTCTCTCTCTTTCTCTCTCTCTCTCTCTCTCTCTCTCTCTCTCTCTCTCTTCTCTCTCTCTCTCTCTCTCTCTCTCTCTCTCTCTCTCTCTCTCTCTCTCTCTCTCTCTCTCTCTCTCTCTCTCTCTCTCTCTCTCTCTCTCTCTCTCTCTCTCTCATGGCATTCATTTTCTTTCTATTGAGAGAAGAAAAAGTGACACTCTCCAGATGCCAAATGATTTTCGATTTAAGGCTCCAACCCATTGCCAATTTACTATCAGTTGAAAATAGTCATTCATTATCTGTTTAGATTTATTATCAGTTTAATTTCAAATATAGTTAATCCTCTCCCCACAAAAGAATATTCATACTATTAATTGTCAAGCGCACCTTTGACACCCACTTCCTAAGAAAAAAAGGGAATGCAATTCCTTTTTCTCATTTTCTTTTCGACCACTTGCGCCCCTTCATTTTTCGTCCTCTCTCTCTCTCTCTCTCTCTCTCTCTCTCTCTCTATCTATCTATCTATCTATCTATCTATCTATCTATCTATCTCTCAAACCCTGCTACTGAGAAAAAAGAATAGTATCTTCATGATTTAAATCTCCCATTATTCCTTTTCCATTACACCATGATTGAGCCAACTCTTCCCCATGAAAAGAGAGATTACCCCAACGTCTTCCCCATGAATCTAACCACTCAGAATCCCCATAGTTGTCCCTCGCAGAAGCACTAATTCCCATGAATGCTTTTTTGGGGATTACTTTTTCCGCCAAAGGTTCATCAAAGAGGAGGGGGGAGGAGGAGGTAGAGGAGGGAGAGGAGGAGGAGGAGAAGGGGGAGGAGGAGGAAGAGGAGGAGGAGGAGGAGGAAAAGGGAGAGAAGGAGAAGGGGGAGGAGGAGGAAGAAGAGGAAGAGAAAGAGGAGAAGGAGGATGAGGAGGAATAAGAAGAGGAGGAAGAGCAATTCTCTCTCTCTCTTTTTTCTCCCTTCCCTTCTTGATCCCCCATCCCCCTCCTTCTCCCCTCCATTCCTCGCACCCAGTCCGACCCTCCATTCTTTCGTCCCCATTCCTCAGGCACTCTTCCTCATCCTCTAGCCCTTAAAAAACTCATTTTCAACCCCACCCCACCCCCCTCATAACCATCCTTCTTCTCCCATCTCCCCAATCATCACCATCCCCCTTTTCCTTACAACCCTTCTTATCCCTCCTATTCCCTCCTCCTTTCCCACCTCAGATCCCCCCCTCCCCTCCCGCCTCCCTATTCCCCTCTCTTTCCCACCCAACGCCCCATTATCCCCCTCCCTTGCTTCCACCATCTCCATCCCCCCTTTCACCCCCATCCCCCCATCCCCTTCTGGCCGCTTGACCCTCCCGACTCCTTAAGAATAGTCAGAGTTCAAGTCGGAGAGAGAAGCCGCTTTTTAAAATCAGAGTTTAATCGGCTTCCTAATTTTAATTCTGTGGCGCGCTCTTTCGCTCACTCTCATCCTCTCTCTTTCTCTCTCTATTTCTCTCTCTCTCTCTCTCTCTCTCTCTCTCTCTCTCTCTCTCTCTCTCTCTCTCTCTCTCTCTCTCTCTCTCTCTCTCTCTCTCTCTCTCTTTCTCTCCCTCTGTGAAAAGAGGCGAAGGAGAAGTAAGGAAGAGAAGCAGGAGAGAAAAGAAAGAATAGAAAAAGAATAAAACATAGAAGAGGAGGAAGAGCAGAGCGAGGAGAGGGAGGATTAGGAGGAGAAGGAAGAGGAGAACAAGGGGAGGTAGAGAAGGAAGAGGAGGAGGAGGAGGAGAATGTGGAGGAGTAGGAAGACGAGAAGAAGGAAGAGGAGGAGGAGGTGGAGAAGGGAGAGGAGGAGGAGAAGGAAGATTAGGAGGAGGAGGGGGAGAAGGAAGAGGAGGAGAGGAATGAGGAGGAGGAGAAGAAGAAGAATGAGATGGAGAAGAATGAGGAGGAAGAGGAGGAGGAGAAGGACAAGATGGAGGAGGAGGAGGAGGAGAAGCCCGCGTTCG